>NC_051155.1:26056635-26356635 GCF_013339745.2 Dermacentor silvarum
AGACGTTGACGCAATGCAAATAATGAGTGGCAGGACAAGCGCGTCGGCGGAAAGGACGGAGCAGGAATTATCGATGGGTTCACGGGCAATTTCTTCTACGGATCTTGTAATATGGACGAACACTTGGAAAACTGTAACGAGTAGAAACAAAGCGTTGTGACACACGCGCTTTCTGCCACCGCTGCCAAAGTGACAGCAGCGAAGTTAATACACGGCGTATTTATACTGTCTAATTTTATAAAGAAAAAGGTACCATAGAATGACTCGTGGGTTAATCGATGAAGCAGGAAAGGTTGGAGCACAAGGCACAATGCACACACGCGCTTTGCTTCCCTTTAATACCAGGTGAGCACCGACATATCCGTGTAACATGGTTTTGACATTGCGGAACGTGACTGAAGTATTCTTACCTAGCACTCTGGACACGTCATTACAGCTGTATACCTGAAGGTCACAATTGGCTGCTGAGTGTATAAAGGCTATAGAGATGTCTGTGGTTAGCTGCTTCGGAGATTAAACAGACACTACAGCAAAAAGAAAATCATAAATATAAACCAGCAAAAAAACTGCTAGATTACTCTTTCATGACACTCGGACCATTTAGTGGAAGGAAATTGCCTCTGAGGAGTGTTGATGATCGAATGCCAACTTTGAATGCTTCATCATTCTTAAGCTACTTCATGCACTTTCCGGGGGCCAGCTGTCTATGTTTGTATGCAACCGTTTTCCCGCTTACCTGGCTCACAGGGTAGGGCGTAGTCCTATTGGTAGCGCATCGTGCCACTGTGCTAAGGGAACAAAGTTGGAAACGAACCACGAATAAACTTGGGTAAGTCAGTATGTAACATTGTGTACATACGTTCATTCATATTCGTTCGTTCATATTCATCAAAGCTCTTTCATGCCGACATGGGTCACTGTGGATGCGGGACTGAGTAGGTGCCGCTATTCAAATAAACTAATTGACGCCGACTTGGAGCCCTGCGCATGTGTCATTTAGTCTGTGCTGGCCTTCAATAAACCTGTTCGATGCCAACTTGAATTATGGGTATGTGCCAGTGGGTGTGTGCGTCTCTTCTTTAATGAATGTCTTTGACGCCAATTTGGGTAACAAAAATAATTATGGCGTTCGTACCAAATCATGCCAAAACCACTATCTGATTATGAGCGACGCCGTAGTGGGAGGCTCCGGAATAATTTAGACCACGTGGGTTTCTTTAACGTGCACCTAAATCTAAGTACACGGGTGTTTTCGCATTTCGCCCCCATTGAAATGCGGCCGCCGTGGCCGGGATTCAATCCCGCGATCTGGTGCTGAGCCGCCCAACAGCATAGCCACTGAGCAAACACGGCGGGTTAATTTGAGTAACCAGTTAATTGACACTGCGAATGTACCACTCTATAAAGAAAAAAAAATCAGGCAAGTTTGCACTCGGTCGCGCAAAGCTTAGGCACAGCGAAACTCTCGATCCTCAAGTTGGTGGCCCAAATTTTCGGAGTCCCTCACTACGGCGTGCCTCATAATCAGTACTGGTTTTGGCACGTAAAACCCCATAATTTAACTTAATTTTTTTATCCTCAAGTCTTACTAGCTGCTACTGGTAGGTATTAACTTGGTTGCTGCTAGGTCTTAACTTGGTTTAACTAAGCTACGCATGTAGGAAGGTATTTTAGAATGATCATTTGCGGAGGTATCTTCCCTTTCGCGACATTTCGCGCGACTAGCGCGTCGGCGCCTACGAGCGACAGCGTTCCTGGCATGCCAGAAACGCAGGCAGGCTAACCAAGGTTGGCACAGTGCCAAGAACGCTGTCGCTTGCGACAAGCTTTGGCCTATTTTTTTTCTCCTGGTGGCGGGGGTCGGGGGTCGGGAGGCGGGGATCGGGAATAAAGTCCCTAGATAGAAACACTATAGCAGCTATAGTGTTTCCGTGCGCGTTTAGTTTTTATTGCGATAGCAATTATATGGACACTTTCACCGCATTTCTTCTTCTTTCTGGGGTTTTACGTGCCAAAACCAGTTCTGATTATGAGGCACGCCGTAGTGGAGGGCTCCGGATGAATTTAGACCACCTGGGGTTCTTTAACGTGCACTACAACGCAAGCACACCGCATTTCTGCCGTCGGCGTCGCCGTCGCCGTCGTTGTCGCCGTCGTCGTCGCCGTCGCCGTCGCCGTGAGGTTCCGTATAGATAAAATCTTCGCCGCGCGCCGTATGCCCGAGCGGAAGCGGGGACGCACGCTGTCACGGAGAGCGAACGCACTCAATCTTCCACGCGCAAGCAAGGAAGCGGGAAGCGAGCGCCGGAGGGAGCGGGGGGGGGGGGGGCGCATTTCTACTCTGCCAACAACCGCGCTCGTCGCTCGCTGGCACCGTCTCTTATCTCCACACGGCTCTGTCTGACCTTTATGCGCCGCTCAGTTTCCGTTGAAGCGATAGACCGCACGTACCTTCGCTCGCTGCGGCGTATATGCGCTTGCTGCCAGCGTTTTGACAGTCGTTGTCTGCAGTCATTCAGTGTGATCTATTCATGTTTGTTTGTGTGCGCTCACACCACAGTTAGTAATAGTCGGGCCACATTTTCCAACGCACGCTACACATGCAATGCTGCCCGGATCAGCAGTGCGGCGCTACAGGTGTGTCCCTTCGCACGCGCTGCCCACGGGCAGCGCTTCTCATAAACACCACCGTTTCACACGCGCCTTCTCGTGGTCATCGAGCCTCTCTTCATGTCGGTCTACTTACGCTGCAGCACACCTGCTTACTTAATCAGCTCATGTTTACTACAATTCATATTGCTACCAAAGCCGCTCACCTTACTTCGTATGACACTGCTGTGTTGCTATCGCATTCATTGCTTCGCCCTTAGGGCAAAACTGTGACATTTTTTGTCTTGTTCGTGCGAAGGATTTTCTGCGATCGGCGTGAGCAGTCCCGAAGATGCCGGGTTGTATCGCTTTCGGGTGCTGTACCCATTCGCGAAAATGTTTGGTGCTCTTTTCGGTGGCCCTTGGAAAGCACGACAGAAAAAGGCGTGTAGTGTGGCTGCACAGGATAGGGAGAAAGAATTTCAGGCCTACGAAGTCGAGCAAGCTGTGCACGGTAAGCAGCGTGCATCCCGGTCCACAGAACCGCGAAAAGACATGTATTATATCGTTTTTATGTGGAACCTGGTTAGGCGCATCACACTGCTTTACGCTTTCAGCCGTTCGCACTTACGAGTAAGCACCTTAGTTTGGACACACCTAAGATTTTTAATTGTGCATATCTGTTGCGGCCGCCTTTTAGCACGTTGTATTGGCGCGAAGCAAAGCGTAGTTTCCACCTTCAGTACATAGCTTCCCAAGTTCCTATAACGCGCGTGCTCGATTCAGGCCGTGAAGGCAGCGTGTTTGTAGCAGCTCATTGGGCGGAATAAAAAGCATTGTGCTTTCACTTATGTACACACGCCTAAGGATCCCATTTCGACGAAATTAATACAGCATTGACCTCTATCCCCTACAGTGCTGTAGCGCGAGGGTCGCTTCGGGTAATACTCTACAGTCCCGTGGTGTCTCTGCATCGCGGTACTTCGCGACTGGCTTAGCAGAAAAAAATAATCTGCAGACTGTAGGCTTTGTCTCACAGTTTACCCATACCAAAGGCTGGCCTCGTGTTATTGGAATCATTTGTGTTTCTCAAATAAGTACGGTGTGAGCCTTCCAGCGCAGGAATTTTGGGGATATGATTTCGTTCCCCGCGTGAAAGTGATAGAAAATGATTCCTATTCTGAGGTAACACTGAAAGCTTCTAACTCACGATGGAAGTTCTATGAATGTCTTCATAAAAATTCAATGCCTAAATGTCTGATGCATTTTATATATTTAAAACCACAAGCAGATGCAAATTACTATTTCTTTTTAGATGAGAAGCTGCTGCTCCTACCTCAAGTGAAAGCTTGCGCAGTATTCTAGATCTTCTTTCTTCTTCTATGGGGGTTTACGTGCCAAAACCAGTTCTGATTATAAGGCACGCCGTAGTGGAGGGCTCCGGATTAATTTTGACCACATAGGGTTCTTTAACGTGCACTAGAAAGCAAGCACACGGGCGTTTTTGCATTTCTCCTCCATCGAAATGCGGCCGCCGCGGCCGGGATTCGATCCCGCGACTTCGTGCTCAGCAGCGCAACGCCTTAGCTAACTGAGCCACCAGTGGTGGGCAGGTAGTATTTTAGATCTATGTACTGTCGCATTGAATGAATTTCTACGGAAAGCATATTCAACAAGGCGACTTTTGAAATTATAACGTGTCAATGTTGTAAGAATAAATGAATGAGACTCTGAGGTTTCACTGCTTATGTAGCTGTAACTAATGTGTTTGTACTTCTGGTATTGGGCATGCTGTCAAAGCTGTGGACTATATGGATTTGCTCAGTGACATTGCTATATTTTTCAGCGTCATTTCACTGACGCAGTTTGAGCCAGGCATCCTAAAGAACTTTGGACTGAAGAAACTGAAATGCTCTGCTGTGCCATCCATATTTTCCCACCGGCCAGAGAAGCCCCCTAGAAAAGCACCACACCCTCGAGGCGGTTTGCAAGGATACACGTGAGTACCACCCTGTATTGAAGCTCTGCAAAATAAGGTGTAAGTGTATGCAAGTTTGCATTCAATAATCTCTGCAGTGCCTAATAGCATTGGCACTACACGAAATACTGAGCAGCTCGCATTTCCTTGCTTATATGTCCAGAGACATTTCCTCCTACTGTGTGCATCCCTGCGTTTATATAATTATAATGGAACCGGATTATAAATAGCGTAACCTACAACTAATTCACATGTTGCTTTTTATGCTTGCAGTAATATCTGCTGCTACTGTGCCAGTGCCTGGCACTCATATTTTGCAACCGGCTGCTGGAGCTATGCCTAATACTGCTGGTGAGTTTGATGCGCAGTGATGGAATTCACAGTGTAATGTATACTGCCAAGTTCATAGCAACTGTTGCTATACTAGCCTTTCTTACTAGGAACATGATGCAGGCAAGCTTAGAAGCTGCGGCAAACACTGCCAATAAGTTAGAGATGTATTGATTGAAGCTGCACCATAAAAGATAGCACCAGGTTTGTAGCGCCCACTGACGCCGCAACGCGGGGTGCTTGGGTCAGCGCTATCAGCCAGTGCATTGGCGCCGGCTGTCAAAGAAGTGAAAAATAAAGATGCGCAGCGCGTCCTCGAGGCGCAAGCTCGGCACGCGCAGTGTCGTTCTGAAAGCTAGCCACGCTGGTCGTCGCAGCCGCCTTCGCCTTCTGAGTATGAACGACGGCGCGCCTCCTACGGCCGCCGTCACGTCCCTCCTACAGGTTCATGTTTTGTTTCCCGGATTAGCAGAGACGGCTAAAACATTGTCATTGCCCAGTGCCGTCACCTTGCACCCATCAGTCATTGATGATGAGTATGTGTAGAGCTTTACAGTTGGCTTTATGCGTCGCCAAGAACCAGCTTACATTGTGTTGCTTCCACATGAAGAAACAGCTCCCGGTACTTGGGTGTTGCTCGTTTATAAAAGTTTGCAGCAGTGTCCCGGATTTGTGCGTGTTTTTATGGATCAGTCAGGTGCATTTTGCCGACTATGAGGCCATCATTACCCATCACCTCTTCCCCATCAAGCTATAAAAGTTATTAGAAGCCTGTTTCTGTTTTTAATGCAATAACACTGAGTGATGGCATTATTCATCTTATTCTTGTTTCGTTGCTATAGAGGCAACTGGTGCTACTCATACCGAAGGTCCGCTGCAAGCCACTGGTGATGAACACGTGGGGAATGTGATCCTTCAACCATCCAGGGAGCCTGCGGGGTGTGCATCTAGGAGCACACGAACAGTAAACAGTATAATCTGCTTCATCCTTTAGAAATGGTAGATAAACATATTTTCAGACTACACTGACAAGCTAAATGTCTTGTTTCTAGGCAAGTCTTGCTTGTTTTACTTGAGGAGAGCTGCTGTTTGTCAACCTCTCCTGTGCCATGTTCTAGCATTGCGCTATAGTAAATATGCATTCCACACATTTTATGGATTGTGCTGGAACTTTTTTTTTCACAGAAGTTATTTCAAATACAAATGTCTAATACTGATGCAGGTGTGAGCAGCAGTGAACCACCTACAAAGAAAATCTGGCTCAGTGTTATAAAGGGCACAGCTTTATCCGTTCCGTATGCTACGTCATGTACACAAAGTCAGTGCTACCATCTGTGTATTGCGTTTCATATCAGATTGTCTCGCGTAGGCCACTGGTTGCAAGTTAAGCTTTAAGCTAGGTCCGCAGTTTATTTCTTCAGGAATTATTGATGTAGGTGTCTTTTGAGTGCGTGCAGGTTGTTTTGGCATGCTGATAATGTACATCCTTGGCATCGTAACGTTTGCGCATTTTAAAACTAAACTGCGGTCAACCTTGTAATTTTACATTTCAGGTGATCTTGGCTCTTTCACTGCGAAAAAAATGCAGGAGCACATTGGCGATCTTAAAAGAAAGCTTGCTGCATCTTTCAAGAGAGCAAAGTCTTTGGAGAGGCAGAACCAGAACCTTCAGAAAGGTTATCGTAGTACTTTAATATGTTCAGTATGATTGTGTTACAGCCCGTGTGTCGGAACGGAACGAAAACAAAAAGAAAAAACGAAAAAGAACGATATCTTTTACCCGAACGAAAACGTAACCGAAACGTTATTTAATATTTTGTTGCAGAGTGAAACCGAAATATTTTTTATCGGTTTTCGGCGCAAGGGGAAAGTCGGCAATCCGCAGCAACCTACGCCAAGCAACGTGAGAGTTCACGCTTGTCTCGGGGGTCCGCATAAGTGCGTATCTCAAGCAGCGATAGTGCGAGCGATACCCGGTCGAGCGCTCAACTAATCTAAGCCTGCCGCTCGGTGCACCAGCAGATCGCGATCGTAGCAAAATCCAGGGCTTATTTGCACGCTGAATAGCTCACAGTTTCGTTTTCTACGGCTACAACGCTTTGTTACCAAAACTTTATCGTTCGTTTATGTTCGTTTATGTTCCTTTAAGTTCGTTTTATCGGAAAACAGCGGTCTCTCATTTCGGTGGGTACACTCGATGACGCGCTGCTTCTGAGATCATGCTCAGTGCTTTGACTCAAGGAACTCAGCATGATCTCGAAATTCATAATTCATAATCGCCCGAATACTGTGAAGCAAGGACGGCCTCACCGAGGGCGAGACGACTAGCGGAAGCGCTCGTCGCCAGCCGCATCACATTCGCGCTACCGTATCAAACTACGCTCAAAAAGGCTACCGCGCGCATAGACAAATGAATTAAGAGAGAAATAGTTTATAAATATATAGAGAAACATAAAGATTGAGAAAGCTATTCTCAAATAATTGAGAAAAATAGATACTATGTTTTTATCGCTACTTTGCTTGAAAATTTGAAATTTGAAACTTTGCTTGGTTGACAGGCGTCTGTCACCTTTTGAAATTCTTCGCTGGAAAGACCTGGGGAATGTTGACAAGCGCTATGCTTCGATTATATAGAGTACTTTTTCTCGGCTTCTTGCGGTACAGCTTGCCAGCATTGACTAACGCAAGTACAACAAGCGTACGTACTATACAAAGTGTGCAGGCCCAGGCGCTCCGGATTTGTCTAGGTCTTCCTCGAAGTGCGTCAACGGCGGCAACTATTGCAATCGCCAGAGACCACCTCATAAAGACCCACATCGCAGTTGAAGCAATACGAATGCACGTAAGACACCTTGCACGGACTCCTTGCCACCATCTAGCCTCTCTAACTGCGGAGAGACCACACGCCTCGTTCTGCCGAATGATATCCGCACATCGTGAGGCTATACCATCTTGCTTCACACCTGCCGCGAGACCTTCCACTCCTCCTTGGTGCCTCATTCAGCCAACGATCATCCTGACAGTACCTGGCGTCCGGAAAAAAGCAGATATGTCATCGCCGGCTCTTAAACAGCTTACCTTACTCCTATTATATGAAAAGTACCGGAATTACACCCACATATACGCCGACGGTTCCGTCTTGCAGAACAGCTCTACCGCCGCTGTCGTTATTCCAGAAAAAGCCACCACTATCAAGATGAAAACATCTCACTTGACAACGTCGACGGCAGCAGTACTGGCAGCGCTTCGAGTCGCATTACATTTTATTAATGATGAACCAGCACACAAATGGTCCGTTTTCTGGGACTCGAAGACGGCACTGCAGAGTTTACTGTCAGCCTTACGGCGCGGTCCACAGGAACAACTGGTTTTCGAAATCACAGAGGCCATACACCACCTGACTGAAAAAGGACGCGAAATAATCTTTCAGTGGCTGCCAAGTCACTGTGGAATTATTGGCAATGAACGTGCCGATCAAGCTGCTCGTTCAGCTCATGAACAAGACAACCGCCTATCGATCCCGCTGTCTAGGACAGATGCTGCAAGGATGCTCCGCCTGCTTGCACGCCAATGCACTTCATCAGACTGGAATAAACCAGATTTTATGCACGCCCCATTACACACCTTGGATCCAACCTTAAGCCTTAGACTTCCAACAAGACTTCCCCGAAGAGATGCGACCCTTCTGTGTAGGCTATGGTTGGGCGTCGCGTTCACCAATGCCTACGCGTTCCGCATAGGGATGGCCGACAGTGCAGCATGTGACAATTGTGGAGACGCGGAAACGATTCGTCATGTTATTTGTCAGTGCCCACAATACAGTGTGCAGAGACAATCGCTCTCCGTCGTGCTGAACCAGTTGGATGACCAGCCGTTATCAGAAGAAACAATTCTGCAACATCGACGCGACTCAACATCGCATCAGAAGGCCGTGCAAGCGCTCCTGCGGTTCCTGAAGTCCACTGGCCTGTGTGAACGTCTGTTACTGGAACGCCTCCTTTGTTACCAATGCCTCTGTGTCTTTTTTTCTGTTTTTTTTTTCGCTCTCTCTCTTTTCACTGTCTCCAACCCCTTTATCCCCCACCCCAGTGTAGGGTAGCAAACCGGAAACTGACTTCTGGTTAACCTCCCTGCCTTTCCTCTCTCGCTTGCTCTCTCTCTCTTGCTTGAAAATGTTTGCATGCGAACCAAAACCGTTATGAACCATTACGGAACATTTTTTTCTTCGTTTCGGAGCAGAACCGAAAGGGAACTTCTGTCAGTGGAACGAAACTAAAACCAGAATGACAAAAGGTTTTGTTCCGACGCCCTAGTTACAGCCACAGCTTGTACACTTAACAAGACATTCTGTTACGGCCTTGTGCAGTGTTTTCAATTACTGCAACCACGTCTCAAAGCTTTGTGCATATTAGTATTATAATGTCACAGCTGTCCCCGATTTGCGTCGGCGCGAAGTCGATCGACGGGGTAGACAAGCTGCTTGGTCGTTCCGTACGCAAGCGAGCACAGTGAAAAGAGTCAGAGTCGGGAATAAACAAAAAACAAGGTATTTATCGGCTGATAAATACACACAGATTAACAAAATACCATAATAAAGAAAACACAAGACAGACTAACACTCCTGAAGTTAATATAACACAATGATGAAGACAAATAAATACGAGCAATGAACAGTAGATATTAAAATGAAACAGTGCGAGGATCAAATACACAAGAATACACTTAAGAGTTTTCACTAAAACAAAGTTCAAAAGAAAACGAAGGGTGTCATACGCATGGCCCGGCAGCTGCAGCAAGTCCATAAACCGTGAAGTCGGTGCACAAAGCTTTCCCGAAGAATGCTGGCGGTCCGATCTTGGCGAGGTGGATGCGAATTGCTGGGCTGTGTTTCCCGGGAGTCTAGATCTGACGACTTCCCTGAAGCAGGTTGAGCTAACTTGAGGTGAACTACCGTTACCTTCGTTGCAGACGCTGGTTTGACGTCTCGTACGTCAACAAGTTCCTCGGAGCTCCGACGTGGCCACGCGGCCCAGGCGATACTGGACGGCACTAGCCCCCCAACGGCTTCTCAGCAGCGCATAGGTTCAGCTTCTAGACTAATCAGCAGGGCCCAAAACCTGCGCTTAAATAGCCTCTCCTTTCCCTAGTTCCCTATGTTGGGAAACTGCCGCTATGTAGAGTACTCCTAGTTCACGGCTCCTAGCTCCCAACAGTCTTGGCCGCGCCCCTTTCAGCATGGACGACAGACGCAGATTCTCCTCTCCCCCAAGGTCAAGGGCCAAGGTCGAGCCTGGCACTACCACGTGGCCGTACACGCACACTTCGGGGTCCGTAATCGGCGAGTCGCGTCTCGAATCGAGATGCCGCCCGTGATGCCACGACGCTTTCGACGCCCGTAATTCGGCGTGTCGCTAATCAGCGTCAAAACTACTCAAAAATATATGTCGCTCCGTGGCAGTCGCTAATCGAATTTATACGCCGAATAGTGAGTGCACCACGTTGTTGGCGGCCGTTAATTGGCGTCAATAACCCCTCGAACTCTCGAAAATATGCCGCTCCGTGACATATAATGAGAACAGAATCTCAAGAAACAGGGATGAGCGACTTCTCAGTACGTGATTTCCACTAAGGGGGATTATGGCACATTGTCAGGCGTGAAGTGCACTAATGGAGCACTTTACTTTTTTTGTCAATTGTTCCCTTACTGATGTTTTCTTTTATTTCCTTTCTCTTCTGCGAATATTGTTGCGCGAGAAAAGAACTCGCTCCGTGGAGGCAATCGAGGGCATCATCTATGCGTGGCAACGGATATACGTCCTTCTTAGTGATCTTGTTCAGGTGTCTGTAATCGACACAGAAACGCCAGGCGCCGTCTTTTTTCTTGACATGCACAACTGGGGATGCCCATGGGCTAGACGAAGGCTCTATAATGTTTCTTGCAGCCATCTTGTCGACTTCTGTTTGTATAATCGCCCGTTCAGCAGCAGAAACGCGATACGGACGCCGATGAACAGGGTTTGCGTTGCCTGTGTCGATTCGGTGCATGACAACCGTTGTCTGGCCAAGTGGGCGGTTGTCGAAGTCAAAAACGTCCCGGTACGACGCTAACACACGGAAGAGCTCATCAGCCTGCGCAGGTGAAAGGTCCGCGCCTATAATTTTGTCGAATTCACTGGTGGGCAAGCCGGTGGATCCTGCTGAGCACGTCGGACTCAAAGTCGCCTCAGATGTCAGCGTGGATATGTGAAAGTCTTTGAGGGATGCCAACGTTGCAAGCGCAATTCCGGATGGTAGAACACGGGCGGATACGTCAAAGTTGAGCATAGGTAGATAAGCTTCGTTGTTGACAATTTCGACAACCGTGTGGGGTAGGGTCACATTGTGTGCAAAGACAACGTCAGTAATAGGGGATGCAACGTAATCCCCGTCAGCGACAGCAGGAGAGGGCGTCAAAAGAACATAAATAGTGGATTGAGGCGGTAATCGCACGTACTCTGAAGAACACAGTTGCGTAGATTTAGCAGGAAGAGTCTCTGGGGCAGAAGGGAGTTCAAGTTGCAGGACAGCGGTGTCACAGTCGACGAGGGCTGAATGTGTCGACAAAAAGTCAATGCCCAAGTTCACGTCGTATGGGCACTGCTCAAGCACAAGAAACTGAGCGCTCGTCGTATGGCCAGATATAGTAACGTGAACAGTACACGTTCCAACAACAGTAGGTGTGCTTCCATCGGCAACTCTCACTGTACGTAGCACGGCGGGTGTCAGGACTTTTTTCAGCTTCTCACGAAGACTAGAGCTCATATCACCGAGATTTGTGCACCAGTGTCGATAAGGGCCGTAACACTAACACCGTCGAGTTGGACTTCGAGCAAATTAAAGCGGGTAGGAACTGTCAGACGAGGATTTCGAGGCCGGGTCGAGAATGCAGCGTCACCTCCGGGCGCTGCACTCGTTAGTTTTCTGATGCATAGCGTCCAGAGTTGGCAGGCGACGGGAAACGGCGGGCTTGCGGCTAAGGGAATCGGCGGGCTTGTGGTGAGCGAGATCGGCGATAGCGCGGCGATAGTGACCTGCTGTACACGCTGGTGCGAGTGTCGACGTCGGGGGTGTTAGTCGGTGGAGAGCGCGACGATGTTGTGCGGGAGTAGCCTTCAGGACGAGGGTTCCGGGGGCTCCAGCCAGTCGGTGACGTCTGACGACTCCAGCAGTGTCGCTCAATATGCCCAACTCGAGAGCACGCGAAACATATTGGGCGATCATCCGGCGTCCTCCACTCAGCGGGATTGCGGTATAGCGAGTAGAAGGGCTGGTTCCGCGACTGGTGAAACTGGTGGTGTGACCGGTGCGATTGGTGGCACGCGAACAGGGCACACAGAGGAGAGTCCCAAATTCGCGACCCCCTGTCGAACCACGGCCTGAATCAATGAAACCATAGGCTGGTTGGCAGTCGAGACATCAGGCACGAGAGGGGCTGGTGACATTGCTTCTAGTTCCCGACCAACGATCCGTGTCAAAGTGTTCGAAACCGGCGATTGTAACGGAGGTGGTGGTTCCTCACATGATGACGATGCGGCAGTATTGGGGAGCCTGGTGAATTGCTGGGCGATACGGCGGGATTCCGCTTGTTCGAATCGCCGACACTCTGTCACAATAGCATCCACGGTGGCGCAGTTCCTGAATACTAAGAGGTTGAATGCGTCATCGGCGATTCCTTTGAGTATGTGTCCGATCTTGTCCGCTTCGGACATGTTACCGTCAACTTTACGGCAAAGCGCTAGAATATCCTGAATATACGAAATGTATGATTCAGTAGATGACTGCGCACGGGAGCCAAGTTCATTTTTAGCGGCTAGTTGACGACCCAAGCGCTTGCCGAACAAGTCATTCAGTTTTTCTTTGCAAACGTCCCAGCTGGTCAGATCGTGTTCATGCGTCTCGTACCAGACGCGCGCGGTTCCTTTCAGATAAAATATCACATTCGCCAGCATAAGCGTATCGTCCCATCTGTTCTGTTTGCTGACACGCTCATACCATGAAATACAGTCCTCGACATCCACGTTATCCGTGCCAGAGAAGGTGCCCGGATCTTGCGGAAGCGATAAGATGACAGACGGCGGGGACGGCTGCTGCACGGTAGGTTCCGGCGCGGTGCGTGCTTCAGTGGCCATCACCGAGGGAACAACGCGGCGACCACTACAGGTTGCTGCTACAGGCGTAGCAGCAACCAGCCAAGATGGCGAGGAGCAACACCTCTACCTCTTGTTCTTCGGTGCCGGCCTAATGCTGACCTCTGCTTCGGTGCCGGTCTTCTTCTTCAGTCTCGCGTCAATATTATCCCTGTCGTGCTGTTCTGCAGCTCAAACCCTGGAATGCAGAAGGCAAGAGCATAAAACTCATGCCTTAAGCACCTGTCGTCTGTGAGGAAAGTTTAAAATTATTTGTCTTGTTTGTCTCAGCGTAACTTAGTTGATGGAGCATTGGAATGCTATGCTGAGGGGCTCAGTCTTCATTGTAAGCCCTGTCAAGCTGAATGCTTCTTTAAAAATTAAAGCTTCGCAAGACAGCAGCAGCCACAGTCAGAAAATGTCAGAGGGTTCATAAAGAAACATTTCATTAAACAATAATTCGTAAGGGAATAGCAAGCTTCGCATGTGCATATATGGGTAGCGGAAAAAATCGGCAGCTATCGCATCCTAGCGCCTCGCATCATTGCCAGCCCACATGATCATCACAAACGTGTATGCCATGAGGTTAAAAACTGCTGGCTAACGCAGGCAGCTGTGGCTTGATGGGCTCGCCATTTATTTTGAATTCTAACCATAATTGGGCAAATGATCTAGTCTATTCATCATGCGGGTTCACCCGAGGTGTTATGTCGTAAATAGTCCATTTTGCATTTACTTAAAAAAACCACTTTGAAATTTTGCCACTACTCGTTTAGGTTTTTTTATTGTCGCACACTGCTGTCAATAAAATAGCATTAAAATTTGTTTGAATTTGTGTAGATGCTGTGGATGTTGACTGAAGGGAACAGGTGAAGCAAATGAAGTAGCATTTTTGGAATTTTTTTTTGTTATGCAGGTATCGACAATTAGTTCCATAAAGACCAACTGCAATGCCTTCACAAGTCATTAGTGCGGGGCACAGCATGGCCAGATGAAACACTAGTTAAAGCATTGAAGTTTTCTTGTGGTTCTCAAGGCTATAGCGTTGTTCAAGAACTTGCGGGCCCTCTTCCAACGGAGCGCGCAATTCAACGGAGAATCGAAGGAGTCAAATTTAGTCCTGGATACCTGACTGAAATGATGGACATCTTAAAAATCAAGGCATGTTTAGTATGCTTCATTTCGTCTGAATTTTGTCATTACACATTAAGGCTAATTTACACCAGTGACGATGTGGTCCTGCGACCACGTTTGTCTCAAATGGTCGCTTGTCTCAAAAAGCGACGGTTTTGGGTCAGTCACTCATCTTTCAATTCTGCGACCGCAGTCGCAGAGCTTCTGAACCAATCAGGTCGGGGCCATCTGTTTACACCGACGCTTATTTTACGTGGCGATAGGATTGTGAGCAGGCGTTAATGGTAGCATTCATGACACATTTCGGTGTGGCAACGGTCCAGTCGCACATGCTAGTGTGAACATCGGTCGCTATTCGGTCGCCAATGGCAATTGGTTGATAGTCGTGAATGAGCCCTTAGTCTGCATGAAGTTTAATGTCACCCTGCTCTAGGAGATAATGGTGCAGTAGGACATGTAGCTTATCGGACATTAATCCGTGCACTTATGATATAAAGAAATGTGTACAAAATTTACAACTTTTTTTCCTTTATCGTGACCACTTATACACTGATATTCCGATTAACATAGTTTAATGCTTTACTTTAATGTTCTGCCTTTGATAGCTGAGTGTATGTAACCCCTTCAGACACGAATTATGATTGGCTGTCGATACATGTGTGAAACATAATTTCATGTCAGGGTGCTTGAGACTCCACTGAAAGCAAATCAAGGTGGTAGAATGACTTTCTGCATTCTATGATGAGTCATCCTAATTTCAGATTAACAAAATATTTGAATAGTGCAAAGTCAGTCCCGCTACGTTTCTCCATAGAAAGTATTAGCCGCTTGAATTACATGCGCAGGTTATTTATTGGCCACAAGCATATCAAGAAAGAAAAAAATATTTCAAGGTTGCTTTCGACATGCCCCACATCAAACGTCCCATATAGTGCCTTCACCAAAGCGGTACTCTGTAATGATACATATCACTCAGTAGTAAATTGGAAGTAATGTAGGTTATATATAACCTACATTACTGCTATATTACCTACATTACAGCTGAGGGTAAACTGAACATTTCTATAGAAATGTTCAGTTTACCCTCAGCTTAATGTTTGTGCTCTATTTCTTGCTACCACAGCACAAAAATGGCAAAAATGTGTCGCGCCCAGGAATGTGGATGGCGTGTCTGAAGGGGCGAATCACATGTGGGGACATAGAACTGTCCTGACCGCCACACCATTTCATTCCGCTTAGCTCAGTTTATTTGCATTTTCCATAGCATAAGCTTGGAAGAAACATGTCCTTAACTAGTACAAAGGTAACCTACACGGTACCTTTGTTCTAGTTAAGGACATGTTTCTAGAGAATGGGCTGAGCTACTTGTGGCCTTCTTTTGACCAGAGGCTATTCTTACTTTGGATGTACATCCAGGCGGAATAGATGCGCATCCGAAATAAGTTGCCTTAAATGATTACAGAATACATAAATATAATTTTAAATATGCAACATTATTTTTATCATGCCCATTAATGGCATTCTAAACAATTTTTTTTTCAAATAAGTGTTTTTTTTCTGAACAGGAGAGGCATGGTGTGCTTAATCTCGACGAAATGCAACTCAGCAAAGGGACGGATTTCGACCCCTCGACTGGTCGAATAATAGGTGCTCCAACTGTGCTACCTGCTTAAGGCAGTACTCGTGACGACACATGGGCTCGTCTTTATGCTCGGTGGACTGTCGACACGGTGGAAACAGGCTGTCGCTTATGAGTTCACTGAGAGCAGCTTGCGTGCTCCCACAATAAGAGCACGGATTGAAGACATCATGTGAACAGATTGGCATAAAAGTGCACGCTGGTATATGCGACATGGGCTCTTGCAACCAGGCCGTATGGGGGTGCTTCCATTTGTCTTCTTCCAAGCAAGCCCAAAAGAAGTGTTATGTTCCCCACCCTCAGGACTCAGTACGCCGCTTGTACTTTTTAGCGGTCCCTCACTTATTGAAAAACTTAAGATGCCATTTAACCAGGAGGCAGAACATTTATTTGCCAGATGACATTGTGAAAGCAAACAACCTTCCAACAAATGAAGTCTCTATCGAGCCTATTGGGGAGCTGATTGAGCAAGAGGAGCATGTAGAGTTTAAGGCGGCACCACGGCTTAATTAAGAAAGCATGCCTCAGCCTTCGGCATTTTGACAAAATGATAGTTAGACCAGCATATACGCTTTTCCACCATGACATTGCTGCTGCACTTCAATACCACATTGAGAAAGGAAACTTGGACAAACAAGCACTGACAACTGGTTGGTTTGTAGATCAGGTCCACAATTTGTTCACTATGATGACATCCAGGTCAAAAAAAGAAGCACTCATGCACAAAAGTGAAAAAGAGCGTAGGTTTCTGGAAGAATTGATGAGCTTTATTCGAAGTATGTCAATTGGAAGCACAGGACGGATATGGAAGCCAGTTCAGACAGGAATTCTGCTGTCAACAGGAGCTGCCCTTGCCATTCAAGAGGAACTGCTGATGATGAACCATGGCTTCTCTTTTGTGATTTTCTCACGCTCGAGCCAGGATGCGCTTGAAAATTTCTTCTCAACAATTCGGCTCCGCAAACCAGTGCCAAAATCAAGGGACTTTAAATTGGCCTTGAGAAGTGCATCACTGGCGCAATTGCGCCAGTGATGCACTTCTTGCGGCCAAATGCTAATGGCAGCTATGCGGCTTCAGAGGGCGAAATGTTTGTTGGCATCAAGGACAAAAAAGCAAACCAGAAGCCAGTATCCGTCATTTGTCCAACGCAGCCAATATTAACGCACTTTATTCCTGATGATGTGGAGGCATTTGAATACCTCTGCGGGTATGTGGTCTGCAAGGTCAGTAAGAATTTCAAGACTTTGCAATATCTGTGCAGCTGCCATTTTTCGAGGCAAGCCATTGAAGGAGTGCAGCAGGTTGCTGCAACCGAAATCTTTCATAGCCGAGAAAATGCCCCTTGCCGCAAACCTCTGGTCCGGCCCTCGTGCTCTTAAGAGAAAAGAATGCTTTTGATGCCTTTAACAGTGAAGCAGTACTGAACAATCACGCACAAATAACAGTCCTGAAAAAGACAATTCTCCAGCTGTTGAAAACGGGCATACCTGACTGCCACAGTGTTCCGAAGAAACTTGTGCATTGTTTTTGCATACCAGGGTGCATTTATTTTTGAACAAATTGAAGGAGCGAATTCCGGAAGAAAAACAGTCTCCCAGGTGCGGCAGCAGAAGTGTAGGCATGCATGTGTTGTAGCTTGACACCGGGACCGGGTTAGAACGTACTTTATTATCGAGGTGCACACTGGCAGCCTCAACTCAACAACAAAAAGAGAACATACAACGATACTCGAGCGCGTATATAAGCACTGGCTATCTCTCGGCGCATGCGCAGCCAGAACTAGTTTGCGAGCCCACAATTTATGACACGCGATTGCTTTATCGCATGACGGATGACGTCACAACACTTCCTTCACGCACAATTGTAGAAATTATCATTAAGTCAGGCGATCAGGTGGGCGCCGCTCCCTTGTGCTCCTTCGTAATGGTAACGGCTGCTCGTGATTGCCTGGACGCAATGAAGTCGTTGCTGGTGACGACGACTCGGGGCTTTGGTCTGTCATCGGTGTAGTATCGGTGACGTCAGATGCATGTGGCAGTTCCACTTCAGCCACTGGGTCATGTCGTACCTTTGGCTCAATGTTCGATGGTCGCAGGTGGTCCGCGTGCACGAACCGCACTGTGTTTCGCACTTGCACTAGATATGTCGAAGATGACTTTACACGCGTCACTTCTCCAGGCCACCAGTTCACCACTTCCCCACGCACAGAACGCACCAGAACTCGATCACCCACAGCAAACACTCGCGGCGGACCTCTGCGCATATCTGCAGATGTTTCTATTTTTGCGGTCTTAGCGCTCATTGCATCTTTTACGTCTGGGCGCAGCAGCGACAATCGGGTCCGCAGCTTCCTTCGTACAAATAATTCCGCAGGTGTTCTTCCCGTGAAGGTGTGAGACGTTGTTCGATAACAGAATACGAAGTTATCTATTCTGTGTTGAAGCGATCTATTAGTGCCATTTTCTGCGTCTTCTAGTACCTGTTTGAGAAGAGCTTTTTTAGTTGTCTGAACTGCGCGCTCCGCCGCACCGTTAGACTGCGGGTGGTACGGCGGCGTCAGTGTGTGCCTCACACCATTAGCTTGAAGGAAGTCTTTGAACTCAGCGGCTCGAAACTGTGGCCCGTTGTCCGTCACTACCTCCAGAGGAAGGCCATGCGCCGCGAACCAAGAACGCACAACCTCAACCGCCTTCGAGGCGGTTGTTACCTTCATGATCTTAATTTCCAACCATTTGGAATACGTGTCAATAGCGAGAAGAAATGTCATCCCTTTTTCTTCGGTGAAATCTAAATGCACTCGTTCCCATGGATTTTGACATACCTGCCACGACGACAAAGGTACTCGTGATGCTTCAGGGAGAACAGTCTGGCATATTTCACATTTGTGCACAATGTTTTCGAGGGCCTTGTCCATTCCACGCCACCATACTATTGACCTCGCTAATGCTTTCATTCGGGTTATTCCCAAATGTTGTTCATGCAGCAATTGCAAAAGACCATTTTGCAATGACTCCGGTATCACAACTCTGTTTGTCCATATAACGCACCCGTCGTCTACACTGAGGTCCAACCGGCGTATCCAGAATGGCTTTAGCTCCTCAGATACTGCTTTGGGCCATCCATGCCAAATCATGTCACGCACAGCCCTCAGCACTCCATCGCGTCCCGTTTCCCGGCTGACATCCTTTGATGTCAATGGCAAGTCATTTAGGGACGAAAAGTAAAAGATTTCTTCACAGCTGCTGCCTGTGTCGGGCAGCGGTAAACGAGACAATGCGTCTGAATGCTGGATGGCTGTTCCTGGCTTGTGTTTGATTTTATAGCTGTAGTCGGCCAAAAATGTTAACCAGCGATGCACTCTTGCAGTGGCCACTGCACTGCCCTGCCGTTTAGGATCAAACAAAATTGTCAAGGGCTGGTGATCGGTTATTATATCAAAGGGTCGCCCGTAGAGGTACTTGTGAAAATTTTTACAGCAAACACAATACTAAGTGCTTCTTTTTCAATTTGTCCGTAGTTACGTTCGGACGCAGACAACGACCGTGAAGCAAAAGCAACTGGCTTTCCTTCACCGTTTACCACGTGCGATAGCACTGCACCTAACCCATAATCAGATGCATCACATGTAACCCAAATTTCTTTTTTTTACATCATAGAGTTGCAGCACACTTTTATCAGTCAACATTTCTTTGCATCTTCGGAATGCCTCATCACAATCACGTGACCAGTGCCACGTAGTTTCTTTTCTCAGCAAGTGGTGCAATGGTTCCAAGACCGAGGCCCAAATTCGGCAAAAATTTCCAATAGTAGTTTATCAAACCCAAAAAAGCCTTCAGCTGGGTCACGCCAGTGGGCCTTGCTGCTTTTTTAATGGCTTCTACTTTTTCCGCCGTTGGGTGCAAGCCATCCTTGTCGATCTCGTGCCCCAAGTATGTGACGCGCTGCTGAAAGAAACTGCACTTCTTAGCGTTCACTTTTATGCCGTGTTCACTTAGGTGTCGCAGAACTTGCTCCACTCGTTCGTAGCACTGCTTGTAACTCTCACCTGCGATGACTACATCATCTAAATAGCAGGTGGTACCCGGCATATTGTGCAGTATCTGGTCCATGACTGCCTGGAAAATCGCCGGTGCGCACGCTACGCCATAAGGCAAGCGGCGGAACCTAAAGAGTCCCAAGTGGGTGTTTATTGTGAGCAGTTCTTGAGCTTGCTTGTTTAGCTCAAGCTGCAAGTACGCTTTCGAGAGATCTATGATAGAAAACACGGTTCCACCCTGCAGGCTTGCGAATATATCTTCAGGCAGTGGCAAGGGATATTGATCGACCTTGATTGCTGGATTTACCGTGACGCGGTAATCGCCACATAATCGCAGTTCCTGTGTGTTCTTTTTTGGGACAATCACAAGCGGCGTTGCCCATGTACTGTGCCTGACCCTAAATATGACACCAGCTGTCTCTAATTTCACCAATTCTTGCTCGACTCGCTCGCGCAAGGCATATGGCACTTGTCGCGCTTTCATAAACACAGGGCGCACGTCATCCTTCAATTCAATGCTGCATTTGAACCCCTTAATGGTACCAAAACTCCCGCCAAACACTTCGGGAAATTTCTCAGCAGGCGATGTCTCCTTATCCAAAACACTTACAGGCAAGACTTCAGACCACTTTATTTTGATTTTAGAAAGCCAATCTCGGCCAAACAACGTGGGCATTCTTGCCCCCTGCGCTTCTTTCGCTATGACCAGTGGTAGTTCGTAGCATTGGTCTTGGTATTGCACATTTACATCCATGACGCCTACAGTAGGGACTGCCGTGCCATTGTAGGTGGCTAATTTGACATTTGCTTGTCTGCAAGAGGCATTCGGAAAGTGTTTCACACACTATATTTCTGACATTATTGACACTGCTGCGCCCGTGTCAAGTTCCATGGGTATCACTTTATAATTTATCAAAACCTCGAGTAACATGGCGGGCGCGCCTTCCTTTTGGTTCGTGTGACATAAAGTGAGTAGTTCGTTGTCGAACTCTTCGCTCTCTACACTGTGGACAAGCTTAGATTTGCACATTTTTGCAACATGACCCTTTTTCGTACACTTATAACAGGTACTGTTCAGAAATCGGCAACTCACGGTTGAATGCTGTCCTCCACATCGATGACACATTCTTTTCGTTTCTTCTTTCGCTGACCACTTTGCTTTTGCGAAGCTGGACTGGGCCAGTGCTTCTTTCGTTAGGGCTTTGCTTCGTTGCGCGACTTCCTGTTGCCAGTGGATGTCTTCCGTTTCTGAAGGCGCTCCTTTGGCATTGGTTTGCAGCATTTCTTTCGTGTCTAGCGTCGCTGCTTCCATGGCTGTGGCTACGCTACACGCGCGTTCCCATGTCACTTCGTCATCTGGCATTGCCAACAGCCTGCACCGTACTCCCTCGGTACGTAGCCCAGCAACGAGCTGGTCCCGCAGAGCTTCCGTCAAAAAGGTGCTGAATTTGCAGGTTGCAGCGAGTTCCTTCAATTCGACTATGAAATATGCGACGGTCTCATGCGGTTGTTGCTTTCGCTGGTGAAACCGATACCGTTCCGTGACCATGGAGCGTTTAGGAGCGTAATGCTTCTTCAGAACGTCCACGACTTCCGTGAATGACGCCTTAGTTGGTGTTTTAGGCAGCAGCAAACTCCGCAGCGTGACGTACGCCTTCTCAACGATAGCCGTTAAGAAGACCGGTAGCTTCTTGCCTTCAGCTATGTCATTGACCGCGGTAAATACTTCGAACCGCTCCAGGTACACCTCAAAGTTGCCGTCATCTGGATGGAACTCCGGTAGCTTCCCAACAGTGGTCGCCATGCTTCCGTTCGGACTGGTTGTGGTGGCCATCCTAGAAACCCGGCGCGGATCCCATCCTCGTCGCCAGTTGTTGTAGCTTGACACCGGGACCGGGTTAGAACGTACTTTATTATCGAGGTGCACACTGGCAGCCTCAACTCAACAACAAGAAGAGAACATACAACGATACTCGAGCGCGTATATAAGCACTGGCTATCTCTCGGCGCATGCGCAGCCAGCACTAGTTTGCGAGCCCACAATTTGTGACACGCGATTGTCTTATCGCATGACGGATGACGTCACAACAGCATGAAGCTGCAAATTCTATTAATTAATTGTTGGTGTCCAAGCTGGAAAGAGTTCACCCAAGATAAAAGCTAGCCTGGGAGTGAATGACGCAGTTTCATTGAAGATCTTCAGCATTTAGACTTTTTATAGAGATGTGTCCTTTTTTTTGTACATATCGTCCTGTTATAATCCCTTAGAGATTGCCAGTATGTTTAAATAAATTACAGGTGTCAGGGGCAAACTGTGTGAAACTTCGTATCGCTTTTCTGCATCATACGATTCTGTGCTGCCCTTCACACAACGGCTCTGGCTGAGTATAATTTCAGGTTGCTCCTGTTCCTGTTAATTTTCTTCCCTGCCATATGTATCAGTTGGAATTGCATTCCTGCAGATATTGTTGCTATTAATGATTATGTCCATTTTTGTCGTAATCTAGCCAACACTGTATAATCAGGAACTCTTGTATATAGCATTGTTTTCTGACAACTTGGGTAACATTGTATAGCCGAAAAGATTTTGTACATTACGTTGACTTTTTGTGCTGTTTGTCTTATGCAACCTTGTACCACGTGTACCACCCTACGATGCCTCTGGCCCAGAGGGTATGGCAAAGTAACGTGCATCAATCCTGAAGTGTCTGGTTTCTGTGTTATGCCACTTCAGACCCTCTTATTAAATTGTGAACGGTGCATTGCTGATGGCAGTGTTCTGCTTGATATCTGTTCAACGTAGAAAAAAACTGTAATGCAGTAAATTATCAGTGACGGCCGTGGCCGATATTCTTTCAAAATTAGTTATATAACTATTGTCAAATCAAGGCACCGACAACGTCCATTGAAAGCTCGTTAAGGCAAATGAACCCCTATTTCGTGTTATAAATTGCGTTCAGTGCTGTACAACATAAATTACGAGTTAACTTACAACTTCAAAGCATATATGCTGCTCGTGTTAGCATGTATACTACGTTAGAAAAAAAACTTTCAGATTCGCAAGAGGCATGACAGAAAGTAGCCCCAGTGCACGCAGAAAACCGATCATGTTGGTTTGCGACAATCTTTTCAGCAGGAGTAAGTTGTAGAGGAAAAAAGTGTCAACGCTGTGAACGTCTCGGCTGCAATTAGCACGCATCTGCAAGCGCTAATATTTTTGATGCAAGTTGCACGCGAATACGCAGTCTCTGTATTGCCTCGTACGTACTGTCGCAATACACATACGGGGCTCTGTAAATCATCAAGGTGGCGGACGCGTATGGAACACAGGTTCCTGTTATATGCAAAACACAGAGATGGCATATGGTCAATATATTGTAAAAACATCGCTCAGAGAACGGTGCGGTGCGGTGCTCTTGCGGTGGGGTGCAATACAACGCGGCAGGTGTCGCCGAAAGAATCAGTTGCGAACGGACACCATCGGTAAGTGCGGTTCACAATTACGGCAACAAATATCGAGTTTGGCCTCACCAGTGCCGCTTTTGGGTTCGTATTTGATCGTCTGCCCCCATGCTAAAGCTTACATTCGACTCATGTGGCGCAGCAGCGGCCGTTGACGGTCGGATGTTATCTACGCGGATACGCCGCTTCAGGAGGTTAGGAAGAACATGGCGGCCAAGGCCGGCTGCGTGTGAGAGAGGGTCGGGAGAGGAGGTAGATGTCGCTATTTAAAAAAATTGAAAATCTAGGGACTTTAGTTGGGAAAGCAGAGAGCTGGTTTGGAGGAGACTGCGTGCTCATGCACGCGGTCTCCTCCTCCTTCTTCGGGTTGTCATGGCTACGGTGCGGCAGTTTCTTTTTCACGCACCACAAATTCCGGCCGGCCTAAACAGCTTCGCTGTTAAAAGGACCCTTAAATTTATTTGATGCTAATCGGAATCGAACCCACGTCAGAAGGGTTCCACAAGGACAGCAAACGAATGCTTTAGCAGGCTGCGCCACCACTGCGCTGGGTACGTGGTCCTTTTACAGCGAAGCTGCCGTGCCACTAGATGGCGCAGCTTGTGTCGAAACGATCGTGAGCGAAGAGCCCGCTTGCTTCATGACGCGTTTCTCAGCGTTCACATGCACCGGCGCACCATGCATTTCGGAGGCCACATGAAGGCTTCGCGGCAGCGGCGCTATATGGCGCCGAGTGTTTTTAGGGAAGTACGAAAGAGGAGTCCGGTTGCAGTACACTCTTCGTCCATAACTCTATTTGACGGTGGTAATAAGTTGTACGATTCGCTGTATTGATTCAATGCATTATATATAGCGTCGACAGTCGTCGTGAGATGTGTTCCGACGCTTTTGACATGAAATAACTCTTCCAGACTTAGTCGGCTTTTGTGTTTTGGCCTCGCCGTAGCGTCGTGCGAGCTACACGCTGCTAGTGTTTATGTATAAACTACGCGATACATCATGGAGGAGCCGCCACGGCGGGCGGAGGCCGCAGATGATGCTCTACAGGCACGCAAGCGTCGCTGGGAAGCTGTAGCCACTAGTGGCGGCCTTGCTAAGTGCGCTCGGGAAGGAGGCGGCCGTCCGCCGTAAATTTCTGAGTCGCTGCTCGCGCGTCTCTGTTTAATTCACGTTTTCGAAGACCCGCCGGGGTCGAATAGTGACTTTGGCGTTGCGCTGCTAAGCACGAGGTTGCGGGATCAAATCCCGACCGCGGCGGCCGCAATTTTATGGGAGAAAAAGGCAGAAATGCTCGGTTACCGTGCATTGGGTGCACATTAAAGAACCCCATGTGATAGAAATTAAAGCTGAGTCCCCCACTACAGTGTGGCTCATAATCAGACCGTGGTCCTGTCACGTAAAACCCCACAATTAGAATTTTTTTTCGGAGGGATATAAGCAACACCTCAGATGTGTGTGGTAGCCGAAGCTTCAGGGTACGTCGAAGAATTGTTACCCGCCGCGGTGGCTAAAACGTTGCGCTGCTGCGCACGAGGTCGCGGGATCGAATCCCGGCCACGGCGGCTGATTTCGGTGGAGGTGTAATGCGAAAACGCCCGTGTGCTTGTGTTGTACTGCACGGTAAAGAACCCCAGGTAGTCAAAATTAATCCGGAGCCTTTCGCTACGGCGTGCCTCATAATCATAACTGGTTTTGGCACGTAAAACCCAAGAAAGAAAAATAGTTGTACGGCGAGGCGATCGAACACCTACAAAAATTCGCCGGCGACGGATTTCTACTGGATCCCCGCGAGGCCTCCTGTGCGGGAAGGACGTCAGCAATGGAATACTGTTGTTCGGCGGGAAGCTTCTTGTTCCCGCGCGTTCTTTTGATTCGAGAGCGTGAAATGCCTCATTGAGCGAACAGCGAATAAGCCGACGTCCCGGTTCTATAGCGGCGAAACGGCACCTAAATTCCCATTGGCTGCTATGCCACGTTACGAGCGCACCTCGACGGAGAAGAGCGAGCGAAAGGGAACACCTGCTGCCCCAACAGCGCGCCACATGTTGCGTGAGGTTAGAAGGCATTCTGCCAAATCACCCTTGCTCTCGGAAGCCTGTGTTATCCGCGCGTTCGTTGTCCGCGTAAGCTCACACCTGCGTTCTAACTGCGCCTCGATAAACACGCCAATGTCTCAACGCGCTCGCTTGCCCGTGAGGAGTTCAAAACTCGAAGAACCTTTCCGCGGATTCAATTGGACATTATTAAATCGAAGATTGATATGCCAAGGCGAAATCGTATATGGCTAGGCGAAATCGCCTGCGTACAGCAAACTATCATCATCAGCATTGGCTCGAGCGTCGTAGCCTTCTTCCGCAGCTGGCTCGCTGGCGCCCCTCAGGTTGCACTCGTGGTCGTGTTCGGCACGCGCTCGTGCCAATGCTCTCGCGTTCGTCGTCGTCGTCTGCTTCCACAGCTGGCTGCGTTGCCACTCATCATTCCAGTGTAGAATTGTCGTCGTAATGGGGAGGCCGCGCTTACGGGGGTATGAGTCATTTATTCATTTATTTATTACAATATCCTCGGGGCCTACAGGGTGTTACAGAGGGGATGGGTCGAAAAAGAAAGAGAATATACATACTAAAAAAGTACAAGCAAAAAGCAAAAATCATGATGCAGACGCTTGGTCGATGATATGCTTGGTGATGGCTGTCTTGAAGGTCTTCAATGCAGTCAATACGGGGCGGAAGGTGGTTCCACTCGGCGCTAGTCTTAGGTAAGAAAGTATTAAAAAGCACATTCGTTTTGCAACTAGGGATGACAACTTTATGCGGATGATCAACACGTGATGATCTGCATGATGGGATTGAAAAAAAAATCCTGTTTTAGTGTCTGGTTATGAAAGGAATGCTGTGCAAAAGGCAAAGGCGGGAAATTTTTCTGCGCACTGCAAGATTAGTTAGACCAAGTTTCGATTTAATTAAAGAAATAGTAGCCGTGCGAGGATAATTGGAAAGAATGAAGCTACCTGACCGATTCTGAACAGCTTCTGTATTCGACTGAAGCGAGTTGTAGGTGGTCCCATATGGTTGATGCATATTCAACCTTAGGCCGTATTTGCATTTGATACAAAAGTAACTTCAGGTGGGATGGAGCCTAAGAGAATTTTCTGCGCATGTAGCCAAGGGCACGGTTCGCATTGTTAGTGATATATTCGATGTGCATGCGCCAGGATAGGTTGTTTGTAATATGAACACCAAGATATTTATTAGACAAGGCGCTCTTTAGTGAAACTCCGTTAATCTTGTAATCGTACGTTTTGGACGGGTTATATTGGCGCGAGGTGGACATAACTTTACGCTTAGACGGGTTAAGAGCCACACACCATCGCTCACACCAATTATATATGTTCTCAAGATCACACTGAAAGATGGAATTATCGTTAGGGTCATTCATTGCACGTAAAAGAACACAGTCATCCGCAAAATGCTTAAGGGAAGAGTTCATTCCAATTGGAAGGTCATTAATATAATTTAGAAAGAGTAAAGAACCCAAAACGGAACCTTGGGGAACAGCAGATGTTGCGGCACATGGTAATAATAATGAGTCGTTAGCTGATACAAACTGAGAGTGGTTAGTGAAGAAACATTCAATCCATTTGAGATGATTAGGGTGAATATTCAGGGAACTTCTTTCAAGGAGGAGTAAATGAAGTGACACCCTATCAAAAGCCTTAGCAAAGTCTAGAAAGATAAAGTGGGTTAGTAAACCACTATCTAAAAATGATGCTAAGATATTAGTGAAAGACAAGAGTTGAGTCACGCAAGGAAAACTCTGTCGAAAACCGTGCTGACAAGAACTGAAGAACGAGTTGCTTTCAAGAAAAGAAAACGAGATTAGAATATATAATGTGTTCTAGAAGTTTATAGGGAATGCTTGTTAATGAAATAGGCCTGTAGTTAAGAGGATAATTCAGATTACCTTGTTTGAGGAGTGGAACCACCCTCGTTACCTTCCAATCAGCCGGCATTGTGGAGTCTCCAACAGACTGGGTGAAAACGTGCGCTAAGTATTCACTGGAATAAACAGCACTATTTTTCAAAAATTAATGTTGTCAACACCGCAACTGCACGATAGCTTCAGCCCCTGGATTAACGTCAGAATGCCTGTGAAATCGATGAGAATGGGCTCCGTGGGAAAAAAATCCCGCTTAACAACTTCTGGGGCTGCATCAAACGAACAATGAGAAAATGATTTGGCAAAGGCAACGTTTAAGGCAGCACAACAGTCATCACTTGTCATAGTATTCCGAACACTATCAAAGCTGCATGACATTTCGTTCTTTGGGTCTGATAATGCTCCAGAATCTAGATGAATTAGTGAAAAGAAGTGAAGGCAGTGTGTTATGCAGAAAGACATGCTTGACTTATTTCGTAACTAATTGATAGGTTCGGAGAATATCGCTGCATGCGCCCCAACGTTCCGAAGTGTTAAGACGTTTTGCAAGGCGAAAGAAGCATTCCTTCTTATTCAAAAGCTGTTTGAAGCAACGGTTAACCACGGTGATCGGGATTTTTTCGCAATTAGGCGTAATGGGACGTACTTATCAACTAGGGACGCGACTCTATTGGTAAATAAAGCCCAATTTTGATAAGCTGTTCTGTCGAAGAACGTAGGCATGCAGTTTTCAATGAACAGTGAAAGTTCGGTGTTAATTGATGCATAATCGTCCTCTCGAATAGTGTCTAATTGTCTTGACGCTGTTAACTTTCTTTGTAGTATGCACTATTATTTCGAAGTGAATAAGGCAATGGTCTCTCAAACCGGGCAAGTAAGTAATATCATGTAAAATGTCAGGAGCAGTGGTAAGAATTAAATCTAACAGGTTAGGTGCTCCGGAGCCCAACCTTGTACGTCTTGAAACCGGATGTGTAAAATTTTAGAACGACTGAAAGCTGAGCTAGTTGGTAAGGATTCATAATGCAAAAAAAGGTAAGGCGTGCCGACAAGGACACAAGAGCTGTGTTGTTCACTTCTCTTGTGTCCATGTCTGCACGCCTTACCTTTTTGCATTGTGTAAAACTTAACTGCATGCATAGTTCGAAAAGGATTGGCTGACTGCGGTAGTGTCTCTAAGAATAGGGAACGGACCAGAGCAATCTATTTTCGGGAAAATTGAAGTCCTCTAACATAAATAAAGGCAGTGAAGGGTATCTCGTAACCAAACAATTCAAAACATCGCATAAGTCGTCGTAAAAAGATGGTGTGGAGCTCGGTGACCTATAAGCACACACTGAATAATGCTCTTTAAAAGCCAAGGTTTATGCGGACGCAGAGAAATTCAACCACTGTAGTGACGATGACGATGTCTGATACGAGGTAATCGGCAACGGCAATCAGTACATCACCTCCGTATTTTCAGTCTGGTCTTGGCGGTAGATGGTGTAATTTTTTCAGTCAAATAATTCTGTATTGCTGATAGCGTTTGAAAGCCAAGTCTCTGTCCGCACCACCACACCGGGAGCGCATGAGTCAATGATAGACGATAAATCATCACGTTTGTTTACAATACTCCGGACGTTAGTAAACAAAAACTATAAATTCCGATGCACGATATTAAGAGCACGTTTTTGGCTGGGATAAAGACGTACCTGCGTTAGTGTGGTTAGCGCTAGAAGAAGACCCGGCTTGACCACTGTCACTGCATGCTTGGTCCTAATCCACACGCTGTTTCTGTCCACGGAATAAACATAACACTTATGGCCACTATGAAACTTGTTACACCGTACTGAAAACTTTTTGTAGCTTTGCGTACCAAAATAATAACTTTTCCCTCACATTTCTTGTCGCTTTACAAAAATCTCCACTAACGGTTACTTTAGAAGCTCTTAAGTTGTTTTTCGAGGCAAGAATAGTTTGAGTTTAAAGCACACGAATTTAAGAATAATAGGTCATCATTTGTCGGGGACAAAACGGCCTAATCTATGGGCGCGTGATATGCGTTCGTCGTTCCCGTCCAACGAAAAGTTAAACGCGTTATTGAGAACGGAGCAAATTACGCTGTTTCTACGGCCGTAGAAACAGCGCACACGTTGAAGCCTATCTTGGGTCGTACTTTTTTTAAAAAGCTCTTGTACATAACCTTGCTCGCAGATGAAATGGAGTCAACGAAGTGCGTTGGTGACAAGTCTTTGATCGAGAGACCCTGCATAGTTCTCGAAATAACCTTGAAGTGGCATCTCGGTAGTGGTGGTTTTCGTCCCCTCTGGTTGTTGGGTTTCTTGCCGGTCGTCGGAAGAGTGCTCTTGGGCGATGAGCGTTCACCGTGTTGGCTTCCCGCGCTTTGCTGTTTCGCCCGCTCTAGCGTCTTCTTGAGTGAAATGGCCGTTTTACAGCCGGCATTGGCGTTGGAATCATCTGAAGACTCGGTATTTTCCACGTCTTGAAACTGGGAATCCATGCTTTCGGTAGAATTCGCCTCCAACATGCTTCATAAGGTGAGTTCCGCCGCAGTGCTACCGGGTGGCTCCAATGCTTCTTTATGACGTCTACCGCCTTCGCACACAGTGGTGCCGGCGCGGTCACCACTTCGAAACTTCAAAGACTCAGAAAAAGGTTAAAAATCCACTCACTGCCTGAAACTTGCTATCCTCGTCAAGTTTCTGAATAGTTAGTTCCCTGCGCTCAATCAGAAATAATCCACGAGTTGAATAGCCGCAGATAATGAGAACTGCTTGCGGAGCTCACGCGGTGCGCGTCCGCTCGCTCTGGCAACACCTCTGACCGCCAGCAGCTACTCTCCGCGACGAAGTTGATCACGGCATACCTATGAATTATTCCAGCTTTTTTAAGGCAAAAGCCTTAGGTGGCTATGTTGGCGGTGCCCTTGGCGGTGACTTTGGCGAAAGTTCCGTGATGAAAAATGGCCCACGCCGCAAAGAGTAAAAACACGTCTAAAATGTTCGGATTGACGTCACATTGCTCAGGGAGGTTCCTGCAAACAAAGTAAATTAGTCGCTTTGAAATGAAAATTGTGTAAATTTTGGTCAGGGTGGGAATCGAACCCGGGCCACCGCGGTGCGAAACGAGCATGCGTCCCTCAAGCCACGGTCGCTTTTTTTTTTTTGCTCCACGGCTGTGGCGTACTAAAGATGTGCCTAGTGTGTGCCTGATTGCAGGTGCCACGTGGTCACGGAGACGCGCTCGTGCCACTGCTCGCGTGTTCATCGTCGTCTTCTTCCACAGTTGGGCTCGAATTCACAAAACCTTCTTACGCTGAAATTGTTAGTAAGGGAAAATTTCAGCCAGTCCTGACCCTGCACATATTACTAGCGAAGGCGGTTTTCAAATGGCAGAGAGTACTTACGAAAGAAAAACTGGAGGACGCTTAAGCTTCGCCTTTAAGGGTAGAACGCGATAGCGTTATCGGGACCCGTTCGCATCGCATCGTTCGCATACCGCAAGCAGGCTTCATTTACTGCAACATTGAACGTGGGAAAGCCAGCTTACAAAGACCAAGCTTACGCCGATCTCCTTAAAGTCGGCTTTACTTTTAAACTGAAATGCGGTGCTGGAATGACGCTTTTCCAGGGGCCGTATAAGTGGTCTTCTATTAAAATGTGAAGGCCTTAGCACCTTTTTTTATTATTTTAATAGTTGTTTAGCCCCGGTGCGCGCAGGTCTGGTAGAAATGCTGGAAAAGGAGTTCGTGTTTGAGTTTCCCCGTAGCAGAATTACGTTTTCTCGTACATTCAAATTACAACCACACGGTGAATGCGACGCCTAATGGTAAAGTCGTACTTTACCATTTTTCTGATGGATTTCACTCCGAGAAATTCAATTTTTGTTTACCAAAACCCTGCACCACGTGGAGGGCCTGCGCGGTAGTTGTGGTTGGATGATTTTCTCCGCCACCCGCGATCACACGCCAGCTGCCGACGCCGGATTTTCTGCGACACGGGGCCCTAAACACTATCGCGTTAAAGCTTTGTGAATTCAGCCCGTGGTTCCGATGCCACGGATCATCCCAGCGTTCTCATACTGCACATCGCGCTCATGCCACTGCTTGCGTGTCCGTCGTCGTCTTCTTCCACAGCTGGCCGGCTTTCGTCTTCATGTTTTAGAAACGTGTGACACTTGTTTAATTTTTCTACCTGTCAGATTAACATTAATTTCAGCGAAATTAGTTTCTCCAAATTCTCTATTGACATTGTATTCATTCTGTCCTTGATTTTAACCTCTATTAAAGTTTTCCATTTAGTTAGTCTGACTGCTCGCTCGCATACTAGTAGTCTGCATGCAGTCCAGCATCTCCTTTCGTGTTTTCTTTTAATATGCGTTTCTGTTCAAATAATTTTCTGGAGTTACCTCCGACAGCCCCATTCTTGGCTCATTATCCTTAGTGTGCCCGAGCCAGGAAAACCACCATCATCTTCATAATCATAACTTTGGTTTATTCTGTCCGCGGTGCAGCATACGGGTTCAAGTCATTCAGCTTTGGTTATGAATGCCGCGTGCTGGTTCTAACGTTTGCCGCTTCTTTACCGTGTTGCAGCTAGGGTGCACTACTGCACAAGTACATGGTGCTGTGTGCGAAAGCTGCGACGGCTTGCAAGCACTGATTTTGTTAGTTTTTGCGGCCCGTTAAATCGTCTGACCAGCTGTCACGTTGGTCGTGTTTTAGGATCTGTTTTATGCCTGGTTTCGTCAATATTGAACTGTTGCTAGTTGCCTCACTCAGAACTGTAGTTGATTTTTTAAAATACGAGGTTTTTGGCCTCGTCTCGTTTGTAGCGTGGTGAAATCACACTGTATTTAATTAAAATGAATACAGGCCAGCGCTTTTTTTAAGAGCATCAATCTTTTCGCCCAAGGAAATATTTGATATTTCAGACACTTGCTCGTGCCGGTGGGGCCCTTGAATAGGGGCACCAACCATCGTGCCTTCTTTTATTTTTAGGAAAGCTTTTATGGACTCACTCACTTGGAAAATGGTTTAGAAAAGACATTGCTCAGGGCGAGATTTGTTGTTACCTGCTGCGTATGGTATCTCTGTCCGATGTTCGCTGAAAAATTCGCGTCATGTTTGTGAAGCCATTAAACCTTGTTATTGTCTGAGCGGACTCACCACGCAGAGTGCTTTGTTTGTTTCACTGCTGAGCGACTTTTACAGCGAAGCTGTATATGGCTAGCCGATTCGTCCGTCCGTCGCCTGTACGCAGAAACTATCATCATCAACAATGGCTCGAGCGTCGTCTTCTTCCGCAGCTGGCTCCGTTGCTGCTCATCATTCCGGCGTATAATTTCACTTATCTTGTTTCGACGTTATAGGGGAGGCCGCGTTTGCGGGGGCATGGGCCATTGCATAAAGGGGTATGAGCCATTCATTCTTACGTTACGGACAGATGTAATTTTCAAGCTATTTATTTTGAAGAATCGCAAGCGGCAATGCCACAACGGCCGACTCTGGGTATACCGTCAGTGACCTCGTTTTCTCCGTCGCAGCCGAACGTGTGTGTAACCTCATTAAGAAACACAAAGGCGTAACCAATCATTTAGGAAGACTTTAATGAACCGCCGGGATTAACCCAGTGATAACACCGGGGCTGCATGTTTGAGCTTCGCTGGTTAAGCATCTACAGAATGCTCGGGCGGTGATTTTTTTTATTAATAAAAAGCTTTTACCTAGCTTTGGCCGGAGGATACAAAAATATATGACGTCACAAGAAGCTGCTGCAGAACATGCAGGGGACATTCAAAATGTTAGGCCCTACCTATCAACTGTCAGCTGAAATACGCTATCCGACAGCTTGGTTACGGTACGACAAAAGGGAAATGGTTGCTCCACAGAATAGCTACATGAATAGTTGCTGATTTCACCCTTGTTATGTGGTAGAGGACACAAGAGGGCAACACGGTCAACCTAGGGCTGGTTTTTTTCAGCGATGGGCGCAACAAAATGACGGAATAAAATCGAATCCTTATGCTAAGCAGCAGCCGACGCAGATTACGTTGTGGACAGGGTGCCACAGTCAGCATCCAAGAGTGAGTAACTTACACTTCGCTCCATGGTGTCATCAAGGTAGATATACCTGGTAGCGAAGCTTCCATAGAAGCCCATACGTTCAAACCATGGTTGCTTACCGGCGGTTCATGGGGCTTAGCGCCATCTGTGTGAGGAGGGAACACTTCCGGCGGAAGCAAAAATAATTTGACGTGATATCCGTCAAAAACAGAAGTGACGTCATTTTGTCCTCATAGGCGCGAAATTTGTTTTCGGAGGCCTGCCATTAGAGCTGTATATTCAAATGCCCCGCCATTCGACTTCATGAGCGTTCCGAGTTTTCAGCGCGAAAAGCGATGCCGGAAAAAATCAGCCGTACGGGTGTCGAAATCGCGTCGCTGCACAGAACATACTTTCTTTGGAGGCCGACGAACACTTTGGGCGAAGATTGCGTAGAGTGCTCGTCCTTTCGTCGGACGCCAAGCCCGTCGGCCAGCGCTGTTGCACGGAAACAACTAAAGTAAACAAGTATCTGACAGTCGCAACTCACAACTTTTGACTGCACAGGTTAAGAAACAATAAAACTACCCGCGTCACCTAATGCAGACAAACGTCGACATGCAAAACAACACAACATGCGAGGGGGGCGTATTGCAACATGTGAACTTTGCGAGCGCGTCTTTCCACGCATTCCAAGAGCTGCATTGCATTGCAAGTGATAGCGGCGTCAACACCCGCCGCTATCGATGGGCGCTCTCACGGTGGGCCCTGAAAAAAGGTATATATTGATAATGATCTAGTAAAATACAGTTGTATCTTTTCTCGCCATGCATATATAATGAATTAGGAATTTTACTTTCGTTGAATGAATCTAACTGCGTCTCGCTTTAATTTAAAACCGTTTTTTTTTTTCTTTACTAGTGTTTATTCCCTCCAAACATAGTCGCGCTTCAATCGCTGCTCCCATAACCACCCTTGCTGAAAATCGGTGACAATTGGTTCTGAACCGCTTTTCGCCCGAAGATTCGCGACCTATGTGGATCGACCTTGGCGTCATCACTGCGACTGATATAATACCCAGCCCCTCCACCCCCCTACCTCCCTGCCCCCGAAGAAAAAAAAAATAAAAAAAGCATCGTTTCATTTTTCACCACGTTGCCTTGGTACAAATTTTCACTCAAGGGCAACGCTAGTTTCCGCACGAGAAATGACTTTCTAGCCTTTTGCCAACCACAACTATTCATGTTTTATTGCGATAGCAATTATATGGACACTTCAACCGGATTTCTGCCGTCGGCGTCGTCGTCGCCGTCGCCGTGAGGTTCCCTATAGATAAAATCTTCGCCGTGCGCCGTATGCCCGAGCGGAAGCGTGCGGGGTCGCGCGCTATCACAGAGAGCGAACGCACTCAATCTCCCACGCGCAAGCAAGGAAGCGGGAAGCGAGCGCCGGAGGGAGCGGGGGGGGGGGGGGGACGCACTTCTCTGCCAACAACCGCGCTCGTCACTCGTCGCTCGCGCGCACCGTCTCTTATCTCCACACGGCTCTGACCTTTATGCGCCGTACATTCGCCGCTCAGTTTCCGTTGAAGCGATAGACGCACGTACCTTCGCCCGCAGCGGCGTATGCTTGCTGCCAGCGTTTTGACAGTCGTTGTCTGCAGTCATTCAGTGTGATCTATTCGTGTTTGTTTGTGCGCGCTCACACCACGCTTGTTCATTCAGTTAGTAATAGTCGGGCCACATTTTCCAACGCACGCTACACATGCAATGCTGCCCGGATCGGCAGTGCAGCGCTACCGGTGTGTCCCTTCGCACGCGCTGCCCACGGGAAGCGCTTCTCATCAACACCACTGTTTCACAGGTGCCTTCTCGTGGTCATCCAGTCTCTCTTCATGTCGGTCTACTTACGCCGCAGCACACCTGCTTACTTAAAGCTCATGTTTACTACAATTCATATTGCTACCAAAGCCGCTCACCTTACTTCGTATGACATTGCTGTGTTGCTATCGCATTCATTGCTTCGCCCTTAAGGCGAAACTGTGACATTTTTTTTTACGCGAATGATCTGCTCTTTTATAATAAAGCACTTTGAAATGTTTAAGCGTTTTAGCGGGTAAAACACATTTTGCAAATGAAATAAACAACACCCCGAGGTATGTTGCGGGAATACATTTAGCCTAAATTTTTTCCAGGCCTTGCGAAAATGAAAGAAACGTTTGAGAAGACAGCGCGATATTCACTAAAATTGTGCTTCAATCGGTAGCAAAAAAAAAGAAACAAAAATATGCTTTGATATGTTGTACAAGAATGCACGTGGAGCATTTCTTATTGCCATGTAGTCACTGAAAAATCGCGTTAACGTCGAGCTCCCATTGCTCCTGCAGCTTGCGGACGCAAGCACGCAAGCAGCAGCGTCCCAAGCTTGCGTGAAAGAGGTTACTTGAAAATTGCATCTCGCTTCCCCCGAAACACGTCTGACCCATCGCAGTGGCAGAGCGGCTAGGTGTCTGCTAAGCACGAGGTCGCGGGATCATATCTCGTCCACGGGGGCCGCATTTCGACTTGAGCGAAAGGCAAAAACGCCCGTCTCCCGTCCATCAGGGGCACAACTAAAGATCCCCTGGTGGTCAAAATTAATCGAGACCCCCACGACGGCGTGCCTCATAATAAAATCGTGGTTTTGGCACGTTAAAACCCAGAATTCGTTCAAACACGGCTACTTAGCGTGCGCTATACTGACACACAAACCACGCGAGCTTTTTTTTTTCTTTTTTGACAAACGATAAGCCGAGGCGTTTAATGCTTTCGGTAAACATGCGCGAGTGAGTGGGCACGCGCGCTCCTATCAGATCTAATCGAGCGTGACAAACTCCGTGGCTGAGTTGCACTGCTGCAGCCTGGACTGCCAAGCGAGCAGCTCCTCGAAGATGGGGCGCTCGCTCCGTGCCCGGTGCTCGGGCACCTCGGAGCGCAGCTTGTGCACCACGCTGTCCATCACCGCGCCCAGCCACATGACGTTGCCGTAGAAGCGTGGCGGCATCCGGCCGCTGCGTCAGGCGCACGCATATGCGCAAGACAAGTTGTTGCGGGAGTTGGTACAGGTTCGTGAACAGGATAAGACTAGCGCGAAATGTGTTACCAAACACGAGGAAGACGAGTGCTCATTTGCAACTAGTTTCTATTCTGGGAGGCACCGAAATGTGTGCAACCTCGACAATCAGACATGCACCGAAGCAACGGAGGATCGTCAGCACATGCGTAATTCAATGGTTCTGCTAATCAAATTACGTTCAGTTTCTCTTAGATTAACCGGTGTGTCACGGATGTCTCGTTTGGCCAATGTTTAAACGAGCGGGCTCTGGAACACGACCTCTCATTTTGACATAAGGCGCTTGATTATTTGCCAATGCACTGCACTGAGTGCTCTGGTAGATCGCTGCTTCACGAGATTAAAGCTAATCTCGGCAAACGTAGCGACACGATGGCTTGTCAACTCCTTCAGGTTTATCACATTAGACCAAGTGGTTCCGTGCATTATTGCAGCACATATTTTAGTGCAAAAAGTTGAATATAGAAAGATAGAAGGCACATTAAGTCCACGTGTGCTGACGAAGCGCCTTTGATTCTGCGTAGGTCCGAATGGCAAGGTTGTACTATATTTGTGTGTGCCTCCCACAATTAAACTAGTTGTAAGTGAACGCCATATAAATATACAGTACTGTCATCTTCATCGCTTTCATATTATCTAGTGTTCATCTTCTCGTATTGATAAAGCTAATACGACAAACAGTGCTGCCTTATGACCAGCAGTTGTCGAACAGCGATGTCGCTGGAGCGAAAATTTAGACAAGGAGACTAGTCTTCGTAAGGGCAGTTAACCTGACGTAAACAAATCCCCTTCTCAGCCATGTTCGACAACTGTTTATCTCTTCAAGCCTTTATCTTCCTGTGAAATATTGTATAATGCTGTTTTATGGTACATTCGGCTTGTCATTTCCGAACACTCCTGCGAAGCTTCGAAAGTGGTTTAACAGTGCGACTAAGCTTTATCGCGGCAATAAGCAAGGATCCTATGGTTTTAACAAATCCGTATAACGCTACCATACAGGCATAATTTCTTCTTGTATTACACTGTTATTGCTGCTTTACACGGCCAGGCGGTCAAAGCACACTGGAGTGACCTCTCGAGTATAACATTTGGAGCGAAGAAAAGAAAAGGATTTGTATCGTGACATTGTTACCACAGCCTTTTAGCAACTGTCGCACCATTTCACGTCCTTTCCCAAACGATAGTGCCACGGAGGAGGTAGCCGAAACGCGAAAAAAAAAGAAGAATAAAAAGAAACCTAATCATAACGCCTCTCACGCTTCCCATTCGAAATGCATATAGAGAATGCTGCGCAGCACAATAAAGAGCATACATCATGCATTTGAAAGTAATAGATCAGAACCTAAAAAATACCATAGGTAAATGATGGTCAGCACAGAAACATTTGCAGTTGATTCGGAGTTGCTATTGTTTGAATTTACAATTGAGTTTAAGTGAAGCGCATATGCAAATCGCATGCTTGGTGTAAGTGAACGCTATATAAATAGTTGTTATCTTCGTCGTTTTCTTAGTATTTCGTGGTCATCTTTCGTATTCTTTTATTTTTAAGTTAGAACAATTTTTTTATACTTCGAGGACGTCGTCTTACTCGATCAACGAAGACAACTCTTTGGACGGGCCTGTTTTACTTCGATAGCAATATGCGGGTCAAAAGATGACCTTCGACGATGCAGGGAGGTATGTGCCCGGTGGAAACAACTGGCACGCTGAGAGCGATGGAGCGCAGAAGGGGCGTCGGATAGTGGCGCGAATGTGCAGCGCGAAAGCGCAATACTTCCCATTTTACTGCGCGCTGTGGCGGTGGTTGTAATACAGGAATAGCTTTAGTTTGCATTGGTATGTGATTGCTGTCATAATAAATATATATGGTTCGCGTGTAGTGACATTTATAGCGACAGCTGCATGACATATTCAGCAATAGCAGTGGTGTCACGAAGTAGAAGCCGCATTAGAGGTAGCGGCACACACAGCAACAGCACATTCATAGGCCATAAGTCACAGATGACCACGAGATAGGAGAAGTTACGCGTCTGTTTAGAGATAATCATCGTATAATACAATCTCATGATGCTATTGCACTTGCAGTCGCTCGAGTGAAGTATGAGAAGCTGAGTTATCCTTGCTAGATGGTCTCTTTACTAGGCCTCTCACCCCCGACCCCCGTAAGCATGGGACATCTGAGTACAGATAGTTTACTTTATTCTTTCCCCTCGCCTCCTTTTGTTTCGTTTCAGGAGGAATTCGCGAAAGAGCCATTCCGTCCGCTATCTTTCATATACTTTGTTGGCACTTACCTGCAATCTGACGATGGGCTGCCGAACGCGTCTTGGTGACACTCGGAGTCGTCGTCTTCCTTGTCCTCTGCACAAAATAGTGTTGAAACACCGCAATGGAACAACTTCACATCGTTGGCGGCCTAGGATACGTAGGTATGTCGCTCCCAAGCTTACGAAAAGAAAAACCCGCAAGCACGGGCTATGCACAAAGGTGGATAATAATCCAAGGATGCATTAAAGGGATCCTCATGCGTTCTCCGATGGACATCTCAAATAAATGTTCACATAGCTAGTGGCCCCTTGGACCTGTGCATTTGTTATTTCCTCACTAAGCATTTTATTTACATTTTCAGATGATGATTAAGAAAGACGTAAACTGGAGCGCTTAATTGTAGAAGCTGTACACAAATAATCGAGCTGCAGTGAGTGGTATTGTCATCAGTGCAATTCGCACTCCTCACAAACTACGCGGACCAAGAGTCAGTAATTAGTGATACTCTGAATACTGATTTAGTAAAGAAATAGTTAACGAAATAATTAAACCCGCTCCACGATTAGCCCCGACAAGAGCGCAGATTGGGGACTGGCCTGAAGAAAATAATGACTGGGTACTAGATAGTGCTTTCATGCCTGGTTCGAGGACACAGGACAAGCAGCCGGAAAGGTGCGCCTTGAGTCCAGCGCTGTCCACCGACAAGGGGTCCCGTCCCACGAAACGATACTCGAAGCTGGCCGTGTCGGTGGTGGCCACGAGCAGCTTGTCCGCGTCCACGCCCAGTTGCCGGAAACCGAGCGCGCGCTCGGCGACCGCCAAGCAGCACGCCGCCTGCTGTACCAGGCTGCGACCTTGCACCGCACTGCGTAGCTGCAGGGAATGCGCGAGAGTGCGCATGCGCTTGTTTACAACTGCCGAGACAAGCCAAGGTTGAAGACTGGGCGCGTTGGTATAGCATACCAGAGGTTGCATTGCGCAGCATTTCGACGGGTACACACAGAAGAGAAACACACACAACAGAGCGCTCTGTTGTGTGTGAAAGAACAGTGATCAAAATAGCTAACGACAACATGGCCCCTTTCCTCATGCTAGACAAGAATGCGCGGCTTTCAATATGACAGCCTGTGGCCAAATTTTGGGATCAAGGATACGCTCCCCATTGGCAACAACCAACAAGATGAGCATCCTTAGATTCTTGGTGGAAGGAAGGGAGGCTAGAAGTTCTTTACAAAAAGAAGCTGCACACATGAACCTTTATTTTTTATGCTGTGCCTACAATGCCAGGGTCATGACAGTACGGGCAATGTCAGGTAAAATACGTCTTTCAGATATGGCTAACGGCGAACTTGACTTTGGCAGATAAGGCAGGCCAAGAACATTGCGCGTGCGCGCGCACGCACGTACGCACACAAAATGTAAGCTAAAACAATCAAACAATTACACATCTATGAACAACAAATGCATAGTGTCCCTCGAAAACGCAAGTAATTAATCACAGCAAGCAGAAAATATAGATAATGTAGTCAGTTAACCAAGGAAAAGACGTCATCATAAAAGATATCACTCAATAGAATATGCAACCGATTCCACTTAAGAATCGTTTTATTGCGATATCAATTATATGAACACTCCATAGCGGATTTTTGCCGTCGGCGTCGCCGTCGTCGTCGCCGTCGCCGTGAAGTTCCGTATGACGTCAACGGCGACGAAATCGTCGCCGCACTCCAGACGCTGTATGTGCGAGTGAAAGGTCACGAAGGACGCGCGCTTTCACAGGGAGCGAACGCACGTCGAAGAGCAAACGCGCGTTCTGCGCCATGCTCCCTAAAGGGCTGCAGAATTAAGCGTCTCTTTCTTCCTTTCCATATAGCAAACGCGAGTTTTTCCGTCGCGCAAAAGACTGTTTGGAGGACGGGAGGGAGAGAGAGAGGGGAGGCAATGTTTAGCGGCGGCACCAAATGCGTATTGATATAAAAGCGCCGCGCGCGTTCAGTGCGAACGCGGAGAAAACGCCGATGGCGTCGACAACAGTTCTGCGCGTTGCTGGTGCTGCTGCATGTCCAAGTTTATGCAGCTGATAAAACTACTATCCTTACTCCGTATAGATCTCTACTAATTTGCTATCGCAATTGGTGCTTCGCCTTTCGGTTGAAACTGCGACTTTTTTCGAAGGAAGGACGTTCGAAATAATTCTGGTTTACAGAAGTATAAGTGCACTTTAAATTTGTTCTCAACTTGCTGATAAGGGTAGTAGGGTTCCCTGAAATACTTGTCCCTTCGGATGCGAAAAGTAGAATAGTAAGTATTGGTAAGTTTCATTAGGCTTCTAACATAGGTAGTAGCGTTTAGTTCTGACAGCATTGGAAAGTGGGCAGCAGATACGGTAGCGATATCGTGTGGTGCAGTAAACGACACGCAAAAATATCTCAGCGCACTTGCCGAGAGTGGGTTGTATTCATCTGCTAGCGTAAAAACGAGATGGCTACAAGGCAATGTTTCCGACGACACTGTTGTATACGCACATGTCTTGTTCGAAGCACTTGCTACCGTACATAGCCAGCACTCAAAACGGGATACCGGGATGACGAATTACCGCATTAACACAGCAACCTGGGTGAGTTGGTAATTGAAGATGTTCTTAGGGGTGGGCAGCGCTACCCGGACGAACGACAGAGGAAGAGACGATACGAGCGCTGACTGACAACTGATTTATTATTTTCGAACACAATATACATATTGTGATGTGGAAGTACGGCACCGTGTCTAGGCTGCTTTGGCAAAGAGCGAAGTAGAGGAAGAGGAAGTTGGCAGATAATAGAACAGCTGGCCCAGGAACGGGTGCTGTCTCTGTGTCTCTCATTCAGTTACAATGGCGCAGTCGACCAACGATCCTCTGCTGGACGACCTGCAGTCGGACACCGTGTTGCGGAGCGGAGGCACACTACCGCGTGCCGCTGCTTCTACTACTCTGGCTTCTGCAACCGAGCTCATTACCGCTCCTGTTCAAGCCAGTACGCTGTCTGCAACCGTCAACACAGCTCAGGTCAGCGACTCAACTGCCGTGGATATGGAAACTACCTCGGCGCCAAGGGACGCCGTACACGCTCCCTTGGGCTTTGCTTCCCGTACCGCGCCGCAAGCGACCTCAGCATCGACGCCAGCGTTCATAACTCCTACCTCGAATGTGGTTTCCAGCGACCCCGCCGTATTCACACAGGCAATCGCTGCTATGACCAGGTACTTCGAAGACGCCAACATCTCCGTCGTCGCAGCGTTGGCACGTACCGCGCTGCCTCCGCCATCTCTCACAGAAATTCCGGAATTTCGAGGGTTTCCCGATAACCCGACACTCTGGCTGCAAAACATCAATTCCCTGGCCAGTCGGCACTCTTGGCCTGACGACGTCAAAATGTCGATTGCTGAGAGTCGACTTCGCGATTCCGCCAAAGCATGGCATCGGTACGATGGCTGCAATCACCAAACTTGGGCCGAATGGAGTGCAGCTTTAGTGCTTGCTTTCAGCCCGCTCTCATCCACGTACGATGACCAGTTCATGCGCATGCGGTCGCGCCGACAAGCTCCCACTGAAGACGTCACCAATTACGTCTACGATAAGCTCCGACTCCTCAACGACTGTGGCCTCACATGGCCGTCTCCAGCTGCGCGCCAGTACGTGATTGACGGACTGTGCGACTCTACTCATGCTGCCATCCTGTCTTCTCAGTCTCCTGAGATCACATCCCTCGTTTTTGCTCACAAGGCAGCGGAACTGCAGCAGTGTACTCGACGCCGTCTCACTTTCGGCGTGCCGCAGGCCGGACAGTCAGCACCCCTCTCATCGCACCGGGGCTGCTTTTCTTGAGAACGTCTTGGACCCCACGCCAAAGGATTCCGCAAATCACCGCAGTCCCTAATTCAGTACCAGGCCTACCCAACTCCACTGTTACCAGTAAATGTCGAAGGAATAGGCGACTTGTCCGCACTCATTGATACCGGCGCCGAGCGGAAAGCACTACACCAGCGTCATGCTCCCGACAACACTTCCCCGTGGACGCAGCCTCCAATCCACGGACTAGGAGGTAGTGTGATGCCAGTGGGCATGCTCGACGTTTATGTCCGGACAACAGCAGGGACGAAGTTTCTCCCGGCCATTCCCGTCTTCGAGGACCTGCCTACTGACATGATTCTCGGATCAGATTTTCTACTGTCCGACGACATTCAACTCACCATCGATCGCGGCCATGTGGAGCTCCGGCCTGCGTTAACTGAGACTACTGCGATGCCCCTGCCAACGCCGAGCGGTGAGCCGCTTCTTTCGCTTACATTAAATTCGATATTGGCTCGCCATGAAGCGGTGTTCGCTGACACTACCGCCGATCTCCCGGGCACAAAGATGTTCCTCCATCGAATACCGACAGGGAACCATTCTCCGATATGCGTACCATTGAGAAGATACGCTGAGAAGGAGCGCTCCGTGATCACAGATCAAGTACGCGAAATGCTCGCCGCAGGCATAATTAGGCCTTCATCAAGTCCGTGGGCAGCGCCCGTCGTGATCGTGCGGAAGAAAAACGGGTCCTTGCGTTTCTGCGTGGATTACCGGCAGCTAAACAAGTGTACGACGCCCGACTCGTACCCCTTACCCCGCATTGACGACGCTATTGACACAGTCCGCCACTGCAGGTTCTTTTTGTCGCTCGACTTACGTGCAGGGTATTGGCAGATCAACGTCGCTGAAGAAGATAAGTGCAAGACAGCCTTTCGCACTCCATCGGGCTTGTACGAATTCAACAGCATGCCGTTTGGGCTGCGAACGGCCCCTAGTACATTTCAGCGCGCGATGAATTCAGTTATAGGGTCTCTGAAGAACCGAGCCTGTGTGGTCTACTTAGACGACATCCTGGTTGTTGGAACCACCGAGAATGAACACCTTCGCAATTTAGATGAAGTGCTGTACAGACTTTACGAGGCGGGGTTTCGCCTAAACCGCGAGAAGTGCCAGTTTGGTCTGTCTAAGATAGCCTACCTTGGACATGATATTTCCCCTGAAGGTATTCAGCCACTCCCGGAGCGCATAGCTGCAGTGTCGGAATATCCCACGCCAACTTGCTTGAAACAGGTTCAGTCATTTATGGGTATGGCCTCGTATTTGCGGAGGTTTATTCCACACTTCGCTTCGATCGCAGCTCCCCTGAGTGATTTCCTTAAAAAGGACGCACAGTTTAAGTGGGGCACCACGCAAGAAAACGCTTTCCAGACGATCAAGCAAAAGCTCACTGTCTGTCCAGTATTAAGCCACTTCAATGATGACTGGACCACTGAAGTAAACACCGATGCGAGCCAAGTCGGTCTAGGGGCAGTGCTCGTGCAACGCGATCCTGATGGCGTCGAACACATCGTTGCTTATGCCAGCCGAAAACTCTCCGACACCGAGCGCCACTATAAATCCGATGAGCTGGAATGTCTGGCAGTGGTGTGGAGCGTGGTTGACAAATTCCGACACTATCTGTTCGGGCGCAGATTTACCGTGGTAACTGATAATTCTGCGTTAACGTGGATGTTTTCTCAGCAACAGCTAAAGCACAAATTCGCCCGGTGGATTATCACGCTTCAAGAATATGATTTCGACGTGCGTCATGGTGCCGGGGTCTTGAATAACATCGCCGATGCCTTATCACGCAATCCCCTCGAACGTTTGGAACGAAACGGGCAAAATCACATCTTTTTTGCCCAAGTAGACTTGCCCAAAGCGCAACAAGAGGACAAAGACTTCGCGACAATTATTGCCTCCATAACTGACACAAAAACAAACTCGACGTTTGCAATACGCAATGGTGTATTGTACCGTCGTTGGTGGCAAAAGGACCGCTCGGAAGAACGTTACCTCCTGGCCGTACCGAAATGTTTTCGCACAGAGATACTGCGAGCGATTCATGACACCCCCGAAGGAGGGCACATTGGTCAACGAGCCACGCTCCGCAAGCTACAAGAACGCTTCTGGTGGCCGAAGATGCAAAGCAATGTACGCTCCTATGTTGCTAGCTGCGAAGCGTGTCAACAGTTTAAGCGACTGCCGGGGCGCCAGCCTGGACTGTTAACACCTGTGGAGATACCCGAAGACATCTTTAATACGGTTGACATCGACTACATAGGGCCACTACCCACCTCCACTGCTGGAAACCGCTACATCGTTGTAGCTGTGGACTATCTGTCCAAATACGCGGAAGTGACTGCCGTACCATCCCTGGCATCCACTCATTTAGTCGATTTTCTGCAACACAGGTTTGAATGGAGACATGGCTTGCCAAAGAAATTGATATCAGATCGTGCCACAACATTTCGCAGTCGGGAACTACGAAAGTACCTTTCCGCGGCGGGAGTGCAGCATCATTATACATCCGCGTTTCATCCCCAGGCAAACGGCCTGACTGAGCGAACAAACCAGAGCATTCAGGCAAGGCTCGCTCCATATACAAAAGTAGGGCGGACAGGAGAGGCCGATTGGGACGTCCACCTTCCGGCAGCTGTCTATGCGGTCAATACAGCGCTGCAGACCTCTACTGGTGTGACGCCGTATGAAATCGTATATGGGAAGCTGCCCCAACTGAAAGCGGTCCTCAGGCTAGATACTCCCGTTAGCGTCACACGCCCTGACAGTCGCACAGTCGCCTGCCAGAAGATCAGAGCTGCGGCGAAAGAAAAAGCCACACAAGCGCAAGAAAAACAGAAGCGCTATTATGACCGCCGCCGTCGACCTGCCCCTGCGTACAACATCGGAGACGAGGTGTGGGTGCAAAGAGGTGGCAACTGTCCAGGCAAGAAGCTACTAGCAAGTTTGAGGGGCCCTTCACCATCACCGAGCGCGTAGGAGAGAATACATGGCGCGTTAGCACCTCGGATCCAAGCTTTGGACTTGACCGGCGGAAAAGAAATAACTTCGCCGTGCACGTGTCGCGCCTCAAGAAAAGACTACGCCGACTGGACTGAACTGTCGTTTCTTTTTTGTTTGCCAGGTCCGCAGCATGGCCGAGTGTGATGTGGAAGTACGGCACCGTGTCTAGGCTGCTTGGGCAAAGAGCGAAGTAGAGGAAGAGGAAGTTGGCAGATAATAGAACAGCTGGCCCAGGAACGGGTGCTGTCTCTGTGTCGCTCATTCAGTTACAATATATATATATATATATATATATATATATATATATATATATACAATATGTGATCATGTGACGCGTACAAGTGGTGAAAGGATCTCAGCCTATCTTGCCATCCAAAAACTTGGATTCTTTATCACGCAGCGAGATAGAGTTCTCGCTGACACATGCACCGTCGCATTTCGATGGAGGCGAAATGCAAAAACGCCCGTGTGCTTGCGTTGTAGTGCACGTTACAGAACCCCAGGTGGTCAAAATTATTCCGGAGCCCTCCACTACGGCGTGCCTCATAATCAGAACTGGTTTTGGCACGTAAAACCCCAGAAAAAAGAAGACATATGTACCTGAGTTAACATGCATGGAGTAAGCTTCTACAATCCCGCGGTTGATTTGGTTTCAATTTTTATACAGTGTTTCACTTTTTTCAAACACGGGTTTGCATGGCTATTTCTATAATGCACGGCCAGATTTGAACTGCTTGAATTTCTGATAGCAGCTTGGTGCTCCCCGAGGCGAATGTTGATGCAACGCCCCGTCTGCCCATAATATGTTTTACCGTTTTACTGCATGCATGTTAACTCAGGTGCATGTGTCACCCAGACCTCTATCTGTCTGCGCGATAAAGAAACTAAGTTTTTGGATGGCAAGATAGGCTGAGAACCTTTCACCACTTGTACGCGTCACATTATTACATTTTGTATATATACAGGGTGTTTCAGCGAACACTTTCAAAAATTCTTAAAGGTTGCCTGTGGCAGATAGCACAATTCTAGTTCATGAGCTGGTCTACTCGACGAGACGGATATTACTTGCGCAAGAAATTGAAATGCATTATCTAATAATTAACGAAAATTCCCTAATTAAGTTTTTAACTAATTTCTGGATGGCCCATATTGCAATTTACAAATTGTAGCCGTGGAGTTCGCAAGGGGGCTCTACTTGAAACGAATTCTCGGGAAGACACCAGTTCCGAGATATTAATTCCCGAACTTTGCGGAGAAATGCATTGGCGTTCCGGTTAGTTTAAAACATCGCTTTATGCATTGAAGCACACAATTACCTGGAACGCCAATGCATTTTTCCGCAAAGTTCGGGAATTAATATCTCGAAACAGGTGCCATACTGAGAGTTAATTCCAAGTAGATCCGCGCCACGAACTCCACGGCTACAATCTGTAATTGCATCAGGTAAATAATTACAAACTTAAGTGAATTTTTAATTCGTCGACTATGCATTAAAATGTTTTTTTTTTGTTTTTGCAAATAATGTCCGCCTCTTCGAGTAGACCAGCTCATTAACTAGAATTGGGCTATCTGCCACAGGCAACCTTACATAAATTGTGAATGTGTTCGCTGAAACACCTTGTATATATATATATATATATATATATATATATATATATATATTGTAAGGAAGATGAGGAACGTCGACGCAGAGTCAGCAGCATCGGCAGCATCAAGCGCGCAGCAGAAGCTCGAGCGAGAGGACTGGGCTCGGTACATCCTACGACCCGCTGTCGCTACGAACCCCAATAAATCCCCTTTATAAGTGGTGGAGCCGTGCTGGGTAACGTTCCACTCTACCATCCTGGAACTTCGTTCGCGGACGCTACCCTCTGCCATGCCGGACGCCGACCAGCAGACTCTTCCATCGCCACCCGTCCCTTGCGCTGGGACCGTTCGCCAGCGGGAACCTCCCATCTTCAGCGGAACCGACGACAACGACGTTGAAGAGTGGCTGTCATCTTATGAACGGGTGAGCGTCCACAACAAATGGAATGACTCGGACAAGCTGGCTTACGTATCCTTCTATCTTGCGGGCGTCGCCAGTCTCTGGTTCAGGAATCATGAGAGGGATATCCGAACGTGGTCGGCGTTCAAGACGTCGATTATCGAAGTATTTGACCGACCCGCCGTCAGGATACTCCGAGCCGAGCAGCGTTTGCGTACACGCGCACAGGACACGGGTGAGACGTTCACCAGCTATATAGAAGACGTCCTCGATTTGTGCAGGCGCGTGAACGCTGCCATGACGGAAGCGGAAAGGATTAAGCACGTCATGAAGGGGATCGATGATGACGCGTTCCAGATGCTTCTGGCCAAGGACCCGCGCACTGTTGGTGACGTTATCAGCTTGTGCCAGAGCTATGATGAATTGCGAAAGCAGCGAGCTCTGACAAGGCGACATCCCACACCTAATGCGGCGTCACTCTGCAGCCTGACCACCGGCCCCGAACAAGCCTCCCTGATAGCCCAAATCAAAGATTTCGTCCGCGAAGAAGTCGCACGCCAGCTGTCTCTGGTGTTCATCACTCCGGAGTCTGCCAGCACTTTGCCGTCTCCTCTCCGTAATGTGATCCATGAAGAGGTTACGAAAGCGCTGCCAGCGGTTCACCAGCAGGACGCCGTGGCTACACCGTTAACTTATGCTGCGGTTGCTGCAATGGCCCCTCGCAGTGCGCCCGTACCACGTTTCCAGCAGCCTGTGCACCGCACTCCTCCTCCCGCTCCCTGGGCCAGCACTGCCGTCGCTAACCCGTGGCGTACGCCGGACAATCGGCCTATATGCTTTGCATGCAGGTATCCCGGTCACGTCGCAAGGTTCTGCCGCCGCCGATCGCAGGCGTTCGATGACGATCGACGAGCGTCCTATGTGCCGCCCGATCCAAGTGCGCCTTACGGACCCTTCGATCCATCACCACCTCGCTCCCAGACTGATCGCCGTCCTCGCTTCGAACGCTTCCGGTCACCCTCCCCACGTCGCCGATCGCTTTCCCCTATGCGTCAGCGACCCGTCTCTAACGAAGAGGGAAACTAGACGACGCAGTTCCCGAGGCAAGAACTGCGCAAGTGTCGACATGCCGAAGTCCTCCTCCTTTACCTGCCAATGTCATTGATGTGTTTGTCGAAGATGTCGCTACAGTCGCCCTCGTCGATACCGGTGCCGCTATTTCAGTTATGGATGCCGGGTTTTGCCGCTTGCTTGGTAAGTGACGACGTCTCTGTCTGGATTGTCGCTTCGAACGGCAAATGCTCAACCCATTCGCCCTACCGCTGCTTGTACAGCCCGTGTAACCATACAGGACGTTTTATACACGATTGAGTTCATAGTTCTTTCATCGTGCTCCCACGCCGTTATTCTAGGATGGGATTTTCTCTCACGCCACAATGCCATCATAAATTGCACTCGGGCTGAGATTGAACTTTCCCACCTTGGTGACCTGGCCTCGGTCGATGCTCAACCTGCCGCTAAACTTCTCGTGCAAGAAGACACCTGTATTCCCCCGTGCTCTTCAGCATTCGTACCGGTCTTGTGTAGTGCTATATCCGACGGGACGGTCTTATTCATGCCCTCTCATCACTTTGTTACCCGAAAAGCGCTTCCTTTGCCCTTTGCAGCTCTTGACCTCGCCGCCGGTGTCAGCACGATGCCCATTTACAATCATCTTTCGTCGCCGCTATCACTGCTCCGCCGCGAATGCCTTGGTTACGTCGAGTCGGTTGATTCAACCCGAATTGTCTCCGTCCTCGACGAAATGCCTTCTACTGCCGTTCATGAACTGAGTGCCCTCTCCGTAGCCGACTCAGCATGGACAGATGTGTTCAGCCCATTCATCGCCGACGATCTGACGCATTCGCAGCGATCTCAACTTCTCGTACTCCTTCAGCACTTCCACCGTTCTTTCGACGTTGCGCAAACATCTCTTGGCCGTGCATCGACAGTCGAGCATCACATCGACACTGGCTCTCACTCACCGCTGCGACAAAGACCATATCGCGTGTCTGCTACGGAACGTCGCGTCATTGCAGAACAGGTCGATGACATGCTTCGTCGGGGCGTCATTCAACCTTCACAGAGCCCATGGGCCTCTCCCGTGGTACTCGTCACGAAGAAAGACGGTTCCATCCGCTTCTGTGTTGATTTTCGACGGTTGAACAAGATCACACTGAAGGACGTCTACCCATTACCACGCATCGATGATGCTATGGACTGTTTGCAGGGAGCCGAATTCTTTTCTTCGCAGGATTTGCGGTCAGGCTACTGGCAGGTTCCGATGGCAGAGGCCGGTCGCCCGAAAACTGCCTTTGTTACACCAGACGGCTTGTATGAATTCACCGTCATGCCTTTCGGACTTCGCAACGCACCTGCTACGTTCGAAAGAATGATGGATAATGTTCTGCGTGGCCTCAAATGGAAAATCTGTCTTTGCTATCTTGACGACATTGTGGTGTTCGCCCCTGATTTCGCAACGCACCTGCTCCGCCTCCAGCACGTACTCACTTGCTTGACCAACGCTGGGTTGCAACTTAACCTGAAAAAATGTCGATTTGCTGTTCGTCAGCTCACAATTTTAGGCCATGTCGTGTCAAAGGAGGGCGTTCGCCCGGATCCCGAGAAGCTACGTGCTGTTACTGCGTTCCCAATACCTACCACTATCAAAGAGCTACGCAGTTTCATCGGCCTCTGCTCTTACTTTCGGCGATTCGTTCGAAACTTTGCGTCAATTATATCACCTCTCACGCAGCTCCTTGGTGGCTCTAGAGATCTCTCATCATGGTCTCCAGAGTGTGACGACGCCTTCAGAACCTTGCGCCGTCTTCTCACGACGCCACCCATTCTTCGCCATTTTGACCCTCAAGCGCCAACCGAACTTCATACTGACGCAAGTGGTGTAGGCCTTGGTGCTGTGTTGGCACAACGTCAACCTGGCCACACAGAATACGTCGTCGCCTACGCGAGTCGCACGTTAACCAAGGCGGAGGCCAATTACAGCGTAACAGAAAAGGAGTGTTTGGCCATTGTGTGGGCACTTGGCAAGTTTCGCCCATATTTATACGGCCGATCTTTTGACGTAGTGACCGACCACCACGCACTATGTTGGCTGTCGACGCTAAAAGACCCATCGGGCCGCCTTGCCCGCTGGGCATTGCGAATTCAAGAATATGACATCCGCGTGGTTTACCGTTCCGGGCGAAAGCACTCCGACGCTGACGCGCTATCCCGATCACCACTTCCCCCGAAGGCCAGTCACGACTCCTCCTGCGAGTGCACATTGTCATCTCTGGACTTTGACACTATCGCCTCTGCACAGCGTGATGATCCCTGGACTGCATCTCTGTTCGACCTTCTCTCGGATACGTCGAAAGTTCCAGCGTCACGAACGCTTCGGCGCCAAGTTCCTCATTTTGCGAATAAAGACCAGCTACTGTATCGCCGCAACTATGCCCCAGAGGGTCGCACATGGTTACTCGTCATTCCGCGAACCTTGCGATCCGAGATTTGCTCCTCGTTCCACGTCGACCCTCAGTGTGGCCACGCGGGAGTCTTCAAGACCTACGAAAGACTTCGACACCGCTATTACTGGCGGGGAATGTACAATTTCGTTCGCAACTTCGTCCGCTCTTGTCATGAGTGCCAACGTCGCAAAGCGCCACCGCACAACTCCGCCGGTGAACTCCAGCCTTTACAATGCCCATCCCGACCCTTTGATCGCGTGGGCATAGATCTCTACGGGCCACTTCCGTTGACTCCTACCGGCAACAGGTGGATCATCGTTGCGGTAGACCACTTAACACGTTATGCGGAGACTGCTGCTCTACCAAATGCTACAGCGCAGGAGGTCGCCAATTTCATACTACGCCGTTTTCTCCTTCGTCATGGAGGTCCACGTGAACTTTTGAGCGACAGAGGCCGCACCTTCTTATCTGAAGTCGTCGAACAACTGCTTGCTGCATGCGCTATTGTTCATCGTAAATGCACTGCCTATCACCCACAGACTAATGGTACCACGGAACGCTTCAACCGAACTCTTGGTGACATTCTCGCCATGTACGTCTCACCTGATCACTCTAATTGGGACCTAGTTCTTCCGTTTGTCACCTACGCCTACAACACCGCGACTCAGGCCAATACCGGATTCTCACCCTTTTACCTTCTTTACAGCCGTCATCCTTCGCACACAATCGACACCATTCTGCCCTACCGGCCGGACCCATCCGAATGCCTGCCGATCTCGGAAGCAGCCAGACACGCCGAAGAATGTCGCCAGCTGGCCCGCCAATTCACCTCAGACGACCAGAACCGTCAAAAAGCCGTTCACGACGCGCGGAACTCGACTCCCAATTTTCTCCCGGGCGCCCTCGTCTGGTTGTTAGTGCCACACCACACGCCTGGGCTCGCTTCAAAACTCCTTCCGAAGTACGACGGGCCATACCGCGTTCTCGAGAGAACATCACCCGTTAATTACTTGGTTGAGCCGCTCACGCCGCCGTCCGACATGCGACGTCGGAATCGGGAAGCCGTTCACGTTCAGCGCCTCAAGCCTTATCACCTTTCTATCGTCCTTCCGGACAACTAAGTCGCCAGGATGGCTCCTTTATTTCCGCGGGGCCCTTGTAAGGAAGATGACGAACGTCGACGCAGAGTCAGCAGCATCGGCAGCATCAAGCGCGCAGCAGAAGCTCGAGCGAGAGGGCTGGGCTCGGTACATCCTACGACCCGCTGTCGCTACGAACCCCAATAAATCCCCTTTATAATATATATATATATATATATATATATATATATATTGTTACGGTGAAGGGAAAGAAGAAGGTGACGCGAACGAGAGGAAGACGAAGTCTCTGGCCGTTGCCTGAACGCCATATTTCTTCGCTTGTAAATATACATCCTTCTACACTCGTGGGCCTGCTTTCTTCCTGCAACATTTTGGTGGAAGGTGCTGGGTACAATCACGGAACTTCGCAGTGGACGTCATCTACCTGCCGCCACAATGGCAGATCAACCGACACAACCGACAACGCCTCAGCAGTCCACGCCAACGGTCATCCTCACTCATCTGCGGGACCCGGGGACATTTTGTGGCACGGACAACACCGACGTCGAGGACTGGCTTACGATGTACGAACGAGTGTGCGACAACAACAGGTGGGGTCCAACAATGATGCTAGCAAACCTCATGTTTTATCTGAAAGGAACTGCGAAGCAATGGTACGATACGCATGAAGCTGACCTAACAAGCTGGGATGTCTGCAAAGAAAAAATGCGTGACCTGTTTGGCAGACCTGTCGGTCGTCAGTTGGCAGCAAAAAAAGAACTTGCATGCCGCGCTCAGACGTCCACAGAATCCTATGTCGTGTACATACAGAATGTGCTGGCTCTCTGCCGCAAGGCTGATAACACCATGACCGAGGCGGACAAGATTGGTCATATACTAAAAGGTATTGCAGACGACGCCTTCAATCTCCTGATGTGTAAGGATTGTGCCACTGTGGATGCAATTATAAAGGAGTGCCGGCGCTTCGAACAAGCGAAAGGCCGCCGCGTCCCTCAACATTTCGACAGGCTGCCCAATACCGCCGCGACATCTTCGTGCGCAGACCCGCCGCGGTTCGTTCAGCCGACAGGATCAGAAGATCTAACCCGTATCGTTCGCCTTGAGCTTGAGGCCATGGCTCCGGCTTCAATTCGTTCCGACTGTCGGGAAAGTGTGCCCGCTATCTCGCTTATACAAGCGGTCGTTCGGGAAGAAATAGCGAGTTTGGGCATTCCATCTCTCTGCCCGGTCCGCCATACGAACACCTACCAGATTTCTCCGGCCGCTCGCTCCCAGACGCAAAGCTTCCCGCCACTCCGCCGCAACCCCGCTGACTAGCGCACACCGGATGACAGACCCATCTGTTTTAATTGTTCCGGTATTGGACACATCGCCCGTCATTGCCGTAATCGCTGGTCGTCGTCTCCTCGGTGGTCGTCCCCGAGTCACTACCGCCAAGTACCAGACAATCGCACTTTCTCGCCCTACACGCCGCCTCGGAACATCAACGCCGACAGTGCTCCACCAAGATCCAGCCGCTCCCCGTCTCCGCAAGGCCGTCGGTCCCGTTCGCCTCTCGTTCACCGCTCTTCGTCCCCATCTGCAACCGGTCGCTTCCCTTCGGGAAACTAGGCGGTGCAGCTCCCGGAGGTGAAGCTGCAACTCCGACCCGGCCCACAAATGCTCTGTTGACCCTGCCTACACGTGGAAACCTACTGGACATTGAAGTTGATGGTGTTCCTGTCACATCTCTCGTTGACACAGGAGCGCAGCTTTCAGTTATGAGCGCTGCTCTCCGCCGAAGGCTCAAAAAGGTTCTGACTCACGCCGTACCGTGCACTGTGCGAGTCGCCGATGGGAGTACTTCACCTGTTCTTGGAATGTGCACAGCACGTGTGACCATTGCGGGCCATTATAGCGTTGTTTTATTTATCGTCCTCGAGCACTGTCCACACGACCTAATTCTCGGCCTCGACTTCCTTTCGAAACACTCTGCCCAAATTGACTGCTCCGCAGGTGTTCTACAGCTGGATCTGCCGCTTCCTGCCGACGCAGACGCAACAACTTGTGCTTCACCCCGCTTATGTTCTGCTGAGTTTGCACGGCTGTCTCCTCAGGCGGCTACCAATGTCCTCCTGACGCCCTGTCCTCCCATACCTGATGGCGAGTACGTCGTGTCTCCGCTTTCTGACGTGGTTTTGTCACGAAATATTGCCCTACCGAGCACCTTAATCCGGATCCTCGAAAACTGCGCTCGGGTGCCCATCCTCAATTTTGGATTTTCGACGCATGTGCTGCCACTCGGCATTGCCGTCGCACTTATCACTCCTTTGGATGAATTTGAGATTTCTTCTTTGGCCTCCGAATCCTTCCTGAGTACCAACGCACCTTTGTCACCCATTCCTTCGTGCTCGATGCCTGCGGACGATGTTTGTAAGATGATCGCATCTGACCTTCCTTCCGAGCAAACAACAGCTCTTCGTCACCTCCTGTCATCTTATCGGGATATCTTTGATTTGGACGACCGTCCACTTGGTCAGACATCTGTTGTCACGCATCGCATCAACAGCGGTGACGGCAGCCCCATTTATAGGCGGCCATATCGTGTCTCCGCAACAGAAAGGGCCATAATCCAGAAAGAGGTCGACAAGATGATGGACAAGGACATCATTGAACCTTCCAGTAGCCCGTGGGCATCACCGGTTGTCTTAGTAAAGAAAAAAGACAACTCGTGGCGCTTCTGCGTTGACTACCGTCACCTCAACAAGATAACAAAGAAGGATGTTTATCCCCTGCCTCGCAGTGACGACGCTCTTGACTGCCTTCACGGATCCCCATACTTTTCATCAATTGACCTCCGCTCCGGGTATTGGCAGATTAGCGTCGACGAGATGGACCGCGAGAAAACCGCCTTCGTCACACCGGATGGTCTGTACCAATTTAAAGCCATGCCCTTTGGATTATGCAATGCGCCAGCTACATTCGAGCGCATGATGGACTCTCTGCTGCGCGGCTTGAAGTGGTCTACATGCCTCTGTTACCTCGACGATGTGATTGTCTTTTCGTCGAACTTTGAGAGCCACCTGAGGCGCCTCACGACCATACTCTCCGTGTTTCGCAGGGCTGGCCTTCAGCTAAACTCCTCCAAGTGCCATTTCGGTCGGCGTGAAATTACCATGCTCGGCCATCTCGTAAACGCCGCCGGAATCCAACCTGATCCACAGAAAGTCCACGCTGTGCGCAATTTTCCTGTACCTTGTTCAACAAACGATGTCCGTAGTTTTCTGGGCTTATGCTCTTATTTCCGACGATTTGTGAAACAATTTGCCGACATCGCCCGCCCTCTCACTGACCTTCTTAAGAAAGATGCCTCTTTCTCTTGGGGACCACTGCAGGAGCAAGCCTTCTCTACCCTGATCGAGCGGCTTACAACCTCCCCGATTCTGTCACACTTTGACCCTTCTGCACCTACTGAAGTACGAACTGACGCGAGTGGTTATGGCATCGGCGCTATCCTCGCTCAACGTCAACAGGGCCACGACCGTGTCATCGCTTAAACCAGCCGCCTTCTTTCCACGCCCGAGCGAAATTACTCCATCACTGAGAGGGAATGCCTCGCGCTCGTATGGGCGGTCGCGAAATTTTGGCCGTACCTTTTCGGTCGGAGCTTCTGCGTCGTAACCGATCATCACGCCCTCTGCTGGCTCTCCTCTTTGAAGGACCCAACTGGACGACTTGCACGTTGGGCATTGCGTCTACAAGAATATACATTTTCTATTACGTATAAGTCAGGGCGCCTGCATAAAGACGCTGACTGCCTGTCCCGCAATCCTGTGGATCAACGGGACGATACCGATGCAGACTCGGACATCAGTATTCTGTCTCTCTCCGGATTTCTCCATATTGGCGACGAGCAACGCCAAGATCCTGTTCTTCGAACACTTATGGAACGCCTAAGCTCCTCGCCTAATGACCCGTCTCTGCGGATGTTCACCTTGCGCGATGGAACTTTATACCGTCGTAGTGTTCGTCCTGATGGCCCGGAGCTGCTTCTAGTCGTTCCAAAGCACCTTCGACTGGCCGTGCTCCAGCAACTTCACGACGCTCCTACTGCTGGACATCTGGGCATCACTCGTACTTACGACCGCCTGCGGCGCCGCTTCTTCTGGCCCGGCATTTATCGCTCTGTGCGCCGTTATGTCACTTCTTGCGACCTGTGTCAGCGCCGCAAGACGCCTGCTATGCCTGCTGCTGGTTTGCTTCAACCAATTGCTATCCCTACAGAGCCCTTCTTCCGTGTGGGCCTCGACCTCCATGGCCCCTTTCCTATTTCTATGAAAGGAAACAAATGGATTGCTGTAGCAACAGATTATGCCACGAGATATGCCATTACACGAGCGATGCCAACCAGCTGCGCTACAGATGTCGCCGACTTCCTACTATACGAAGTCATCCTGCACCACGGCGCCCCTCGCCAGTTACTCACGGATCGCGGCCGCTACTTTCTCTCGAAGGTCGTCGATGATCTGCTCCGCTCCTGTTCTACAGAACACCAGCTCGTTACCGCATACCACCCTCAAACGAACGGCCTCACCGAACGACTCAACCGCACACTAACCGAAATGCTGGCCCTGTACGTTTCCGACGATCACCGCGACTGGGACGTCGCTTTACCGTACATCACTTTCGCATACAACTCGTCCCGTCACGATACTGCCGGATTCTCCCCATTTTACCTTTTGTATGGCCGCGACCCCATCTTGCCCTTCGACACGTTGCTACCTTCCGCAGTACAATCACCCAGCACTGGCTACGCTCGCGATGCTATTGCCTTAGCCGCCCAGGCCCGAGAGGTCGCGCGTCATCGCCTCACAGTCTCGCAAGCTTCTCAAAAACGACGCTACGACCTTCGGCACCGAGACCACCATTTTTCACCTGGTTCCTTTGTCCTTCTCTGGACGCCTTCACGTCGAGTCGGCTTGTCGGAAAAACTCCTTTCCCGTTATTCTGGTCCATACCAGATCTTACGACAACTGTCCGACGTGACATACGAGATCGCCCCAGTCGGTCAGCCTTCAGTGTCTCCCAACGTCACCAGCGATGTTGTTCACGTCGCCAGGCTCAAGCCCTATGTCTCCCCATTAAGCGACGCTCCATAACCTGCACCGGGACGGAGCTAACCCCACCGGTAGGGTGATGTTACGGTGAAGGGAAAGAAGAAGGTGACGCGAACGAGAGGAAGACGAAGTCTCTGGCCGTTGCCTGAACGCCATATTTCTTCGCTTGTAAATATACATCCTTCTACACTCGTGGGCCTGCTTTCTTCCTGCAACAATATATATATATTCTCTCGTTGGACAATAATAAATCGGTTGTCAGGCAGCGCTCGTATCGTCTCTTCCTTGGTCGTTCGTCCGGGTAGCGCTGCCCACACCTAAGGATATGTTTAATTACCGTATTTCCTTGATTCTAGGCTGACCTCCGGTGTTCGACGCTCGTCGCACGCGCATGTGCGCAACGTCCACTCTTCGTCGTGCTCATCAACATCGCTGGCCTCTTTGTCACTGATTCCTTCCAGCATTGCACTACCGTCAGCTACAATCATGGCCTCCGAGAGTGGGCAGCGCAGGATCTCGGAATCTATGCTGCAATACAGTGCCTGTAGCATTGTGCTACCGAGGTGATGGTAAGCCCGACGCCAAACTGTATCCTCAAATCTAAGTTTGTTCACCTCCCCCGACTCTCGTACATTTTTTTTGTTTAGGAAATGCGTCGGCCTATATTCGACTAGTAAATACGGTAGTTTGTTTGTTCGTTTGTTTGTGGGTCTAGACTCTACGTTTTATGAGGACTTTCACTGACGAGCTTTGGAATCACCGCACAGCTTGTTTACATAAATCTTTGCGCATGACTTACTGTCATGTGTGATAGTGGCTTCCCAGCATAGCACAGCTCAAAGACGACAAAATGCCGAGTCAGGCAGCAGTCATTTGTGCCTGGAAACAAAAAAAAAACGAAATAAACGAAACGAAAACAGCGGTGATGTCGATACATTCAACCGTTCATTGTTGGTTGCCGGGTTCCTTAGTAATGATGCACTGAACAAAATTTATAATTACAACTAAAATTACTTTTTTAAAAGCTCAAACAAGGCATAAGTAATGTGTAAATCATAAACACGTGAGGAAAATATTTATATAAAGATAGAAAACATTCTTCTGAGTTAGGACGCGTGTTATGGAGTCGCGGCCAAAATTATTGCCAGGGTTACACAAGCCTGGTTCACCATATTCTTTTATGACGTATCAACGACTTATTGAGTATACACCAGATCTGCGGAGTGGACAGCCTTCATTCCATTCGAACTTTATTCCGAAGAGTTGCGATCACCGTAATATCAGTTCTTTCAACTCCTGGTAAATGTTGGACCCATCCCATTCCTGGAGCGGCTGAGCTGATCCATTCCATTTCTCGAATTCCAGCAAGCGAAATGCTATCTCTATCATTGTTTACTGGTTGAGCCCTTGTGTGTGTCATAACTAAAACATTTTGAGCTTTAACCAAGTTACAAATAATGTCAGGTACTAGTTTCTCGCACGGGAGCACACACGATTTGTGGGCTTATTTCTGCAGCGCGCTGTGGCCTGTAATATATCTAATATCTGCCGTTAAAAAAACCCTTTTCCCAGTTTTTGTTTCGACGAAAAAATATTTCTGCCTATGAACAGTGGATACTTTAGCTGCTGAGAGCAATGAGAAAGCGTGGAACAAGTGTATGTGCGAGAACAGTGTTCGCTAGGTTTCTGCACGTGTGTTACGCGGTTTAGGAGTACATAGCACGTTGCGGCACAAGTTTAAATTGTGTGGATCTCTTACAATCGTAGTAGAAATGACTATTTATACGAGTGCCCCAGAGCTTTACAAGTACAAATTACGAATATCGCAAAAGGTTTGCATGTGTACTCAATGAGCTCTACGTGCCAAATAAGGGGCATCTTATGTGTAACGCGTAGGTGAAGTTTCATAAATGTTAGTTAATTGCAGCTTTTGCAAACCATTCCTTAAAAAGGTGCTAGAAAGCATCAAGCGGCCGTTATCCGCTATGTATTTCAGTGCCTCAGAGAATACTCGTCACACCAAGTTAATTTGGGGACAACGTAGCGAACGCCAAAAGTAAAGCATGGTCAAACAATAATGTTTGCGGCTTATTTATAAGCTTCGCAATTAATTACTGAACCCGCACTTAATTTCTCCCTATTTTCATTCGTTGTGCGAGGTTCAGAGTATGTTTTCTCGGTGTGATCGGCGAACCAAGCGAGAGAGAAGGAGAGAATATACTTTAATTATGAGCAAGCACAGTCTACGCCCTAGGTGGGCGGCCTCCTCATTCCAGGAATTCCAGGTAGCCATTACCATCTCCCGTGCCCGTTCGATCAGACTGCGCGGTCACTTCGGCCTGCCACTGCTATTCGGTTAGTGTTTGGGAGTCTACCGTGCAATGTTTTGATATACATCCCCATATCATATGTACGTGCAGATGTATGAATGCTCAGCACTGATGAGATTCGGTGCAATAGGATACCGAGGACGTAGCTGTTGGTTCGCAATGCCCTGAGGTTTACTGCCTCTTGCCTAGTTAGGCTTGGGTGAGGTGGCGGTTAAGTTCTTCTGTCTAGCCTGCAGTGTTGCTGAACACCGGTATACTTTTGGGGGACTTCATCCCACCTCCTTGGCGCGTCCTGTGAGAAAGCTCGGTGAACGTAAGCGCGGGTGGAGGCGTGGGGTGCCTCATTCCCCAGCAGGGACTCGTACACCGTAGTCCAAACAATCTATATATATCCGGTGGGTGTTTCCTTGCGGTTTCCGTGAGGATTTGCAGCACTTTCTTGGAGATTCTTCCTTTATGAAAATTCCGGCAAGCGCTTTGTGAATCAGTGAGTAATATTGCTCCCTCCCCCCAGACTGAGCTGGCCAGGGCTATTGCTGTGTTTTTCTGCCGTATTTATTTCTCTTGTTAAGATTCTAGCTGCCATTCTCACTTCGCCCTTTCTGCGGACGACGCAGATAGCTTGGACTGAAGTTCCCGAATAAGTCGCTGCATCGGTGCACCGTGTGTCCGAATTTCGACCGCAGGTTTCTATTCTGGCTTTTGTTATTCCTTCATGGTGGGTTGGATGCATATTTCTTGGAATAGGGGCTACTGAGATGTACTCTCGAATTGCCTCTCGGATTATCTGTTTCTCGTCGCGCAGTTGCATAGCGTCAGTATATCCTAATCTTCTGAGCGTTGCCCTTCTTGTTTAGTAGGTTTGAGACGTTCGAGTTCTTTAACTTTGTGCTTCGACTAGCCCCTTCCACCAGGTGTTGTGGAGACCTAAGTAGAGCAGTCGTGTGGAGGCACGTTTGGAGATCCCTACGGCAATCTTGACGGTCTTCCAGTTGAAGCTGTTCAGTTTTGCGATCTCTGCATTCTTGAGGTCTAAGTAAGGGGTCCCGTAGGGGATCGTGCTGATGATGAAGGCTTGGATGATTATGATTGCATCTCGTTCTATCAAGCCGTGTCTTCTGTTTGCTACCCGCCGTACGAAATGTGCTACTTGGGTGACGGTTTCTTGCAGTTTGGGTAGGGTGGCGGCGCCAGATCCATCTTTGTGTATCTGTAGGCCAATGATTTTCAGCGACTATACTTTAGGGACTTGCACTCTTAACAGACAGAGTTTTGGTTCGGGATTTCACATTCTGGCGGTTTGCTCCTGGTTCTCGTTTTTAGTATGAGAATCTCCGATTTTTTTTTGCCACGCACGCGAGCCCGCATGCCTTGAGGTAGTTTTCTGTATGGTCCACCGCTTCTTGTAGTGCGCTTGTTGAGTTCCTGGGGATCCGCCTGTTGTCTAAATGACGATGTCATGTGCATAGAGGGCGTGCATTTTCCCCGCTTTTCCTTTAAATATTGCCACCAGGTCACGAGCTGCGGCAAGCACGAGCCAGTATTCAGGCAAGGAGAGAAGAAGAAGTTTTCGTTTTTGGGGTCAGCCATCTTGGCTAGTGCTCGTCTCTGCCTGTGCAGTCCTTCTTGCCATAAAGACCTTTTGTTCGCCATCTCTAATTTGGCCGATTTCAGGCTGCCTAGCGCCACTGTCGCTGTTCTGCTGGTGAGGACGTTTTGCGCGTAGCGGTATGTTCTTTCGTCACAGTGCGTGTCTTGGAGGTTCTTCAACGCTGCCTTGTTGGGAACGTTGTGAAAGCTTCCTATCGCGTCCATGGCAAGGATTGCGCTCATGGTGTGTTTGCCTAGAAGATCGATGACGTCCTCCGTCAGTTGTAGGAAGATGCCTTGAATCGATAAGGGAGGACGGGATCCATACATGGTATCGCGTATGTACCCGTTTTCTTCCAAGTATAGAGTTAATCTGCTAAGTGTCATGCGCTCATACAGCTTGTCTGCGCATAATGTCAAAGATATTGGTCGCATGTTTCCTATTTGCAGTGGCTTGTTTGGCTTCACGATCATGATGACCTCAGCGTGTCTCCACATTACTGGGATTGTTCCACTTGCCCAGTTTTCGTCGATGGTTTTAAGCATGAAGTGCTTTTAGCTCCTGTTGTCGGCTACCTTCTTCGAGCGACCTTGAGCGAAAATCCAGACCCGTTATTTTAGAGCTCAAGACGAGAATGGGGCGAGAACGAAACGAGACCAGCTAAGCATCGCTGGGAGAGCAAAACAAGATCATCCTGGCCACCAGTGAAAACTTAGGAAAATGCGGTCTCTGACCGTCAACCTCTTGTACGGGACCGCACCCAATACGCTTGTTACTGCCCAAACAAGTTACAAAATAAAAGATTGCTTCCCAATTCTTCCTAATGTTTGTTCACTGTATCACTGTTGAAAAGGCAGATACAATGCACTATACACTTGATTATCTGTGCTCTTTTCAACCCCCGCGGTCTGTGAGTTCCGCGGCTTGGGTTTTGCGCCACCTCCTTCGAGAGATGGCGCCACGCTGCTTGACCAGACTGGCAGCATCCGGCGCACCGCGGATCGTCGTTTGGCCGAGACGAGACTTGCAACGAGGTTCAGTTCAAAACAGGTTCGTTTCGCCTCGGTAAGCTTTCATTCCTGCATCGCACGTGCTTTCACGGCAAAGCACGTGCAAAGCACGTGCTTTTATTGCGATAGCAATTATATGGACACTTCTACCGGATTTCTGCCGTCGTCGTCGCCGTGAGGTTCCCTATAGATAAAATCTTCGCCGCGCGCCGTATGCCCGAGCGGAAGCGTGCGGGGACGCGCGCTATCACGGAGAGCGAACGCACTCAATCACCCACGCGCAAGCAAGGAAGCGGGAAGCCAGCGCCGGAGGGAGCGCGGGGGGGGGGGGGCACCTGTACGCTGCCAACAACAGCGCTCGTCGCTCGTCCGCACCGTCTCTTATCTCCACACGACTTTGACCTTTCTGCGCCGTGCATTCGCCGCTCAGTTTCCGTTGAAGCGATAGACCGCACGTACCTTCGCCCGCTGCTGCGGCGTATATATGCGCTTGCTGCCAGCGTTTTGACAGTCGTTGTCTGCAGTCATTCAGTGTGATCTATTCATGTTTGTTTGTGCGCGCTCACACCACGCTTGCTCATTCAGTTAGTAATAGTCGGGCCACATTTTCCAACGCACGCTACACATGCAATGCTGCCCGGGTCGGCAGTGCAGCGCTACAGGTGTGTCCCTTCGCACGCGCTGCCCACGGGAAGCGCTTCTCATCAACACCACCGTTTCACACGCGCCTCCTCGTGGTCATCGAGTCTCTCTTCATGTCGGTCTACTTACGCCGCAGCACACCTGCTTACTTAATCAGCTCATGTTTACTACAATTAATATTGCTACCAAAGCCGCTCACCTTACTTCGTATGACATTGCTGTGTTGCTATCGCATTCATTGCTTCGCCCTTAGGGCGAAACTGTGACATTTTTTTTAAGCACGTGCTTTGCCGGTAGCCATTTCATGCTGACATCTACTCTCGATTACGGGAGATCCAGTATTTTTGGAGGTATTCTGCCACGTTCTTTGTTAGGTTGTGGAGCATTTTGTTGTTTAGGCGGCCTTACCAGGGGTTGTGTTTTAGGTGAGCTTTGTCCCTGCCGTCTTTTTATAATTGGTAAAACTAAAGGGATTATTATTTATCGGTAACGGGAAGGCGATTTGCACAGTCTGTGAATCAATTAGATACGGATTTCACAGGAAATTACGCATTAAAGGTCTCCGAAGAATTTTAGGCGTGCTTTATCAACGGCGCAGAACTAACTGCTACCAACATCAAATTTGCTGAAAATATATAAATGAAAACATGCTGGCCAATGTGCATGCGAAGTTGCATGTGTGCGAAAATATTACAGGGCATCTGAAAAAACTGAAAAAAGAAGCTTATTCAAGCTTATCCAAGCGCTAGAAAGTGTTAGGCGACCAGTATGCGCTCTATTTCCAAGTGTCCCGAGGGAATACTGAGTCCCGCCGAGTTTATATTTGCTGACAATTTAGGACATGTCATCCTTATTTGTGGCAGCACTTTTTCAGTCAGGAGCTTTGGAAGTAATTACTGGAGCCTCGTTTTCTCCCTATTTTCCCGCGTTATACGTGGCGTCCTCGATGAACAAAACGAAACACCCTGTCTTTTGTTTCACAATGGAGGTACGGTTATCGGTGATGGGGAGGGAAAGTTGAGTGTCTGGTCTTAGCAGTCAATTACGCATGCAAGCGCTACAGGGCATTATAAGTGTGTTTTGCGAATGGCAAAAAAATTTGCCCGCTATCCTAGAAAAACTATATTTCTCCCCAAGATGAAATTTAATGACAACAGAGAGAATCTTTATCATCGCTGTGCATGCGAAGTTTAATGCGTGGGGATAAATTAGAGGTTTTGTAAAAAATTATTACACAATGCTCGAAAACGTAAAACGGCCGTTTTTCCTAATGTTAACATTTGTCCTAAGAGTATTGCACGTCACACCGAGTACCCATTCTGTGAATATGAGAGCGATGTTAGGGGTGATCTTGGGGGAAAATTTAACATTAATGTAATAACTCCTATATTTGCAAATAACTGTTGAGCCTTCAATTCTTTCTCACATTCATGGGGATATACGAGACGTCTGCATGTGGTGACCTCGGTGAATTAAACGAGTCACCTTGTTTATATTTCGTGAGGCAGATTATGGGTAACGTACCGAAATAAACACTAAGTGAGCAGAAGGGACATCACAATGAAGAAGACAGACGAGAATGGAGCACTGTTGCTGCCCGTCTTCATTGCTGTGTTCCTTCTGCACACTATGTGTTACTTTGCGTAGACCACAAACTAGCACAATGCCAGGTCGTTACCATATATGTTTAGGGAAAGTTCAACACCAGTGTTTTAAGTATAGGGACAGAATCGAGCGTGCTCTCGTGAGAGAACTGCCAAAGAGATCAAATTTGGTGAAAAAATTGGAGGACGCTTAACCTTCGCCTTTAAGAGTGGAACGCGACAGCGTTATCAGGCCCCGTTCGCATCGCATTTTTCTTTCAGTGGAAGCGCAGTGTTCTGTGTGGTTCCCACACAGAACACTCCGGTTCTGTGTGAGGAAATGATGATGAACAAAAGAAGCACACAGGAACCACACGATTCGAACGGTCTGGTCAGGCGGTCGAATGAATGGGTCGCGACCTCAAAGCCCGGACCCAGACAAAAAAAAAAAAAAACGATGAAGAACAAAAGAAGCACACAGGAACCTTACGAAGACCAAGCTTACACCGATCCCCTTTAAGTCGGCTTCACTTTTAAATAGAAATGCATTGCTGGGCAGACGTTTTTCAAGGGACAATATAAGTCGTCTTATATTATAATATAAAATATATATTATATTATTATTAAATATTAGAATACAATCAACCTCTCTATATGGCTCTCATAGATTATGAAAAGGCATTTGATTCAGTAGAGATACCAGCAGTCATATAGGCATTGCGTAATCAAGGAGTACAAGAGGCATACGTGAATATCTTAGCAAACATCTACAAGGATTCCACAGCTACCTTGGTTTTCCACAAGAAAAGTAGAAAGTTACCTATCAAGAAAGGGGTCAGGCAAGGAGACACAATCTCTCCAATGCTATTTACTGCATGCCTAGAAGAAGCATTCAAGGTCTTAGACTGGGAAAGCTTAGGAGTGAGGATCAACGGTGAATATCTCAGCAACCTCCAATTTGCTGATGTACATTGTCCTATTCAGCGACAATGGAGACGAATTAAAGCAAATGATTGAGGACCTTAACCGAGAAAGTGTAAGAGTGGGGTTGAAGATTAATATGCTAAAGACAAAGATAATGTTCAATAGCCTGGCAAGAGAACAAGAATTCAGGATCTCCAGTCAGCCTCTAGAGTCTGTAAAGGAGTACGTTTATCTAGGTCAATTACTCACAGGGGACCGTGATCACGAGAAAGAAATTTACAGAAGAATAAAATTGGGTTGGAGTGCATACGGCAGGCATTGCCAAATCCTAACTGGGAGCTTACCACTGTCGTTGAAAAGAAAAGTGTACAATCATTGCATTCTACCGGTGCTAACATATGGGGCAGAACCTTGGAGGTTAACAAAGAAGCTCGAGAACAAGAACGAAAAATCTTAGGACTAACGTTAAGAGACAGGAAGAGAGTGGTGTGGATCAGAAACAAACGGGGATAGCCGATATTCTAGTTGACATTAAGCGGAAGAAATGGAGCTGGGCAGGACATGTAATGCGTAGGATGGATAACCGGTGGGTGATAAGGGTTACAGAATGGATACCAAGAGAAGGGAAGCGCAGTCGAGGTCGGCAGAAAACCAGATGGGTTGATGAAGTTAGGAAATTTGCAGGCGCAAGTTGGAATACGCTAGCGCAAGACAGGGGTAATTGGAGATCGCAGCGAGAGGCCTTCGTCCTGCAGTGGACATAAAATAGGCTCATGATGATGATGATGATCATAATAAAATGTGAAGGCCCCAGGGCTTTTTTATGATTTTATAATTTGTTCGCTATTGCCCTGATGTATTTTTCTTTCTTTCTCTTATCCCAAGTGACTGGAAGAGTGACAGTATGCTGGAGGATGACATTTTTACAGGAATATGCGTAGATAGTGAATGAGTATCAGTGGCGTAAGCGCAGCTGCATCCATTCGTCTATCCAGATATCTGTGTTCGAATTGCAGTGGTCGCGCAACATACTGTTGTCACTGGTCAGACTTCAGATGCAGCTAAACACACAATTGCCGCACCGGCTTTGGCAATCCAAGAGAGCATTAGAAAATTAGCGTAGCTTGCACTGGAGGCGCAATGCTAAGAGACAGCAGAGCTGATCGGCACCTAGCTAGTCCTGGCTTTTGGGATAGGTAAGCACTGCCAAGTCATCTCCCGCATTTCCCGGAATTTATTGAATATTCATCGATTATCGATTAGCTATTGATTGGCTATCGCAACGTATTGGCCACGTACTTGGGCTTGGCTAAGCACTACCAAGTCATCCCCATGCAGTTCGCGGAATTTATTGATTATTTGTCGATAATTGATTAGCTATTCATTGGCTATCGCAAGGTATTGACCACGTATTTGGGCTAGGCTAAGTACTAGCAAGTCATCTCCCGCATTTTTCCAAATTTATTGATTATTGATTGATTAGCGAGTAGCTATTGATGAGCTATCAATTGCCTATCGATGGCTGACCTATGCTTAAGTAGTCCAAACTGTGCTTAACTAGGCTTAGCCTGCCTCAGCTTCGCTAGTAAACAGGGGTATTTGCCATTGCGCTTGGACCCTTTCTGCACAAGGTCGGCTCACATTTTATTGCGACACATATGTACACCCCAAGCGCATTTCTGCCGTCGCCGTTGTCGTCGTCGTGAGGTTCCGTATAAAGTCCAACAGCGATGAAATCGTTGCCACGCGCCGTATGCTTTATGTGCGAGGGAAAACGTGCGAGGGACGCACGCTTTCACGGAAAGCGAACGCATGGCGGAGAGCGAACGCGATGTCTTCCGTCGTGCGAAAAGCCGTGGGGGAATGGGAGGGAAGGGAGGGAGGGGGGGGGAGGCGACGTTTCGCTGCGGCACCAAGTGCGCATCTTGCGACCGGGCGCAAGCGCAACTGGATTCTCGTAGGTGAAAACAGGAAAGCGGTAAGGCAGCGCGGGATGGAGGGGGTGCAGCTTCTGCTCTACGAGCCAAGCGTACTTGTACTTTGGGCGGTCAAAACGCTTGCTCACGCCAGCGTTTTGGCAGTGGTTGTCTGCGGTCATCAAGTGTGATATATTCATGTTTGCTTGTGTGCGCTGACACCATGCTTGTTAATTATGTTAGTAAGCGAATGGGTCCAAGTGTATGCAGCCGATAAAACTACTATCCTTACTTCGTATAAGTAGAGTGTACTAGAATGGCGGAGTGGGTCCAGCGGACGCCTTTGCAAGCGGCGAGGGTGAAGCAAGAAACCTGGAAATTGTGGCGGCGCTGGCGTCGCCTTAATCTGAATCTCCGGCCAATAAACGTTGGCTCCGGCAGTTTCGGCGGCACTCATTGGCTAAGACAAGCTCACGGGCTGAGTAGCTATCGTCTGCTCGACACACTGTCGTTGTTGCGCCGTTTGCATTCTTTCCGCCGCTTTTTTCCATTTTATTTATAATATATTGGTTGGGAATAATATCAGTGTTGCCGCCACCGAGTATTCGCCTGTCAAAGCTCCACGCAGCTGCGGTAGGGTCTCCGACGCGACAAGCGTCCGGCCGGCACGCGGGGCGCTCATTCGAGATTGATGATGATGATGATGATGATGATGATGATTTAGTGGCATCGCGTTTGAAAGGGGGCGGCGACAAATAGTCACCTAGCCTGCTTGATTTAATCAGGCATACTATACATGTTCTTTATCTAGCATTTTTGTTTACCTCTCATTATTCTCTTTCTTTTTCAAAAATTTACCTTGTACCTCTACCTACGATTTTAAGAGATTAGGTCTCAGATCGGGAGAAAGCGACGGTGGCGCCACCAACTTTTCAATAAAGAAATCCTCAGCGGGGGGCCTGCGTTGGACCCACTCCCCCAATCTAGTACACATTAGTATAGTTCTCTACTAGTAAATTGGCTGTCGCAGTTGGTGCTTCGCCTTGCAAGCGAAAATGCGAATTTTTTGGGATTGAGCAGACACATTACGCCCGGCTTAAACAGCTCCGCTGTTAAAACAAGGATTAAATTTGAGTTATACCACCTTCAGAGTGCCAGATGAATTTTCGCGGGTAAGGGCTAGATTTTCTACAGTGGTCCGTTATCACGCGTCTGTTAGTGTTAAATATAGTTAATTATTAATACGCGTCATGGAAACAAACACTAGCGGCTATAACACGTGCATCTATACTATAGCACAACCTATTGGGGTTTGTTCGTTGGTTACTGGGTGTTCCTTTATTTTCTTCATCACGCAGAAATTTCCGCGGCACAACATGCGTGTCGTCTTCTCTACTGAAGACAGCGAGTAATCGGTGGTGTTCGCATCCACATCTCAGCAACGGCTCTCTCTGGATAACGCACGCATCTCGAAGGCTATGCTTTTGCTGGCTGCGTGCGCCGGAAGCAAATTAGGAGCCGGAAACACGTCTTAGACGTCATGTTTAGGACACTAACTATGTTTCCGAGTAAATGGTTCACTCACCCGCTATCTCGGAGGCCAGGCTGTCAGCCAGGGACTCGGTCGACGCGTGGTTCTGGTCGTTGCGCAAAAGACATTCCGGAAAGTGGTCGAACACGCACGCAACCCTGAGCGTTGAGAGATAATGGTACTGTTATGCCGTGCGCATAACATTCTGACCAGCTCTATAAAATAGTGGCGCGTGCCTTAAATCAGTGTACATAAAATAGTGTACAATTTATTCGTGGAAGCATTGAAGACAGAGCACTGCTAAGTACTTAAAGCTCAATACAAGCACAAAAGAGGGGGGGGGGGACGAAAAGGCTGCGACACTGCTTTATGCCTGATATTTACCGCACATCCTCGTCTGAACATACGGGACACTTGAACTTCGACCCAATTTGAAAGCACGCTGGCGAAATCTACTGAGAATGACCGCCTAGGTCCTGAAGCTACTCGAGGATGAAGTCCCGTTTACGTGCCTATACACGAACGTAAAGGTTGTCATCACGTTCAAGTTCGTGGTACACGTGGCACGAAGATAGCTCGAAGCATTCAATATGTGCATCAAATCATTGTCCGCATTGGAAGAAATAGATATTTATATATACTCTTGGAATCACCGAAATTAACAAAGGTGATCAGGTTGTGATATGACGAATTATTAGACAATGACGTCTTACGCAGTCGAGGCAGTCCACGAACGCTGATGGCGCGCACAGCGACAGATGCCAAGAGCACTTCTTCCTTCGTCGTCTTCACTACAGTGGCCTCCGGGAGAGAAGATGCGCCATCCTGGCAACTTACGGCGTAGGTAGGATCAGGAGGTCATAGTATGGCTTGAGTCGGCTGACATGAACCGTGTCACGTCCGCGATGTCTAAGGTCGTGTGATGGCGTCACAGGCTCGACAGCGTAGTTGACAGCCGAGGTACGGTCGATGACGCGGTAGGGGCCATCATAGCATGCAAGAAGTTTCGTTTAAAGACCAGGGCTGTGAGGTGGGATCCACAACCAAACAAGGGAACCAGTCGGAAAATGTAGTGTGGGCTCGTCACTGTCGTGCCGCAGCTTTTGGCGACCTTGGGTGGCGTTCGTGAGGGTACGGGCGAGCTGCCTACAGTCCTCAGCGTATTTTGCGGCTTCAGACACTGTCGTGCATTCAGAAGCGTCGGGTCGGTATGGGAGCAGTGTGTCCATTGTACATGAGGGCTCGCGGCCATAAAGCAGAACTTTAGAATGGCGAAAAGCCAGTGGTAGCTTGTGCAGCCGTATTATAGGCATACGTTACGAACGGCAAAACAGTGTCCCAGTTACTGTGATCCGAGGCGACGTACATGGTCAACATGTCACCGAGTGTGTGGTTGAACCTCTCTGTCAAGCCGTTCGTTTGTGGGTAGAGTTTTGGTGAACTATGCTGCATGCAGCGAGAAGCGCTTGTATTACTTCGGACAGGACCACACGCCCCCGGCCGCTGAGCAGTTCGCGAGGTGCTCCATGTCGAAGAACGAAGTTCCGCAAGATGAAGAAGGCAACTTCGCGCGCCGAGGCCGCTGGGAGAGCGGCAGTCGCGGCGTAGCGCGTCAAGTGGTCGACATCTACAATTATCCATCGGTTACCCGAGCCCGTATAGGTCTATAAACTAGTTGCTGCAGTTCTGCAGGCACGAACTGCCAGCTTCACGACTTCTACAAGGCCTGCACAGTCGTCACGCAATTTACTGAACGTGTTTGGTCGATGGAACCGCCATAATTGCGCGTATTGGTACTGGAACTGCAGTTTCTGTTATGGAGGCAAAGCTTTGTCGTAAGCTCCACAAGGTCACCACCCGGTTGTCTGGCTTGCTGCTGAGCACCGCGAGTAGGCAGCATATATCACCGCTTGCTCAATGTACCGCAAGGGTGGTCATTGCCGGCATTGTTTATGTTGTTGAATTTTTAGTGCTGCCTTCATGTTCACATGAGATCTTTCTCGGCTGGGACTTCTTGTCTCACCATCGTGCGATCATTGACTGTGCTCGGGCGGCAGTGGCGCTTTGCCCACTCGCTTTCCATTGCCCCGCTGCCTGACCCTTCTGCAAGTAAAGCCACCAAGCTCACCATTGTCTCCGATACGGACATACCACTCGAAATGTCGGTTCTTGTGACCGTATCTTGCTCCGCCACGCCAGACGTAACGGTGCTTTTTACACCGTCGCCTATTTTTTTACGTCGCAAGGCTCAACCTCTCTCGTTTGCTGTCCTCAACACTGTATCTTGATTATCCACTATGCTTGTGTGTAACCCGTTTCAATCCCCTGTGACCTTACTACGCAGAGAATCACTCGGTCGTTTTCAGCCCCTTGACCCACTTCACATTCTCGATACTTCCGACGACACGGCCTGTTATGAGCTCGACGCCCTCACTTGTTCCTTGCTGTGCGCATTATCATCCTCATTGTCACCATCGTCGTCGTCAGACGTTCTTGAATCTGCCTTGGACGCCGATCTGCCACCTCCGTACCACCAGCAAGTTCTCTCGCTTCTTCAGAAGTTACGCTCGTCGTTTGATTGCGACCAACCATGCCTGGGACGTACGGCGACCGTCACTCACAGCGTCTACACTGGTTGCCATCCACCATTACGCCAGCGACCATACCGCGTGTCGGCAGCCGAGCGACAGATAATTACTGAGCAAGTCGACGATATGCTGCATCTTGGTATCATTCGGCCTTCCCACAGTCCTTGGGCGTCTCCTGTAGTATTAGTACGCAAGAAGGACGGCTCAATACGCTTCTGTGTGGATTACCAGTCGGATCAATAAGATAACTCGTAAAAAAATCTATCCGTTGCCTTGGATAGATGACGCCCTCGACTCCCTACAAGGCGCGGAGTACTTCTCATCTTTGGATCTTCGCTACTGCTATTGGTAAGTGCCGATGGCTGAAGACGACTGTGAGAAAACCGTTTTGTCACGCCCGACGGCTTGTACGAATTTACCGTAATGCCGTTCGGGCTCTGCAACGCGCCCGCTACTTTCGAGCATATGATGGACACCATCCTTCGTAACTACAAGTGGAAAACATGCCTGTGCTACCTTGATGATATTGTGTTTTCGCCCGATTTCCCGACGCACCTCGTTCGCTTGCGTGAGATACTGACCTGCCTCATCTCTGCCGGTCTCCAACTCAACATCAAAAAGTGCCGTTTTGCTGCCCACAAGTTAACAATATTGGGACACGTTGTTTCGAAGGATGGTGTGATTCCTGACCCAGCCAAGCTTCGCGTGGTCGCAGAGTTTCTGGTGCCCACTACTCTTAAGGCACTCCGCAGCTTTATAGGGCTCTGTTCTTACTTTCGGCGTTTTGTGCGCAATTTTGCCACTATCATCGCACCACTGACCAATTTGCATACCGCTAGCAGCCGAAGTTGACCACGCATCTCGGCGTGGTCAACTTCGTGTGACGAAGCCTTCAAGCAACTGCGTCGTCTACTTACTTCGCCACCGATTCTTCGACACTACGATCCCACAGCGCCCACAGAGCTACACACGGACGCCGGTGGCATTGTATTTGGTGCAATCCTAGCGCAACGAAAGACGGCTACGACAAGTACCGTCGTCGCATATGCGAGCCGCACTTTAAAGAAGGCAGAAGCCAACTACTCTGTGACAGAAAAGGAGTGCTTGGCCATTATTTGTGCTCTCGTCAAGTTTCGTCCAAAGCTATATGGTCGCCCTTTTGACATTGTTACCAACCACCACGCCCTTTGCTGGCCGTCCTCGTTGAAACATCCGTCAGGTCGCCTCGGCCGATGAGCACTTCGCTTACAAGCATATGACGGATATGACAAGCATATGATATTACAAACATATGACGGATATGACATACTGCGTTGTCTACCGATCTGGGAGAAAGCACTCTGACGCCGATGCGCTTTCCAGATCACCGTTACCTTCCGATGTGGCTTCAGTGTCAACGCCGTTCGCATCCATGTCGAACGTGAACGTCGCTGATATGCCGGCCGAGCAGCGTAAGGATCGCCTGCTTTCAACTATGCTGAATTTCCTCTACGATCCATCCGGGACACCCTCTTCTCGAACACTTTGTCGCCAAGCCGCTGACTTTTCTATCCGCGACAACGTCCTTTACCGCAGAAATTATTTGCCAGATGGTCGCAAATGGCTGCTTGTGTTACCACGCCACATGAGTACTGACATATGCGCTTATTTCCATGCTGCTCCTCATAATGGTCACGCCGGCATTCTGAAAACGTACACTCGGCTGAGGCAGCGTTTATACTGGCACGGCATGTATCCCTTCGTGCCCCAGTACGTACGCGCTTGCACGGCGTGCCAACGGCGTAAAATTCAACAGCGCCCTCCTGGCGAGTTACAGCCGCTCCCCTGCCCGGCCCGGCCCGGCCTTCTCTCGCTGCTGCTGGCGCGTTCGCTCATGCCAGTGTTTCACAGCGGTTGTGTGTGGTCATCGACTGTGATCTATCCAGGTTTGCTTGTGCGCGCTGACATTCATGCTCGCTAATTCAGTTTGTAAGCGAATGTGTCCAAGTTTATGCAGCCGATAAAAATACTCCGCATAGCTCTCTACTAGTAAATTTGCTATCGCAATTGACGCTTCGCCTTTCGGGTGAAACTGCGACATTTTTTTAGAAGGCCGGCTTACACGCGCGCTCAAAACAATTGCAAGAAGCTTGCATCATTCTGCTTCCTTAAGGCTGTTCTCTACAAAAACAACTTTTCTTCAAGCGGAAGTCGCCACCTACTTGTCGTCCCGACGTCTACCCGTCGTGAGGTCTTACAAGCCCGCCACGACGAACCGACGCCTGGCCACCTCGGCTATACGCGAACACTTGCTCGAGTCGAAGAGAAATATTACTGGCCAAGGTTTGCAGCCGTTGTCAATAAATGTGTGCGCACGTGCCTCTATTGTCAACGACGCAAACCGCCACGTTTATAACCAGCTGGGATATAACCACCCATCCAAAAAAGTCCATTACACCATTTTCCTTAAATCGACATCGACCATCTCGGGTCATTCCCGGCCTTGAATACTGGAAATAAGTGGGTAAAAGTTGCCGCCGATTTCCTGATAGGCTATGCAGAAACCAAGGCTCTTCCAAGCGGCACCGCAGTCAAAGCAGGGCGATGCTTTATTGAAAACGTGGTTCTCAGACATGATGCGCCAACGTTAACGAACGGAGGAAGTGACTTTACGGATACACTCCAAAACAGAGCTTAGCCTGAGCGGCACGGGTCATCGAAAGACCATAGCCTACAAACCGCAAACAAACTGCCTAACAGAATGCTCGAACAAAACTGTCGGGGACATGCTGAGCATGTACGCATACGCGCAACACAAAAAGTGGGATGTCGTCTTAGCTTACATCCCATTCGCTTATAACACGGTGCAGCTGGAAACAACGCGAAGCAGACCATTTAGCTTTTTGCATGGCCGTGAACTGGCGACGATGCTCGATGCGATGTTGCCACATGAGTGCGGTGATACAGGCACGGGCGCTGAAGCTTTTGCTCAACGTGCTGAAGAAGCGAGACAGCTCACGCGCGTCAGAATCACTTGACAACAGCACTACGACGCTCGACATTGCAATCTACGGCACAGATACGGCCCTTATCAGCCATGCAAGAAAGTGTGGGTTTGGAGTCCCATCCGCCGGTGAGGACTTTCAGAGAAGCTACTCAGGAGGTACTATTGGCGGCAAATGAAACGCGAACAGAGGAGCGCAGTGGCCGAAGCATAACTGAAGATATAGTGCGCGCCGTCCGGTCCTCAGCATTGACAGACGCGCACATTCGGTTTGACCGCACTGCGAGGTGATGCTGCCGCTTTGCGTTTCTGTTCTGGTTCTCTTTTAGTTCAAAGCGAGAAAATAAAAATCTAAGAATACAGATACTGAAATATCCAGCATAGGGCGAGTATCATCGCACAGTGCAGCGAAACCGTAAGTGCTATCGGTTTCAAGTGAAACGCGAACAACGATGCGCGTGGTACGGCTCGCGCCAACATCATAACTGCACCAGTTTCTTTTCTTTCTTTGAACTAAAAGAGAACCAGAACATAAACGAAAACAGGGAGCATAACCTCGCCGTGCGGTCAAACGGGATGTACGCGCCTGTCAATGGTGATGACAGGACGGTGCGCACTATAGCTTCAGTTATGCTTCGGCCACGCGCTCCTCTGTTCGCGTTTCATTTGTTTCCCCTACTACTTTGGTCCGTACATCGTTGTAGGACGCCTCAGTGACGTGAACTACGAGGTTATCCCCGATAGTCCTCCTTCCTCAACGAGGCGCCAGTGTCCACCAGAAGTCATGCGCATTTTGCGCATGGAGCCCTACTGTTCGGCATGACGTGAAGTGCCGGCACCTCGTCTACCCCACCTTCCTGCCGTTGGGGAGCATTGGGGTGATGCTCGCAACGGAGGACGGCGAATGCCATAGCCAGTATGGGGCATGTGGAAAAAAGCAAAGATCTCGCGATTTTTAGAAGACGAGATGCACGCTTAACCGTTTAGTTTACCTAATTAAAGTTTCCTGTCCTGTTTTCCGAGTTCTTGCTGTTTGTGTTTCGCGACAATATTTAGGTAGGCTTGTATCAATATATGTAGTCTTGTATGAACAAATGCGTCCACACAGGCAGCACACATGGACTTTCGTGGCGGCGCCGCTAGATGGGCAGCGTGTCCAAAGGGAAGCGCGAGAAAGCAGCTTGGCTGCAGTGCAGGCCTCATACACGACGCGTTTCGGCGTTTGTCAACACCGTGTGTCACTGCAATGCTTTAGTACTATTCGCGTCGCCGTCGACATTCACCGTGAGATAGTTGTGCCGGAATGCGATTGGCATCGTTGGCATACTTCCAGCGTTTCCCGATATCTATCTATCTATCTATCTATCTATCTATCTATCTATCTATCTATCTATCTATCTATCTATCTATCTATCTATCTATCTATCTATCTATCTATCTATCTATCTATCTATCTATCTATCTATCTATCTATCTATCTATCTACGGATGTAACTGTTTTTCTTTCACGTCAACTTGTGTCACTGAGTCGCTGAGTATGTGCGCACTGGGCATGTACCGCTCTTAATGAACCTACACGGCCGAGGCTTATCGGCGGGAAGCTTTTTGGTGCGAGTTTTTACATCAAATAAGTATCCCTCTCTGACGCCAACTTGGGTCGCTAGATATGCGCCACTGGGTGTGCCCCACTGCGTATGTGCCGCTGTTCATAATATTCGTCACACCATATAATCATATTGTCGCGACGTCGGAAGCTCGAGGGACAATCGAAACGCACTTGTCGGCAGAGGCAGTAACAATAACGGACGGTTTTTTAATACCGCGCGCTAGTCACTTCTTCTTCTACTTGCTTATGTGCCGATATGTCTTTTTACGTCGTCGTCATTGCCGCACTAGACACGTGGCAATATCGCAAATTATATACCCAACATAAGATAGATTGTTAATCGCATTAACGTTGTCAATCATCTCCAAAGGATGGATACACTGCCATATTTTTTGTGTGTTAGCTCGTATGGCCTTAACCTTAAAACAGTCAAAAGCCGATTTGCGCAAGGGTAGACAAGGTGTCTCAGAAGGTGAAGAATGTAAATTTCTTGGGGTGCTTCGATCAGAACATAATATTCATACCTTTGAACTTCGATGAAGTTGGGCGCCCTGTAACGCGTTCCATCTCTTAGAATGTTGAGCTTGCTGAAAAAGAAAGACCACGCTGAAATTCAAATATTTCCCCACACTGACAAGCCCTTTTAACAGTTTAGCATTGTGGCGAACATTTCATTTTTCGTCCCCCTTTTTTTTCTTTTTCATCTCGTGCTGCCTAGTGACGTTGGCGTCTATGCGAATAAATTTTGTGGTGCACCACATTCAGGGCTAGTACGGAATGTATCGGCCACAATATTTATTTATTTATTTATTTATTTATTTATTGTACCCTCAAGGACACACGGCATTTGGAGTGTCTAAAAAGTAACAAGAAAAAGAGAACAATTACAGCAATAAATTAGTGTATGACAAAAAGAATCCAATCTATGCAATACAAAATGAACTCTAGATGAATTTGGTGGGTGCGACAAGATGAGAGGCTTTAAAGGTGGTAGAAATTGTTCGAGCATCACGACATCGCTTTTTAAGAAAAAAGGCTAAGTCTCGGGAAGCTGTGTCCTGAAGTGAGAATTTCCAGAACTGTCCACAATGAATTAGTTAAAACAGCGGCATCAATCAAGTGGAGTTACACACTATTTTGACAACTTGCATGTTTAATTCTCTATTCATCTTTCATAGTCAACACAAAAATTGAAACACGTGTTATAGCTTCCGCTCGCCCTTACAGAAAGCTACGTGCATGTCCCGCAAAGCACGTACGCACAAGTATACACATCACATTGCATTTTGATTCAAGGGCGTCCATACCTTGCGCAGTTGAATATTCTAGTAATCTGCATAAGGACGATGTTATGTTAATTGAAACTATAGTATCTGAACCGCGTACTGAAGAAACGTTCACGAGTAGTTTAGTCAAGTACAGCGATCATCTATGGCACTTAGATAGTGCGCGAAAAGTAATGTAGGGGGACTATGATGGTGCGTGGATGACGTTTCTACTGCGTTTCTTCCTCAGATAAACGAACGCTGACTTTAAGGGGGGATGCAGGGCTGAATCGTCAACGTTCGATCCAACATGACACTTTTCACAAAATTAGGCAGGATGCTCTGGCTTGTTGGCATTTGAACATGTAGTATGTTGCATTACTCCTGCAAAAATAGAAAAAAAATAGTTATGCATGCCCTAATGAGCAAATGAGTAGTGTCACTTTAGGGAAAATTTTAAACATTATAAAGATAGACAAAACTTTTCTGAATAAATATCTTCTGGAAGCCCTCTAATTCCGAATAGCCGCAGCCGCTTGCAATTTTGCGCCTTGTTCTGAAGAAACCGTCTCAATGAAAACTAAGTCTGTTATATTGTAGTTACTGTGATCCAAAATCTATACTTCTTTCTTGATATAAGCAATTTGTAAATTCAGGACGTCCATACGCCTTATAAATTTCCAGCCTAAAATAATCTTGCAAGGAGTTTTTGTCATTGCAGTTTCGAAGCTATAGTTTTCTTAAACGTGCGAATTGGCGATGAAGAGCAGATTGTGAGAAATGGATTCAAAGATTTCGAAAGACGCATTTTATTTTCCTGTAAACGGTGCTTAAATGAATGCCCCTGCTGCATACGGTCGGGCCCTCACCTTCAACTTGACCCTGCTCACTGCAAAATGCATGTTTCGCGGTGCTTTTCGCGTTTCAAAGCATTGCCGCGGAAGGACTTCTTGGCGGGCATAGTCCACCCCAGCACCGATCATCAGCCAATCCCAGTGAACTAGCGGGAACATTATAACGGGAACCGACGATAACAAGAACAAGAGCGGGCACAAAAACCTCACGGCCGAGAAAAATGAAATATCACAATTGCATTTCTACCAATCGAAGCTTCAGTTTCGGCTTCGCTGGCAATCTGGATTCGCCGTCGCCAAAAATGTGCCTTTGTTTAATTTCTTTCCTTGCGCGTTTTTCGATACTCTCATTAGAAGGTGTCTCCTCCCAGGACACACGAAAGAATACGTGCTAAGTAGTGGAGGAACTCCACGTTTGGCTCCTCTGCCGCTCTACAGCCACATCTTGACGACTGCGTTTGTCAGCACTTTCGACGGTAAACGCGTGCTACCGCATTGGTAAAAAAAGAAAAGGCAAGTTCATTTTTTTATCTTACAGAAATAATAACCAAACTTATTGAGCAGCGTCTTTATATGTTTAGGAATTCAAACCAAACAAGATTAGCAAATGAATTTTTCTGATTAAAGTCGCGATTTTAGATGCCAGCCCCCTAAAGTTTGGATGATGAACTGTATTACAGTGTTTTCGCATGGGATCTTTTTTTATTCTGATAATACTTTTATATTTTATTAAGGCCCGAGGGACAGAAAAACGTTGGCCCTGCCGCATTCAGTTTACTAATATAAACTATTCTTTTATGTGATCTGCGGAAGGCACTTGGCTGACTTCGTTCGTGGATTGAAGTCCCTTAAGGCCCAACCGCATGCACGCGATATTCAAGCGACAGCGACAAGCGACGCGACAGGCACACCTTGTCGCGCTGTCGTGTCGCGGCGTGGAGCAACCACATGAACGCGACATCGCGAAAAAGAGTAGCGACGGATTTACATTGTTGTGCGAATAAATGTTATCTTGCGCGTGTAAAGAAATCTCAATTTTATCAAAGGTCAATGTTTTATCTAGACCTAGCTAAAATATGCTATCATCCCCAGTGAAAATCCGTCCCATGCCGCCAGCGTAAAGTGCCGTGGCGCCATCTGTTGAGTAAAACTTTAAACACTTTCTCGGCTCTCGGTGGCGTCTCAGGCCTAACAGCGTCAAAACAAAACAACCGATCTCGATAATAACGACAAGAGAGCGCCGATACTCAGTCTTCAGCTAGCGATGAGGTGAAGCGATGACTGATTGTACTATTTATTTTTTGCTGTCACAGCAGAGAGCAAGTTGCAAGAGCGAATTCAGATCGAAGCGGGCAGACTGATTGCTGCCATGTTGTTGTGCAATCGCTGTCCCTAGCGGATGTCGTCGCGCTGACTTCCGGGCGACAAGCGATATTTTCTGGCTGGCCAGAAACCGGCGACACGACCAGCGACAGCGACGGATAGCCCTCCGCGACGGCAAAACCTGTCGCTCGTCGCCGTCGCTTGTCGCTGTCGCTCGAAAATCGCGTGCATGCGGTTGGGCCTTTACAAACGGTTATCGAAATCCAGTTTCTCTAAGTCTACGCAGCCTGTCCGGTGTTAACTTTAGGAGAGTAGCTAGCGTCACTAATGACCAGTGCTTGCCAAACTGATAGATGCTTTCTGCTCGGAAAGTTCCAGCAACAATCGAAATCTCACGCATTCACAAGTGAAAGCAGATACGAATCCAAGAAATCACAGTTCCGGGTTCTCTAATTACATACTATATGTGCACACGGGGTCAGGAAATTGTCGGTTCTCTCCGAAATTTCGCAAAACTCTACAAGCTGAATCTCTAACGAGATGAGGCCTTCGCGCCGAATTTGTGAAAACCTACCATTAAAGGCATGTGACATGCCTCGGGCTGCACGCAATTGGCTTTCTCTCGATTCGTGGTCATCCTTATCTTCACAAACTTGTGAGTGCGCATTTGTATGCTTATGTTGTGTCAGAAGCGCCCTGCCATGTGTGGTATTCACTACTGAAGCATTCATTTTGTGAAAAAGTACACTGAGGGAGTTTCTCTTTAGCATTTAGCCGTTTGTTGTGTCCGTTATTTTGTTTCCTCGAAATAATAGATTATCACTTAGAATAGAAAATTTGGACAAGAATCAGTGAACAGTAGCGTATGCGCTCGCAGTGGTCATTGTAGTGCACATCGCGAGTGAGTACAATATACCGCTCATAGAAGTCGGCCGCTCACAGGTAGCACTCGATGGCGGCGGTGAGGGTCTCTACTCGCTGCTGGGAGAAGTCGCCCACGACGGGCATCACCTTGAGCACGGTGCGCTTGAGCAGCGACGACACCAGGAACACCTCGCTGTGGCGGCCGTGCGCCAGCCACAGGAAGCGGCTGCGTTCCCTGCGCGCAAAGGGTCCGCCACATTCAGCGCTGAAACAGTAGGCTCAGATGGTCGGTTTCTATGTACAGGTGGACTATCTGCTGTTACAGTATGCGTAAATTGATTTATTTCATTTGACTGACGCAAAAAAAACAGTTTTGTAGACCATGGTTGGACCAGGGACCGAGGGCTTGCTGCGTCGGCGAAGGGAGATTAAAAATGAGGCAAATGCTGGTCCTAACTACATGCAGCAGCGTAAGTATATAGATGACAATACCACATATAGAGAAAGTAACCGTTTCCCATGAAACATATATTTGCACTTTACAGTAATTATCGGTGGAACATATAAGAAGGGCACCAAAGATCAAGATTTCCAAATTTACGGAAGACTGATAAATACGCGGTTATCGAGTAAACCTAAACGGCATAAAAATGAAGAAATACCCTGAATATATACAAAGAGCAGTATACGGAAGTCCTAGTTCATAACACAGCTAATTATGGGTGTGCGGATATTCTTTGAGACCAAATCGCATAGTGCCCGAGGCGAATCTAATCGAATCTCGAATATTTTTCGAAAAGTTTGCGAATAATGTGCAGCTTCTCACTATTATTATCAAACAATTTTCACACCGTGGTATTCGAAGCATTAGAATGTTTCTGACATTACACTTTACATTATGCAGCATGCTTTATTAAAGACACGCAAGGAGCATTAGGAACAACTAACCATTTGTTCACAAACTCGGGGCTTTTATAGAAGCATGCTCGATAATGCATCACTGTATAAAGTTTCGAAAGGTAGCTTTGTGGCCCTGCTTACACGTGTATATACTGTCGCGACCAAACGAGAAATGCATTGAAGAAGATGGAAAACAGGGACGAGTTGATATTGATTCATGGCAAATAAGCGTTTTCAGTGCTCTGTTGCTTATTTTCCATGAGAATTGCATGTCGTCTGGCAGAAAAAAAGAAACCTATTTTTCGATAGTTTCAATAGTCGCCGCAGATAGTCCCTACAACCAATGTAGCATTGTATGCTTAAAAATTGACAGTCACTTCAGCATACGCAAAAGAGAGTGAAGGCGAAAGCCTGCGCTCAAGAGACATTCATTAAATGCTGTGTCATCCTCATTCGAATGCGCTGTTACTTGTCACTTGTTTTTTCCGACCAACGGTCGGAGGTTCGAGTGTCTTAATTGACGCTACCTTAATTAACCGTACCTTAATTATAGCCTCGCCCTAATTAACACCAAAGGTCGGGGTGCGACTCCCACCAAAGGTATTGGGTTCGAGTGCCTTAATTAACTCTGTATTAAGTCACTCTGCCTTAATTAACTTCGCCCCAACTTCAAAGGTGGTGGGTTCGACTTCCACATAAGCTCGAGGGTTCGTCTCCCACCGAAGGTCGTGGGTTAGAGTGCCTGAATTAACTCCATCGTAATTAAAACAGGATGACGACGGTGACCCGCGCACCATCACAATTGTTGCGTGAGCTTTTGCAAGTATAGGTAAGACACTATGCGGGGAGGTGTAGTAAGTAAATTACTGCACCGAGTCCTAATCGTGTACGATTTCACTTCGACAACACGGTTTTCGCTCAAGGATGTTCAAGGTTGACTGAACGATGATACATATATAAATCTTTCGCCTTAATATACCGAGTGGCACCGAGTGCCAGCAACTCACGGGCTAGGCAGGAACGCGGAGAAGGTAATCGGCGCATCCTGGCTGCACAGGTTCAGCACGCGGGTCGGGAACACGGTGGACGCAGGCTGCGTGGAGGGACGAGGAATACCGTCTGAACGCTGTACAGCAGCACTGAAGTCAGCGAGCTGATTACCTTGCAAGTCCGTGACGCCATCTGCTCGACCGCGACAAATTCTCTCTCTCTCTCTCTCTCTATATATATATATATATATATATATATATATTAGATGACACTCGTAGAGTGTTCTTAGTGCTAAAGGTACGGCATTAAAAGCCAAAGTAGAAGATTTAGTGGTCCAAACACACGCACTCCTCAATTTTACAGAGAACACAGATTTCGTAACAGAGCAACTGATGTATACGTAGAACACGAGTGTCGTAGCCACTGTGAAAACGTGGCACGAGGCTCCGTGACACGAACAACCAATATATGTTGCCCCTATTGTAGTCTAATAACAAAAAAGTTGGTTAGCCTAATCCCATGAAGAAAAATAAGTTTGGACAATTTTATTGCATAATCTAACAATTCACGAATGACACGTTGTGTACCATTGTGCACTTGTGTTCTTTTCCCCGCGGATATGTCGCTTTAATTCTGCCAACCCCTACTGTAATAAAGAAAACGAGATTACGCAAGGGCAACATCTTAAGCGGTCTCCATAGAGTAACATACGGATTACAAGAGTGGCCACTCCAGCTTAAAAGCGGCCGAGTTATGCCATGTACACACTAGCGGCAAAACGCGCGCGGCGCGCCGCCGGCGGCAAGACGCGCGCCGCGAAAGCAGCCGCGAAACAGGTTTTTGCTGCCGCGGCATGGATCGCTCCTCGACCGATTTTTTGCGGTTTGCCGCGTGCCGCGGATGAAGGAGACCAATGAGAGCGGCCCGCTTCCGTGACGTGCGCACGGGAAATGGTGCCATGCGGACCCACCCGACCGCTTGTTTCTCGTTTCGCACTATCATCTGCACGCGTCAGCTCCCGGATAGTTCGAGAAGGGGAGAGGAGTCTAGTCTGTCACGTGATTGCCGCAGCGGCGCGCCGCCGGTTCGTGTGGCCGCACTGCCGCTGCTGCGTTTTGACGCCGGCGGCGCGCCGCGCGCGTTTTGCCGCTAGTGTGTACGTACCATTACGCAGCTTCTAGCCGCTCGCTAGAGGGCAATACAACACTCCCTGTCTCCAAGGGAACGCGCGTACTAGTTATCTACTTTAGCAACTTTTCTATAGTGCCCTATACGTCTACTTGTCTATGTGGCTGTAGACGTAGACGTTATCAACGGGATCAGCCGGCCGTGAGTGGTGGATGATAAGAGTAGTATATAGAATAAAGCATAACGCATCGCTACAAAATATCGGCCATGGTGTGATCAGGCAAGGCGACGCTACAAAAGATGTGCGATAACGTCTGCGTGGTCTTTGCTGGGTTCGTCTGACAGAACGTCTGTCTGCTTGGCTGCTGCTTGGTAAGAAGGCCTTCATTGTTCTTTTTTCCCTTCATTACTTTGCAAATTGCTTATGTATTTGTCACTTCAGCCGTAAGTTGACATTTGTCGCATTGTGCTGTTCGGCGCAGAGAGCTTTTTGTGTTCTTCACTTCGCGCATGATGTTCGTGGATTGCTTCACATTATGTAAAAAACAGCAATTTGGAATGCTGCGCAGCACGTTTGCGAGAAAATCGTTTCTTGGCGCGAGAAAGTGAGTCGGCACACGCCGGTATACGTAGTCTGAATTTAATGCACGTGTGTTGCAATTGTGTGAAATAGTGCACTTATGCTTAGGATCGTTATTCGTGGCTTGCGCAGATGGCTTGAAGCCATTGTTACGAGCGCAATTAGAGAGAAGTTGCGAATTGAGAAGCATGTTTGTAAGCTGTGGCTACGACGTATTCTGAATAAAGACTCCTGCCTAAGTAGCGTATGCATGACACCGAAAGTTGCTTTTTTTTAGCTGCCGACAATTGCACGTGAAGCTTTCCGCGAAAGGGCGATCTGAAGGGCGTGGGTGAAAATTTGTGCGAATGCGGGAGAGAAGACATAACCAATACTTTTTTTTTCAGGTCATGCCAACCATAGTCAAGTACTACGGGAATTACTGCTGTGTTGCGTGGTGCAGTAACAACGATAGGTCAGGGAGAGAGCGTGGCTGGCTGACAACTGCAGTGAGCAGCCTTCATTCCTTGTTTGCTATGCAGCCCGAAACTACCATTTAATAAGAAAGGTTAGGCTTCAAAGGACGAACGTTGTTTTCATCTTTAATGCTAATGCTGTCTCCTGCAGTTTTACTGTTCTGTGAGCTTTTTCATAATATCGCCTATTTATTCCTTTTGTGAAATTTATTCTCAACATAAGGCATCTGTATTGGCATGTCTTGCACTTTGCAGTGCAACCATCTTCCTGTGCTTGCGTTCATCGAACGTTGCGAAAAAAAATGTGTATGTGCTTACTGAGAATGACCTGAAAATAGAATGTTTCGTCTCTTCCAACACTTGTCATGTTTATTTAAAATGTCTGCATAAACGCACAGTGGCATCGTGTGCTTGCTGCTCTGGGGGTACTGCTTACACGAAGCTACTCGATGCATGCAAGCAACGCGTTAAAAAATCGAAATATAGCCTCCGGGACGAGCACTCGCACGGAAGCGATCTTGGAGCGATCGTTAAGTTTTCTAATCACCAGAAGATAGCCTTCAAAATTAGGTTTCCTGCGGCCCCAATCTCTCAGTCTGTGTAGATTCCACACACCCGCTAGGTGCACTGCGAACCAAAATCGGCCGCAGGGGCCTATGGAAGTGTCCTCTCTTATCCTTGTATGTTACTCTATGCGGTCTTGGCCGTCTTGGGCGATTAGAGTTGCGGAAGGATAATATCGCCCCTCGTACGGCAATGATTCTCTGCAACTAAGTCTTATCTACGGAATATACATGAAATCCGATTGATCTGGTGGCAATGTTCCCTTGTTGATGCGATGAAGGGGCTGTTTCACCACTTGTTCAGATAGCGATACTTATGGCATCTTCGGCTGGTCGTGTTAGAGCGCGCTGGTAGCGCTACAAAGGTCGTGTAAAACGGTTACTAAGCGTTACCGTTTGCAGAAACGGGTCCCTCTGATGATAACGAAGCAGGATCATCACTTCCATATCCGGTTATTCTCGTAATACAGCTTTAAAATCGTTTTTCACCACTTTTGTAGCACGGCCAGAGCGCTCTGAAACGACCACTCGAAGATGTCATTAGTGTCACTCCAAACCAGCAGCTAGATTTGGCGCGTTTCTTTGGTTGCTGTGTTTTCAACCGCAATCGCCGCTTACACCTCGTCTGTTGTCTGCTTCAGTGGTAGCTACAGATGCTTGCGTTTTATGTTATTTCTGGCATATAATTGTGAATGAATCACTGCCGCTTGCTCCAGATCACGCTGCAGGTGCTTATGTGTAGACGTTCGATTGCTACAATGATCTTGGGTAAAAGTTCTCGCTCAACAACTGCTAAATAAATGCGTTTACGGAGAAAGCTCGTTACATTAAAATCCGTACAAACTATTCACATAAAGGTCTCAAAATTTCCAGCAAAAAGCCTTTGACGCAATTAGTAGCAAACGAACGCGTGCATATCATGGCACAATGGTTACGAAAAAAAATTATCGATGGTTAAAATCGCAGAGAACAGCACTTAAACGAAAAGGGAAGCGGGCTTACAAAACCCCTATGGCCGGAAAGAAAACCATCTGCATTCCGTCTGCCATTTCATTCTTCATAAACTTTCATAACATAAGAGCACCTCTTAGAAACATTCGGGCTCCTCTCACTATGATGGCATCTTTTGCTTCCTTCCACTTAATCCGAGAGAGAAAAACTTAATGACTTGGCCAGTCCCCCATCGAACGAGCCTAACAACCTAAAATCATTGCATGTGCGAGGAGAATCACTCTTGAGTTCAACTAAACAAACGAAAACCAACGTGCGCCAGCTGAAAAATCAAACCACTACTGAAATGATGCAGCGTACCGCGACAACTGCATTGCAATACAACCGCTTGAGACCATTCGGTATCAACTGAAAGCAATTGATTCAAATGTGCAACACTTATATCAAAGAGCCGAGCAATGCACAACGCGTTTTTGCAATCAGACTGAACAGCTTCGTTCTTCTCGTGTGCTTATCGTGTGCTATGCGTCCTCCCTTTGCACACGCAAGAGGCTCTTCTCAAGGTAGCTGTTATTAGGGAGTTTTAGTTCTGCGCCATGATGCTTCGTACACAGCACCTTGCCCCCCCCCCCCCTCCCTCCGAAGCGTAGCGCCCCACTGAAAGACGTAGGGCTTCCTTCCCACTTGGCTCTCGCGTGCGCGAGACAGCCGCGAATGCCAGCTCACCCTCGCAAGCTCTCACTCGCATATACACAATACGGCGCGCGACGACGATTTTGTCGCCCATGGACTTTATACAGAACCTCACGGTGACGACGACGCGACGACGACGGCAGAAATGCGCTTGGAGTGTCAATATAATTGCTATCGCCATAAAATAAAGCCTCTCGTTGTCTACAGCCAAGCCAATCCAAACGTACTAGCCGGATTATGAACGTGCGCTCGCAGAAACGCCTCTCTGGAATTCTGCTCCTTGCAATGGATCACCACCGCGCAGGATCCTGAAATGGGTTCTGCGCGTTGACTTAGAGCAGAATAACAGAAACCTGGTTGCATAGTCATATCACCGACTCTGAAATAACACTTCGCGTTTACGGAATCTACAGATATGACAGGGATTCCCGTGGCGGCGGCGTTGCAATTCTCTTCAATGAAACATGCAGTGTTGCTAGGCTGCCTGATATTACAGGAATTGAATGCGTTGTTGTGAAAATTTTTCTTAACGAGTGCAATCTAATCATAGGAGAGTTCTATCGTCCTCCAAGTTGCGACACGACCTTCTTTGAAAATCTTAATGAGTTCTTGTGCGCCTTTAAAAATAAAGCGCTGCAGTATGCTACTTGAGGGTGATTTTAATGCTACCTCTGTAAACGGGAATAACAATTTCCCTGAGCGCCTCTCAAGTGCTCCTGAGCGTTTTGTAGATATAGTACCACTTCACAACCTTTCATAGCTTGTCAAAGAACCTACCCGTATTCAAAACAAAACACTATTAATTCTGGACCTTTTCCTTACAGATACTGCCACAGTCCACGGCAACCCACAAATTCAGGTTTTCAAAGGTATATCAGACCACAAAATGGTGTACTTTACGTTGGAAGTGAATTTTTCTCCACTGACTGAAAAAACGAGAAAGAATTGTCCCAGATTTCTCCCTGCAGTGATATTGATGTATTGGACGCACTAGATGGCGCTTTTTCAGAATTTCATGCCATGTGTGAAATAAACGAACATTCTATTGATGATATATGGGGCAACTTCAAGTTCCTGGTTAGGAAGTATATCCGTGATTTTGTACCTGTGAAGAGAAAAGTGCTGCGGAGGTGGTAGAAGCCGTGGCCTAGTGGTAGAACGCCCGCCTCGGCTGCGGGAGGCTGTGGGTTCGATTCCCACCGCCGCCGGGCACCCACTGGTTCAAACGGGTACAAGCGTACCCCGGCCTGGCGTTCGGCTTCCTTCAGGGGTGATACGCTTGGGAAAGGAGCCTGCGCCCTGAATTCCCGTCGAAACCAACGTGAGCACGGAAAAAAAAGTGGTGTCTGGGCCGCTCCCATGGCGGTGATTTCCCATGTGGCGCCCCAAGCACCTATTGAGGTGGGGGCACCTTCGGGTTGAGGTCAAACACCCCTTTCCAAGCGTTCAGGTCCCATAATGGCCGAGCACCAGGCCGGGAGCGCACTTGTACCTATTTTACCGGTAGGTACCCGGCGGCAGCACTTGCCTCCCACAGCCGCGGCGGATGCTCGTCTGCAAGGCCGTCTGTGGTTGGACAAGAGGCGCCCAGAGACAACAGCTGAAATCTCTATTGGGCCCTCTTTCGAGATGTGGACCCCCACGACAGCCGAGTACCAAGCCAGGGGACATCTCTACCCATGAGAAAAGCCGGTGGGTTCCCGGCGGCACCGGGATTTGAACTCGGTACCTCCCGCATACGAGGCGGATGCTCTACCGCTAGGCCATCGCTGCGGTCCCAAAAGAAATAGTACGAATAGAACGGAAGCTGAAAAAAGGAGAAAAAAAAAACAACTCAAGCACAAAGTAAAAATTCAGCATGATTTTGCTGCGTCTAGGACATAGATAAAAAATGTCACAGTTTCGCCCTAAGGGCGAATCAATGAATGCGATAGCAACACAGCAATGTCATACGAAGTAAGGTGAGCGGCTTTGGTAGCCATATGAATTGTAGTAAACATGAGCTGATTAAGTAAGCAGGTGTGCTGCGGCGTAAGTAGACCGACATGAAGAGAGACTCGATGACCACGAGAAGGCACGTGTGAAACGGTGGTGTTGATGAGAAGCGCTTCCCGTGGGTAGCGCGTGCGAAGGGACACACCTGTAGCGCTGAACTGCCGACCTGGGCAGCATTGCATGTGTAGCGTGCGTTGGAAAATGTGGCCCGACTATTACTAACTGATTGAACAAGCGTAGTGTGAGCGCGCACAAACAAACATGAATAGATCACACTGAATGACTGCAGACAACGACTGTCAAAACGCTGGCAGCAAGCGCAAACGCCGCAGCAACGGGCTAAGGTACGTGCGGTCTATCGTTTCAACGGAAACTGAGCGGCGAATGCACGGCGCATAAAGGTCAGAGCCGTGTGGAGATAACCGACGGTGCGAGCGAGCGACGAGCGCGGTTGTTCGCAGAGTAGAAGTGCCCCCCCCCCCACTCCCTCCGGCGCTGGCTTCCCGCTTCCTTGCTTGCGCGTGGGAGATTGAGTGCGTTCGCTCTCCGTGATAGCGCGCGTCCCCGCACGCTTCCGCTCGGGCATACGGCGCACGGCGAAGATTTTATGTATAGGGAACGTCACGGCGACGGCGACGGCGACGCCGACGGCAGAAATCCGGTTGAAGTGTCCATATAATTGCTATCGCAATAATATGTCCTAAAGCTACAGAGCAAGCCGCAATGCAGTACATGCGGTAGTTTCTTCTAAATATGATCACAACTGAGACACAGTTCGCAAAAACCATTTATCATGCTTGTTCTTGAACATTTATTTCTAAATCACAATAATCAATTTCTTTATATTATGTATAGTTGAAATATACAAGAATTAGGCTTTTTTATGGTATATACGACAACTTTTAATCCTAACTAGAAGAACCGCCACGGTTGCTCCAAAAGTACTGAAAACGGGGGGCTCGTGCCACCAGAGTGGCACCTCCACCTTAACCTCGGCGCTAAAAAATCACCTGGAGCTGATGGAATCCCGAATGCGTTTCTTTCCCGGTACGCCGAATGGTGTTCAAAGTATTTAACCTTAATATTCGAGAGATTACTGTCATGCACAGAAATACCAACCGACTGGAAGTACGCGAAAGTCCTCCCCATACCAAAAACGGCAAATCCGTCTCTCCTCACATCCTACAGGCCAATATCTTTACTCTGCACATGCGCAAAACCCACGAACACGTAATTTTCAAACACATTTCCGCCTTTCTTAACGACAACGCAATAATTGACGCAAGACAACATGGTTTCCGGCGAACTTTTTCTACCTTAACTCAGTTCGTAGAAACAGTTCTCTACTTAGCGACATGCGAATTTCCTAACCTCATCATCCCACCTGACTTTCTGCCGTCCTCGACTGCGCTTCCCTTCTCTTGGTATCCATTCTGTAACCCTAATGGTCCACCGGTTATCCATCCTACGTATTACATGGCCTGCCCAGCTCCATTTCTTCCGCTTAATGTCAACTAGAATATCGTCTACCCCCGTTTGTTCTCTGATCCACACCGCTCTCTTCCTGTCTCTTAACGTTACTCCTAAGATTTTTCGTTCCATTGCTCTTTGTGCGGTCCTTAACTTGTTCTCGAGCTTCTTTGTTAACCTCCAAGTTTCTGCCCCGTATGTTAGCACCGGTAGAATGCAATGATTGTACACTTTTCTTTTCAACGACAGTGGTAAGCTCCCAGTCAGGATTTGGCAATGCCTGCCGTATGCACTCCAACCCAATTTTATTCTTCTGTAAATTTCTTTCTCATGATCAGGGTCCCCTGTGAGTAATTGACCTAGATAAACATATTCCTTTACAGATTCTAGAGGCTGACGGGCGATCCTGAATTCTTGTTCCCTTGCCAGGCCATTGAACATTACAGCTTTAGGTAGACAAGGCCAAATTGACTTAATATTTCTCGATTTTGAAAAAGCATTTGACCGCGTCTCTCACTCCAAATTACTGCTTAAACTAAAGCCCATTTTAAGAACGACACCTTAGTTAACTTGATTAAAGCATACCTTTCATTACGGAAACAACGCATGTGTTTAAGTCAATGATGCAGCTTTGACACCCGCAACTGTAGACTCAGGCATTCCACATGGATCAGTTTTAGGGCAGATTTTCTTTCTTGTCTTTATTAACGACGTCATGAGTAACATACGCGCCAAGATAAAGCTTTTTGCAAATGACTGCATTTTGTACAACGAAATACGCAATTCAAATGATCAGGAAGCTTTAAACACCTCGCTGTTTACAATACAAACATGGTGCTCGAAATGGCAGATGACTATTAACATCAAAGATACTGTTGCAATGACCATTACTCGCAAAAAAGAATCACTAAACCTCTACTTATAGCTTAAACAACCAGTCTTTATCTGTCGTGTCCACGTACAAATACTTGGCAGTAGAAATAACACCAGATCTTAGATGGAATGAACATGTTACATTTATAATAAAGCAATGAAAAAAGTAGTTTTTTTAAGACGATCAATAGGAAACACTTCACCTGAAATTAAAACTTTCTTCGCATTAAAACTTTCTTCGTTCTTCGCATCTTGCGACAATATAAAGCATTCATCCCACCCATTCTAGAATAGGCTGCGATTATTTGGGAACCACACACACAAACCAACAGCACTAAAATTGAGAAACTCCAAAGAAAATCAGCTAGCTTTCTTTTCAATTCGTACAACTAGCGCACCTCCCCATCATCTCTTCTAGAAGCTACAGAACTGGAAAACCTTGCAATAAGGCGTTACCAGGACAGAGTGAAATTTTTCTTGTTACAATATAACATTCAATTAGGAATAGATAAAACATTACATATTCTACCTGCTCGCCACCGCTGCATGCGCTCTTATCACAAAAAAAAGGTTAGAGATTTTTCCTGCAGGACCAACGCATTTAAATATTCATTTTTCCCGCGCACGATTTCCGAATGGAACGCATTACCCGCCACAACGGTTGACTGTCCAATGGTTTCATCCTTTCTTTCTGCACTTTGTGAATAAACCATAGCGTTCATTCCTCGTCTCCACCCGTCAAATCATGATTGTGAAAAGGTTTCTCTTGTGCTGCTTGTTATGCAGATTCTTGTTCAGTGTCTACCCCCCTTGTCTTGTTTGATCTTATTTCAGACTTGTGTTTTGTTCCAAATGCCCCCTTTGACGTCACCATTTTGCGAAAACGAAGAATCTGGCGCTGTCCCAAACTCACGAGAACTACGAGAGCAGCGCACGATGCCCACCACCTACGAACGGGAGCGCGTGGCTTTCAGTACTACGAGTGAGCCTACCGGCACCACAGAACAGTTTTGCATATGTGTTACGAGAGTAGCCTGCCTCAGCGCGCATTACGCCGTCGGAGCGCTCGTATGTCGTCTGCTATAGGCCCTTTTCTTTGTTCCAGTGTGGGCCGCAGCTAACTCATTAATTACACCATGGAGCGACAAGATCAAACGGTGCGTTTCTCAACCTGGTGGTCAGGACTAAATACCATGGAGTATAATTTTCACTGTCATTCCTGCCTGCAGACTTATTATTGCGATAGCAATTATATGGACACTCCAAGCGCATTTCTGCCGTCGTCGCCGTCCCCGTAATCTTCCGTATAGAGTCGAAACACGATAACGTCGTCGCCGCACGCTGTACGCTGTATGTGCGCGAGCGAGAAAGGCGGGGCGGAAGCGCGCTGTCTCTTGCTCGAGGCGAGGGGGGGGGGGGGTGTTCTTCTCCGGCAGCGGCTGCTGCTTACAATGCGGCCGCGCGGGCGCCGTATCGTGACAGCGATGTGTGACGTGCCAAAGTGCGCGCCCGCGTGGGCCTCACCTTCAAAGCGACCTGCGATAAAGACAAGTATCGTGCGCCGAGTGCCGGTAGCTTCCTATGCCCTGTGATTTCGACGCTTCGTTCGCGTTTAAGCGAGAGGCAGAACGAAGGTCAATTAGCTCGCTGCTGCTGCCGCGCTTTCTGACTACAGCGTTTTGACAGCTGGGGTGCTATAACGTAAAATGATTCCAAACTGCTTTGATTCCAATTTCTGCAATCAGACTCCACGATTGGTCAAAACATTTTCGGGCCACTCCCAGCTTCTCCTGTCTGTCACGCAACGTCACGAAAACCGCGATAGCTCCCCATCTGATATAACGTGTACACACTTATTATGCATGATTAAACCACACAAAAGAAAAATAATCATTCCTGATTCAACGCCTATTCACCATTAGCCCTCTGCTATTGGTCCAATGTTTTCTGGCTACGCCCACTTCGCCTGTCTGTCACGCGACCTCACAAAACCGCTAAAACTCACCACGTCAAAGTGACGTGTACGCGAAAAAAATGCATTAATATGCCGAACAAAACTGAAAAATTTTCTGAATAGCCACAGACAGCCCCGTTCCGAAAGGAATAGAAGATGGCTGCCCGCCGATCGCTCAGGCCCTCGCTACTCGCACCTGCCGGTGAGCATGTATTTATTTGCGCATGATAAACCTTTTTGCGTGGCAGTAAAACGTTATCGAGCCCCTTCAGCATACACACGAAATCGCTCTGCCAACTCTTCCTTGCTGAGGATTGTTTTAGCAGCATTCTTACCCTACCGTTGCACGCCGCCGCGATTTGCGACCAGCCACCGCAAGCTAAGTAAGGCGAAGCGGGCCAATCGGAGAAGCCGGCACCACCCTTTTTCATGCAGTTATCTATTTTCACTGTGCTGGCTCAGCCCCATCGAAACCCTCTCCACTAGAGCGTGCTCCTCGCCTCTTGTCAGCCAATTAGATAAGAAAGAGCGCTGAGTGTAGACAATGTAATTGGTTTTGAAAGCGAACAAAGGTCACCTCCTATAAACTAGGAGAGTGTTTGATTTGGTTGTTGAGATAACGCTGCGGGTCACCGCCCGATGCTTGCGTCGGTGGTTACGTAAATCTGACGTCAGGAGTTTGGAATCAAAACAGTTTGGAATCATTTTACGTTATAGCGCCCCTGGTCTCCGCGGTCATCGAACGAGATGTGTTCATGTTTTGTGCGCTCGTGACACCATGCTTGTTACTTTCGTAAGCGAATCTTTGCAAGTTTATACGGCCGATAAAACTAATATCCTTAGTCTGTATAGCTGGCTACCAATTTGCTATCGCAATCGATGCTTCGCCTTCCGAGCGAAGCTGCGACCTTTCATACTGCAACTTGCAATTATCATACTGCATACTGCCAGAAACAAGCTGCTCGAAGGAAGCTACGAACGGTCTACTTCATTTAGTTCATGCTTGACTAAGTATATTAGGCAAAATTTTGGCTCCTGGCTAGGATTAACCCCTGTTTGCATCGCGATACTTGGTGAAACATTCATGTGCCAGAACCATTTCTGCCATTCTACACGGGACTAAATTGTAGACAACAGACATGAAGTGTATATCTGATCTCAGATTTCTCGCCTCTTCGCAAACAAAGGCTCATCGCAAGTCTGCAGTGGCAGAAAAAAGTGACGTTTCACCACGGTTCCCATCATGTGCCCTATGTCCATTCTCCAGAGGCTAATACTGCTAATACTTCGTTTGTCGGTCGACGCAGACGACGACGACGCCGAGCAGACGAGCAGATGACGAACGCGGTGACGTGACGTCATGTGTGCGAAGTGATAATTTCTTTACGTTGCACCCACTGACCATGCTCAAAGCGTTTCGACGCCACCATTAGACTGTGATGATAGTATCGAATAGCATGTGCTCCCGTGATGATGATGATGATATATGTTGTTTTGTGGCGCAAGGGCTAGGTATGGCCAAAGAGCGCCAAGACGTATTGTACTGAGTGAGCAATGGTATGATCAATGACAGTGGGTAGGTGTAGGGTGGCTGTAAAGGGGCCTAAAATCCTGCGCACTAAAGGTGCGTAAAACAGACAAAAATTAATAAAATCATGACAATGACGTGATAGGGGCACAATGAATATAGTGTAAAAAAGGTGTAAGCGATACAAGGCACTACTGCCTCACAGAGACCCTTAGGAGCAAGGGCCTGGAGGAGAGTGCATTTCAAATATGCGGTCGCAGCAGCGTCCTCTGAAAGAGGATGCCGCTACGAATCTCCCGGGCGAGGAACTAGCAAAATGTCGATGTCGTTTAAAAAGGCTAAAACTGAATCGTTCTGAAATATCGGGTCGTTATGTAAAAACATCGCTGGATGAAGGGGTATATTCTCTTTATAGGCTTGAACAAAGTGCTTTTTTCTTTCAGGTTCTATTATTGGACACTGTAGTAGGATGTGAAGTACAGTAAGTGCTTCCCCACATTTAGTACAGGTCGGGGGTTCACCTCCAGACAACAGGTAATTATGTGTGCCGTAAGTGTGTCCTATTCTGAGCCTACAGAATAGGACATCATTTCTTCTAGATTTCGTGGTCGATGGCCAGTTCCCTAAACGGGGCTTAATTAAATGAAGCTTGTTATGAGTCTGGCCGTCCCACGTTCAAGCTCAAAAAGATGAAGATAGTACGCCCGCAAGAATCGGATGCGTCGCGTACGCATCACGTGCCGTTGGTATTGCATTATACACATGCGCATTATGTAGCACGTAGCACTATTGCGTACGCAGCGTCTTTGCGTACGTGTGTCTAATATCGAATTTTGACGCTACGTGCCGCGCTGTTTTTGTGCTATCAGCCTAGAGAAGAGGAGGAGTGGAGAACAACTAGTGAGGGCCTGTTGTGGAAAAGGTGAACAGCGGAGACAGAGCACGGCGGCGCGCTGTGAGCGCTGAGGGCGAGATATTCGCTCTATCGCTAATGGAACTGAACAAACGCATTGGCAAATGCGAATGTAGGCTCTCCTGTGTATTCCACTCCCTGATGCTGACATAAGCTAGCGTTTAAAGGTTTCTGGAAGGGTAATATTAAATCCTAGGTAAAGTAGACTTTTGACTTTGCTTAAACAAACTAAGGGAGAAAGTCTGGCGGAAGTTAGAATGAATGCGTACTTTAAGTCAGCGTGGAAGACGTCGGCAACACGAAGATAAGGACACAGGACGAGCGTTATCGAATAGTTGATGTTTATAAAGAACTACACACAAAAGGAAAACATCACCTGCGCGTGCATGCTTTATGTGACAAGGAATAGATGAGCAAGCAGTGGCACCTGATACTCTTAGAGACATAGGAGGTTCCGATGCGCAATCATCTCGCCGCCTTTGTATATGAAAGGCTTCTGTAGGCTCACATGCTATTTTGACTTTGAGCTTCACGATGATCTTGGTTCGATTGAGAATAATCGAACATCGAGGATCATCGTGAACATATCGGCTATGCTGCAGACTTTCGAAAATACCAGCACACAACCTGCGACTTAGTTACCTTTACGCAATTATAATTAGCATGCATGAAATAGTCTATCGGTATATTCCTGCTTTCTGTAGAACGAATACACTATATTGTCACCTGTATTAGTGAGAACAGTGCAAGAAAAGAGGCACAAGAAGGAAGAGTGCGTGATAACTACTCCCGCTCCATTGTTAGCTCTGGCCTCCGTTTTCGCCAAGAGCCAGCTGCTCTCAATAAACGTCATCAGCCCACTTTGAAGAAACGTGGCTAAAACATTACTGCGGAAATGCTTTCTATTTAGGCAAGACGTGAGAAAATGAGAACGAGGGTGTGAGTGAGTTGACGAGTCGCGGAAACGTCTCGCACGTTATTTTGCCGTGGCTATTCCGCATTCGAAAAGCGTTGTCATAACAATTTGCTTTTGTGCCGATGGTAGAGGACAAAACACGAAATAGTATAGGGCTTTGCATACAAATTCAACGTAGAGAAAATTGAAGTGATGAACTAAGTATGCAACTAAACTACAGAACTAAGATAGTGAGAACCAAGAACTTTAAATTTTGTTTGATTTAGTTTGTAAGTTACTCACCATCTTGACGAAGTGCTTTCTCTTTTTGATCGCTTTCGCGGGTCCTGAAAGAAAGGCAGTAGGCTCAATTAACGATATTCTAAAATATTGGTAGCGCAGGTAAGTTTTAGTGCAACAGTCTGTTATTAGGTCTGTTAACATTTTTGTGTTTTGTTATAAGATCGCTGCCGTGCAGTGACAGACAATCCCCTGGTTGCGATTGAATTTCCTCCTCATCATCATCAGCCCATATGTATGTCCAATGCCGGATGAAGGCCTCTCTTTACGATCTCCATTTAGCCCTGCCTTGCGCTACCTGATTTCGATTTCCCCCTACTTAAACGAAAAAGCAGTTACACATTGATTATCACTCAAAGGAGCTTTTGCACATTTCTTATCAAGAAAATATTTGACATGGAAGGGCACTGTTTAAAGAGAACGGAAGCGAAAGGTTATACGCGGTACCAAAGAAACGCCGTATAGGCTACACTAAACATTTCGCATTTGATTTCTAGGTGAGAGAGAGAGTTTCGCACCGCATAATCCGGAAGCACAGATCGAGTAGGCCTTGCGACTGGCTGCAGCACACAGGGGCGGGATACCTGGGTGAGGACCATCGATGCAGACCGATGTAGTGCGCCGCACGGTGATTACCACGCGGCAAAACGGCTGGGCTTCTGTAGTTGCAGTTATTCCCGTGCGAGTAACTAACGTCATCAAATTGTTGCAAATAATGCCAACCGCTCCATTATACTCAACGAGGTCGGATTACCGTTCCGAGATTAGACTAGCTGCTGAAAGCTTGCCTGTCGCCCATTCAAAGCATTTGAAGGAGACGCTGTTTGGGAAATCGCAGTACGTGACTCATAGTGGATTACTAGCTAGTTTTAAATGTAATAGCATCTCTTTGCGTATAGTCAATTTTCTGAATCTGGGCTTCAAAGACGTATCAACATAATTACCGCAATATGAGCCTAGTCGAAATTGTTCACTTCCATAGTCAATCATTGAAACTTGGCCCCTAAAATGGGGCATGCGCTCACGACAGCGGAGACTGCAGAGAGAGTGCGACGACCAGCCGCCGGAGAACGCAACTATTTCGGACAGATGCCCATCGGGAACGCACGCAGGCTGCAGCGGCTGCGGGATGTGCAGTGGCAACGAGTCCCCAATCAAGCAAGCGACGAGAATGGGCAGCGGCTACATGTTAGAAGTGATACAACCGCGAAAGCGAGATTGCTAAGGTTGCGTAGATGGCACCTCGGTCGACCAGATGCAAGAAACACATGATATTAAACTTTAGGACGGGATGACCATCAGGATGATAAAATTTTAGTGAAGATTTACCATCAAATGGTGTTGAAAGTTTACAATTTATACGTACAGGTTCGCTTGATACGTATCTAACACACTAATGATTACAAATTTTCTGTTCTGCACTGCAATTCGACATGCACAAAAGTGAAAGCTTTGTGCACACAAAAATGCAACTATAGGGAGCGAAATTTACAGAGGACATAGGTACATAGTTATATAGTACTGTTCCTCAAGCATTTGTTGGTTCCTTGGGTCACTGTCACTTTTCTGACGCACTGCTTTTAGCGTACGTCTAAGCCAGCATCTCTCTATTGCATCCAAGAGCTGTGTAGGCCTGAAAAAACAACCTAAGAAAAAAGAAACCTACTGCAGAAAATAACGCCATCCGAGTTGAGAAAATCAATGCTTAAAGAGACCCTAATCCACTGTAAGCTTGAAAGCGAGGAAGCGGTTTCTCCCTCGCTTGCGCTACCGTCCTTAGGGGCGCCCTCCCTCCTCACCGCGCGCTTCCCTAGAAGATACGTAAAGACTACCGTAAAATACCGCGTAAGCGCGCAGTTTCGCACAAGCGCCCAGTATAAACATTGCGAAAACTCCAGAACTCTGAAAATTATATGTTAAGCGCCCACCTCCTCCAAAGCGCCAGCATCATCCGAAATATTCACCGCACTGCGGTCGCTACGAGACCGCTAGGGGCAGAGACGGGGATATTCACTTCCTTGCGGTGTAAAGGGAAAAACCGATGGGGGTGAAGATAATGTAGAGCAACAATGAACAGCGTTTGAAAGAAAACCCAGTGGTCTCAAGACTTTTGTGAGACACAGCTTGATAAAGCATGCACGCATCCGATGTTCCCACACTTATCGTGCAATCCGCAACCGTACGATGCGGACGTCTACTGGAATACGTCGTCCAAGGACACCCTTCATATGTCATGGGCTGAGTTCATGAGGAAGGGGGAGATGGCTCGTAGAGAGAACGTCCGCAAGCCTTCGCGCCAAGACGTGCTGAACTTTGCGTCTATTCTGGGATACTAGAAGACATAACACCTCTGCGCTTGGGGACGTTAAAAAGGGATAACAGAGGTTGCCTATCATTTAAGTTTATGTTAACTATTCCAACATGTTAGAAACTGCGATAAAATTATTGATATATAGCCTTGGGAATGCCGTTCGCAAGCTTCTGTTTGGAATGCTAACGGTGTTCTATTCCTTTTTTATTGCACGTCATTACGTTATCGTTCGTTTTAACAAGTATACGAACACAGAAAGCCGCAACGTTCCCCTGCGTCTTTATTTGTATGAGTGATTATTCACTCCCTGGTTAAAGCATATGATAGCTCCCATGGCTTTCGTTAGATACCACGACAACAAAACGGTTGACCAGCTCGGTGAAGTGGGTCCAAGCGCTGTAACGCTGTATACCAACTGAATGCCGTCACTACTCACAGAGCAGCTTTTTAAGTGCCGCTGTATAACAATTGTGACGCGTCGTATGCTATTGTAATGTCACCTGGTCGTTATCAGCACTCATGTCAAGCAAATGGCTGAGCATCGAGTGAGGCCGGCACGTGCCAACAGTGCATCACCACAACCGCTAAGCCACCGCGGCGGGTTGATTATGTAGTCATGTATTATGTAGCAATGTAGTGTACAGAGAATCATGTATAAACTGTCGACGCACTTGACCGGTATAGATAGGATTTCGACGACCGACAATTGTGCTCACCGTTATCGTTGTGCTCCCAGTGTTAAGTGCTTTTCTGTGCACAACTTCGCTCAATAAAGAGTTAGATTTGTGACACACTTCTAGCACTTACTGGTCCTTTATCGTTACCACATTCGAAAATATATATACGAAATAGTTGAAAACTAAAACGCAATAGGTTTCGACAGAACTAATCTATAATGACTATCCAAGTTTGCGAATATCCGAAACACGTCATATATGAGCCATGCACTGCAACCGGACTCATCTCTCGCCCTTAGCGACCCGCCCGTGATATTCGGGCTTGGCCTTCGAGATACGTGTCGCGCCAGTGCGTACGAACACTGAGAAATAACCCTGCCTTTCATTCAGGCGTTGGTGGCGCAGCACGCTAAACGGTCGGGCTGCTGTCATTGGGGAACCCGTGTAGGTGGGTTAGATTGCGCCTAGCACCGGATAACGCTTCAGGGGTTTTAGAATGGCACAACCTTCGGGACTGGCCCATATTTTTAAACTGCACTATCTTCGGAAGTGGCCCACGAGAACGTTTGGATAGGTTGTATAGCGGGGAAAAGAAAAAAAAAACTGATCTTACAGTGCCAAGAATGCTATTCAGCAAAAAAATAAATCATTTTATCCGGGAGAGCAAACAAGCGCCAAACCTTTCTGTTGAAAGTGGCAAGTTCCAATTTCTCTTCCAACTTGATTTGAAATTTCACCTAACTATTCAAAGTAAATATCTCCAGGCGAATACAGAAGCGATATCATTGTATGCGATGCAAAAAAAAAGTACAACGCACTCTCTGGATGCGAAGAAATAAGTGCCTTCGATCCACCGCCAATCTCAGACATGGCGCCGCTGACGGGGCTCGGGGTGCGTCCATAGCGACGCCATCGCTCTATCGAGTACAGCTCGTCGTCGGGGCTGTCAGGTCCGCCGGGTGGAGAGCGCCCGTTGGCCAGCAGGGGCTGCCGGTCGTGTAGCGAATGAGACTCGGAGAGAAGTCGCCTCCGCGAAGAAGAGTCGTCCGCTGCGCTACTCGTGCTGGAACTGACACCGTAGCCGCCGTACGCAGCCATCATGATGTACAGCAGGACCATTCCAGTCAACACGCACGAACATGCGATATAGAAGACCACCTGCAGGTGAAAAGGGCAAATAGGTTCTCACGATTAACCTGCTCTGAAACCTCCAATGGGGAAGGAGAGAACCTTGTCAGCTCTAGAAATGCATAACCACTACGAGCCAGGTGCGTAGCCAAGGGGAAGGGGGCACAGGGCACACGTGTTGCCCCACCCCTTCCCGCGAAATTTCTGTGTACCGGGACGCCAATTGATCAGCCCTCCTCTCAGCCCCCGTCCCCGGTCAAATGCACTCCCATTCCCTCATCTGCCACCCGAAAAAATCAGGGAAGCAGCCACAGTGGGGTACACGTTAAACGTCTTGTGTGTGCTGCAAATGGTGACCTGACAAATGGTGACTAGGACCCAGACATGACGTAACCAAATTTACGAGTTACATTTATTCATGCATTAGAAAGCTTACATGCCTAACTTATGCTGCAGCTAATGGGCGTCCTATGGTGTGATTCTGCAATCGTACTCGCGCCCTTTCCTATGGACCCGGTTGTTTTGCATAGGGTGTGTGGGCCACTAGTGCGAGAAAATGACCCTCCTACTGGTAGAGAGAGAGAGCAGATTTTAATGAAGAGAAGGGAGGAGAGGTCAGCCTGGAGAGCGTGGTGGCACACGAGACTGATGCGGGCCGCTCAAGCCCACCGCACTCGTAGATGATGAGGCCGTGTTTCCTATGCCGACGGATACGTTTCGCCGTGGTCAAAGAGGTTGGATATCCCTTTGTATTGCTGCCCGGTTCTTATCGGGCCATTCTTGAGTTATAAGGCACCCCTGCGTTCAACCCTATGTGTCATATGCAGGGGAGGCCATAGCCAAGCAAGCGTGACATTTCTGCAACAAGCTGCACATTTGCAGGCCTTAGAAATACTGATGAGCACCAGTATGAGTTCGGTCAATTACACTTAGGTCTCTCAAACGCGACAATGCCTGCTCGGATGGACAAACGCACTACCAAGCTGCGCCTCTCTGAAGGCCGCGTGCTGGGCTAAATTTAGCTCTGATTGCGTCATGCGCGGCGTGGCACATGTATGATCAAGGAACGCCTTCTTTCATCCACACAACAATAGCGAAGTAAAGCGCATAACGTCGGTTCACGCGTTAGAAAACTTACATGCATAAGTCATGATACAGCTAGTGGGTGTCTTAAGGTGTAATCTTGCACTCGTGCTCTCTCCCTATTCGTAGTTGGCCCGCCGCGGTCGAGAGTGGTGGGCACGAATTGGCACTTCTCTGTGTTGCTACCAGGGCCTCTTCACGCCATTTATGATCCCGGCGTGTCGAATACAGGGTGGCCATATCCAAGCAAGCGCGACATTTCTGCGAATAATTGCGCACTTGTAGGCATTAGCACTCGTGATAAGCACTGGTTTGAGTTCGATGCATCATACCTACTGTAGCTGCTTGAGCTCTTTCCAACGCGACCCCTCCCGCTGGGATGGATAAAAGTACCGCCGAGCTAGGCCTCTCTGATCGCCAAGCGAGAAGCTGAACTTAGCTCTGATTGCATTATGCGTGGCGTGACAACGGCGCCACTTGTGCATGCGCAAGTATGATCGAGTAATCGCATCTTTCCTCTACACAACGACACCAAAGTAAGGTGCGTGGGTAGTATGGTTGCAAACATATAAGTGATAACGTTATAAATAACATGTCGTTACCTGCGGCTTTAGCAAACGACTACCTATGACTGATTTTGAAGACGTTTCACGTCAAAACATTCCTGGCTACGGCTATGCTGAGAGTAGTAGTACGTGGTAATCATAGTTCATCTCTATGAGGTAGCCTAACAACGGATTTCGTGAGGCAATGGAGGGAGTTTCGTGGTTGGCGTCGAATAGGCACAGCTGTCATAGGTGCTTCAGAGACGCACTGCGATAGCGGAGTGCCTGCCATACACGAGAATGCTTTGGAGCTACTCAATGCGACGTAACAGAGTCAGGGGGCGCTATTGTCACATTTCGTGCAGAATAAGAAAAGAAATTCGACAAATGCTACTGGTGTCTAATTTTTTCGGAAGGCAAAATTAAAGGATGTGGTTCATGAGGTTACATGGCAACGATGATGTTTAAAAGCAGAGGAAAGCGAAGAAGTCCGAAGGAAATGCTCAGTCCTTTTTTCGTGGATCATAGTCCTTTGTTTGCAGACATGCAACTTGTCTATAGAAGTTTAGATACTCTGAAGTGTTTGATTTGACCTCTGGTATACTGATAGAGTGGCACCGATTATTACGAAGCGTTCACAATAAGGCTTGCGGGAACGACACCTGAGCCATAACAAAGCATGCTCGGTATCACGAAACATTGGAAGGGATATCTCGCATTACGAAGTAGCTTTACCGGATACAGTGAAGCAATCACCTAGGGTTGTGTGCACAAGAGGTTGGATATAAAGAAGGAATGCTCTGGATACATTGAAAAGCTCCAATAACTCCAGTTTCGGACTTCCCTATGCATGACTAATACAGCGCTGTTTCCTGTCCTTGGTTTATCAGACAACTACGGATCACATAGGGAAAGAAACGTGACTCTATGAAGTAGATGGGCACCTGTAAAGTGGTTATCTGGAAACATTGTTTACTGCAGAAGAGCAAAGAATGAAATTATGCTGCCATATAGCAGCGACGTAAGTTCCTGGACGCTGTAAATATAGTTTGTCTTACATTCTGTAGCTTATACGCAGTAGCAGTGCAATACATGGGACAAGATCACGTGGGGTTTTTCTTGCATCTACACAGTGAACGCCAGTCTCGGTGAGGTGTTGTGAACCGTTCATGACGGAACCGAAAGATCCGTTATTGTGTGTTGACCTTGTTTAATAAGTATCTTTTAGACACGCGATATTCAGCCCGGGTTGCTTTCTAAGTGAACCCTTGCGAACTTTGCTGACCGTGGCTGCTGCTGTCTTGTCTAAGAGCTCACACAATGTCAGCACTTATGCAGTTGGACTTATACGTAGCCCCATTTGTACTATCCCTGTAGATGTGCCACTGGCCAGCTGTGTTCACTACGGAATTGCGTAATAAAAGAACAAACGGTACCTAACAACCTAGCTATCCTCAGTGCATCAATCATACGCCTTCAAACGCAAAATTTCTACAATGATAAGAAAGTCTCTACGACTTCTTTTACGGAGTTTGGTGTGTCTTCTTGGTCGGTTTCTTGCCTAGTAAGTTGGACCGGTCTTCAAGATAGTGCAATAAAAAACAAATCTTATCCAGGACGAAAACTGGACTGATCCTAGAGACTGTGTTATCCGCGGTTGCGTGGATCACGTTGGGGTTTTCTGCGTCTCACTAATTTGCAGAGTAGGCAAGTAATATCAGTGCTACAAGGCGCGTTGCAAGTGACACTTTTACAGCATTTATATAAGCGAATAACGAAAGCTTTGTTTCAGATAAATTCCAAAATGTGCGTTAGATACGTACAATATTTTCTTATGAACTCGCATCATCAGCTGAGTTTGCTTAAGCGCTCTTGGACTTTTACGTAAGGCCATTGCAGGCATCATCATTTGGGTGAACGTGTCAAGACTATGCTAATTAACTGTTGTCTGCCAGCAGAGTGTTGATTAGCTAAAGCCACGAGACCACGCGTCAACCCTTTTGGTCACTTGTTTCAGCCCTTTTGCCTTACTTCGTCGAAGGGCTCGATGGAGTATCAAAGCAGGCACATCAGAGCATACTGCGCAGGTTATGTGAGGGTGTTTGCAACGTGGTAGCTCAATTGCAGTTCTTTATTGTAGTCGCTTGAATACTTGTTTTATTCTTGAGACAGAGAGTTTTGAAATCATGTCGGCTGACACTTTCTACAAGGTTACCCTGTGCCAACCTTCGTCAATACTTATTTAAAAATCATTACTACCTCAAAATGCGTTATTCTATTGGTATCTGCCTGCCATTTATTCAATAGCTGGCCAGAAAATACTTAGTTTTGTATAGCGGGTAATGGATTTAGAGATTCGCTTTCTAACCGGCGCTTCTATGCCACGTATAGTTATCACTGATCGTAAACTGCATGGCGTAGATGAGCCTGTAGAGGTTGGCGCACTGCAATAAAGACTATTACTCTTGCTTCAACAGAGGCCTACCTATGCGCCTCTATAGTACTGCGCTCGGCACTTCAGTTTGTCTGAGTCCTTCGTCTTCAACCACTCCTTACAATGTCTTCGAGACGCAACATATATTACCACAACGCTCTATTCAGTTTTAAAGTTTAAAATATGGACAAATCCGTACTTGCAATTAGAAGCACAGGGAACAAACAAGTACCCTATTGTTTCATGACCTGACAAATGCAGCTAAACGACAACTGTGCACAAGCTTCAAGATGGTTCCACATTGCGCGCGAGGCAAGAAAACGCCTAATGTTGTGTCGCGCTGAACCCGCCGACGCGTAGGCCTATAAGCGGCCAAGAGCACGGCGTACGCGGCGCGAAGAAAAGTAGAGCCAGAGGCAGCTTCTCCGACGAAAGGGTGTGATCTAGGGTTTATTACACAGCATACGCAGGGATGGGCCGGTATTTTGTAGCGATGCCTTTCCGATGCTAATGCCTTTTCGCCCTTTTCGAGCTTGGTCAGTGGTGAGAGCGACGGCCCGCTCACGTTATCGAAGATATCAGCCGGCCGTGAGCGGTGGACGGTAAGACTAGTATAGAATAAGGCATAAGGCATCGCTACAAAATACCGGCCATGGTCCAGTGGCCTCTGCTAATTGGTTCTTACACGAGTGGAAGGTACAAAGCAGTAGAGCTGTTGTATTTGCTATGACAGGTTTTTTTTTTTGGTAGGCATATGCAGTAACTCTACACAGCAGGAGTCTGCCGCCCCACTTGGCGGTTGCTTCAGATGACTTTACAAGGAGTGTCCACCCGCGACGACTGGAAGCAGCAGCAGGACAAAACACCTACCTTTGGTCCGCATAATGAATACATTTTCGTACCTGATTTTGGTGTACGAAGCGCAGGAATCGACGAAGCATCTCGGCCCCGCGCCACTCGCCATTGTCGGTTCCAGCCGCGCCGGTGTGCACTGAGCCGCTGTCCCCGCTAAGGACAGGCCTGCTGGACTCCGGAACTGCAGGAACCGAAGCTGTAGCCGTCGCGTGCCGGCTGCTGGCGTTGGCGCCACCCTCGTTTCCGACGTTGGCTGCGACGAGCTCCGCCTTCTTCTGCTGCTCCTGGATGCGGTACGCATCGTAGTCCGGCAAAGTCGAAGGCTCTTCCTTTGCCGTCAGCGACTCCAAAACGGACTCCATCGCAGGGGCGGTGGTGATGTCCACGATGACGAGACATAGCAATTGAAAGAGCACGCAAGTGGCGGCCGGCATTCTGAAGGATAGAGAGAGGTGGAAACGGGGTTCAGGGGCTGTAGCCACCAAACGATGATGTTGATGATGATGATGATGATGTACCTCTGTCATGGCTCGCACCCACTAAGGGGGATAGGCCAAGAATCGGGCGGCAGTGGGAATACTAAAGAAATGTACGAGGTTGATCCCTTCCTTGCTTCTTAAGTTAATGACGCTTACCCACTACGAAGAAATCGACCAAGAAATTAGTCATTTACATTTCAAAGTTTAACGGAACTAGGTGCGAAACCACAGCTTTGGCCTTTTCAGTGATATGAAGAATAAGAAAGCACACGGCTTCACCAAGAATACAGATTCGTGAGTACCTTTTCTAACGGACTCAAAAAATCACTCCGACGAGACACAAGTGCTCGTATTCCCTCGTGCACCCGCTCCCTCCCATCGAAACCTTTTGAAGGCCTTGAACAGAATCCTTGCTGAGGTATTCCTCACTCTTGCTCTTACTTGAAAATTGCTGGGAATAATCAAAGGAGAGCTACCTCTTTTTCCAAGTGTACGACCCTGTCCCAAGACACCGGTCTGCGCCATTTCTTGTGGACATTCCCGTGCACTCGACATGTCCGGGAGCCCTCGCTTAGAAGGTCTGGCCTTCGCAGTGACCGGCATGCTCACTTCAGCACGCGGAATAATGAGTACTCTCATTACAGAGCCTTGCGGAACTTCCTGCAAGAGCCAGGCTTGCATTGATTCATACAAGTTGTCACCAAACGGTTGCCACCAAATGTTAGCCCAGCTTTTAAAAATCAAGTATAGAATATACGAGGACACAACCAATGGTAATGTGTCAGCAAAGACGTACCACACCGGGAGGATTTTTTCATAATTGAACTATCAATAATATTTTACAATATTTACAAACTTTTTAATTACTCAAATAAGGGAGCGACACCAGCAGTTCTCGGTGTTACTTGGAAGAATTAGGTCAATGCCTGGCTCGGCTGCGACGTGAAAGTGGCGAGGCAACGATATTGGCGTTGGTCACCGCGAACTGCGAGCTGCCTTTTCCTCGTAAAGGGCGAAGACAATGCAGTGCTCAGCGGCATTGAGGAGGAGAGCAAAGGCACGTGGCACTGAGTACGGGCCACTGGGTGTGCGCCAGTCGTTATCTCAGAAAAGCATTTCTGCGTTTTACATGCATTAGAAGAGGCGGCATCAGAACTGGCCTGAGCAGACCTTCGTCTTAAATAACGTTTGCAGGACCATCTTATCACCGTATTTGGCTGTGATTAACTTATTTGCTTGAGTAGAAATATCGGCACCAACGCGGCCTTATAAATATTTTTCTTTACTGGATTTTATCGCAAGAAGAGTCGCACTGCGCAACAGCGTTTAGAATTTGTCGTAGTTAAAATCATTGTCCTGAAAGGTTGCTGCTGGCGTTCCTACGCCCGCAACACTTGGCAGCTTTATGGTCACCACTGAATTCACGAAAATGCAGCTGTCTCGGCTACTGAATTAGTTTTCGTTGTCTTGTGTTATTTTTTGCTTATTTAGAAATGTTCCTGCGTTTTTAAACGAATCGAATCATCTAAAGCGTATTAGGAGGTGCAAGAAAACCTGAAAAACATTTATCTAATGTCAATTGTGAATTTTGATTGAAAGGAAAGGGAAAAAGTTCTGAATTTTAAAACACAAGCGGTGACCACGGTACACATAGGAAAAGAAAACGACGGCACAAATTTGGACAACGCTCGACACAAAAAGAAAGGATCAACCAAGTGTCGACGCTAACAAGACAAGGTCGACGTACTTGGTGGTTGAAATGATTCGATGAACAGATGCTGATCATATATTTCTATTCGCCCTCTCCCTGTTTATTTCTCATGTTAATTATTCAGTCATTTTGTCCCTTACTCATATCGTATTTCAAACGCAATTCCGTTGACTTTTCCTTCTTTGGTGTTGACACTTGGTTGACCCTTTTTCTTTTTTTCTTTTTTTTTGTGGCCGTAGACCCGGTGGGCTGATTCCCGGGATAGTGCAGTCTCTGGTGAAATGCGGTTACATTTCCACTACACTGGTGCTAATTACGCCCGTACCGGTAATTTGACGTACTCTACGATCAACTCTCACTTGGCTCGTCGATACCTGTCGCGACTACCTACCACACTCTGGAGGAGCGAAAAAGGTTTTTTTTTTCAGAAAGTGGTTACAGGATTCCCAGAAACGCCAAACCCATGTGAAGTCACCATAGAAGACCTCGTCTTCAGAAAGCCTTTATTTCTAGTTCTGTCCCATCGTGTTGTTTTTTCTTCTGTACTGTGTTCACCGCTGGTCTTTTCTAATTAAGCCTGCACTAACAGGCCAAGCTGTCTGTGTTGCTATAGGGATGAACAGAGAGCTAAAGCATCACAACGACTTACAGGTCGCAGATCCGCCGTGACGAAATTATGGTGCATATTGACTGGAATTTTCTGCCAACTTCTGTCAAGAAGTACGACGATGGTTGCTAGCGCTGTCGCTGACCGCTATCAGAGTGAAACGTACGCTGCTTTGTCACGTGAACGCACATTCAATCAATTACTAGTTCTATTTTTACCATTCATTCTTCAGACTAGTGTTTATATTTGAGCGCCGCTCCGGCATTGTGATGACACAGGAGTCATGGTACAGACATCAGTTGGGTATAATCAGGTATACTTGTCTAAATATCGCTGTAAAAATTAACGTTTTTTTATCGTTACTGAAATCACAAAACCTGCAAAGGCCCAAACAGGAGGAAGACCTTAAGTTGAAAAATGTTCTATACTATATTCATTATGAGGTTCATTTTCTCTCAGCCCAGCTATGCATTAAATATGTTCATCAACTTTGGTCATTCACACGAACTGTGTAATGATCACCGGGGCGCCAGGATGCAGAAATTCCAGTCTTTTCTGGCGTAGGAACATGTAGCACATTTCTTAGCTGAAGGGGCTGTTGTGCTTGAGGACGGAAAAGACGTTCTCTGGAAGGCAGAGATACCGGCTTCACTAGACGGCCGGAAAAACCGTGGTGATTCGTTCCTGCTGGCGTACGTGTCATGTTTCCGCCCGAAAATGAAGAATTTGCGCCGGGCGTTGACGTTGGAGCCACGAGCCCTGCTCTTCTACCCTTACCGTCGTCCACGGTTCTACTGATAGGCGTGGACGAACGCTCTTCTATCAGAGACAGCACCGGCTCGGTCCAGTTGTCCCAGGCAGGTTCTTTGACCCATTCCTTCGTCCGAAACTGACTTGCCGCGGTGAGCAGGATGGCGACGAAGCAGGCCAGAATGGCTAGCCCTAAAACCAACCCCGTCGCCTTGCGGAAAAACGTTATGTCGGACATGACGTGCAGCCATTGAGGAGCCCCAGCATCGCCGGTGATGAGATCGGGGTTGTCAGTGATTCTGCCGCTACTCGGCGGCGCGTGGGTTTGGTCGTAGCCCCACATGTGGAGAAGCAGCGAGGTTGTGGGTGAGGATGATTCCGAGTATTGGGTGCTCTGTGAAGTGACAGGGGTCTTGGTGTAATCCACGCGGTGCGCAGGGGCGGGACATGCCGAGCCCAGAGCCGGCGCCGACAGACTGCAACGCGGGAGCATGGAAACCTCACTTTGACCGTACATTGCTGCGAACGGCGTTATGCTCCTTTGCCTGTTTGTTTTGCTCTCAAGTCATGGCTCGTACCCACTATTGGGGATTTTCTAAGAGTCAGGTGGACAAGCTAAATTACCATACCAATCAAATTGTAATTGCAAATTTGTTGGACGATAATGTCTATGTTAGATATAGAAGAAAAATGTAGCGTGAAATGATAACATAAAACTAATAGCATTGATAACGGAACGAGAAATGGCTACACATCCTTCCTTTAGAGATTGGTTATTTTAATAGGATTAGCAATGTTTCTTGTTATGGTTGCCTAAATGAAAATTATTTATATGTTTTACATATTGTGATGAATGTTTTGATGATTATTGTGTTCATGCTTACGGGCACACAAAATCTTACGGGCACATCTCTACACACAGGAAATGGCAATCTCGCTGTCAACCACAACGCTGAATGATACCACGGAACAGCATCTATTTTTGTAATCGCAGCACCGCAGTTGAAATTCCGTAGCAGCGTATACTGTCTGTGGTCTCCTGGCTACAACTTCGTTGCATTGGCTATTCACCAAGTGGGCGCGCTAGACGCAGAGGTGTCTGTCGCGAATGGCCTGCTATCGCTTTAACATATTTAAGGCTACGTACGCCTTTTGTCCCCTTGGTACATCCCTTCTGGGGCTCGGCCAAGAATGGGCGCATACATATCCCATACGTAGTCCCGAAATTGTCTGTTCGGGAAATACCCAGTGACACGTACCCAGTGTCTGCTCGGCAAGAGAATAGCCCGCACATACTTAGTGGCCCAAGCTAGTAGGCCTTGGAGCAGTTTGTTTCCAGAATGAATCGGGTCCTCACCCGCCGTAGTTGCTCAGTGGCTATGGTGTTCGGCTGCTGAGCACGCGGTCGCGGGATCGAATCCCGGTCACGGCGGCCGCATTCCGATGGGGGCGAAGTGCGAGAACATCCGTGTACTTAGATTTAAGTGCACGCTAAAGAACCCCAGGTGGCCCAAATTTGCGGAGTCCCCCACTACGGCGTGCCTCATAATCAGATCGTGGTTTTGGCACGTAAAACCCCATAATATAATTCTAAATCTTTTGTGAATCGGGTCTTTCTGGCGACCGGTATTTAGAACCTTTAAACGCGTACGCATTTCTATGCCTACCCAGCGCGGAAACCCGTATGTCCACCCGTCCCTCCATCCGTCACGTAAGACGATCGCTTGCAAGATAGGGCCCGCAGCGGAGAGCGAATTGACCTTCGCGCTGCCTCTCGCTTCAACGCGAACTAAGCGGCAAGAACACAGCACTGACGAAGCTATCAGCACTCGGCGCACTCTGTCCCCGTCGCAGATCGCTTTCAAGATAGAACCCGCGTGAGAGTGCCATACGCAGCCGCCGCCGGAGTATGGTTGATCAGGGTTGATAATGGTTCACATCGAGAGGAGGCAGCGTCATCGACCATGTCCACGTACGAGGTCTACCAAACATGATACTGCTCAATAAAGTCAGCTGCTACAGCATGCATCGCCCAGTGCTGATCTTCCACGTAGCAGCAGCATCATCCAAACGCACCATCATATTACATGAGCGGTTGTTGTTGTTGTTGCCTATCTTGTATGTGGTTGTTGTTGTTGTTGTTGTTGTCCTGCATGAGTGGGTTGTGGCGCATACCCACAGTGGGGGATTGGCCATGAATCGGGTGGTTATGTTCGGTGCATAAAAGAAGGGAATTAACGAATAGAATACTGGAGTTTAGACAGGAAAATTTTGTGAGAGGAAAAGAAAAAAAAAACACTAATTAATAATAGGTTAAAAAGAAATATATGAATAAAAGAAAACTATGGTGGCAAAGGTGACAATAAGTTTATCATGGTAATCGATTTGATTCAATGAGATAATTTTGGGTTGCCAAGCAAGCATTTCTGTGGCTGAACCCAATAATGGAGGCTCCAAAAGATAGAATTACAGGTTCCGATAAATCTAGGCCAGTATTGCGAAGCGGAATTTCCATTAGTCTTTTCCTTATTGCAGAAAAACGCCTACAAGACAACAAGAAATGGTCTATTGTCTCCGCTTCGCCACAGAATGAGCATAATGGTGAGGGGACCAGACCAGACCTGTGTAAGTAAAAGTTTAACGTAGGAATACGGCAGCGCAGCCTCGTGATGGCCACTTCAATTTTCCGGCTTCTTGAGTGAACATTGCTACTACTCGCCTCTTCTTCGTCGTCTCATGCTGGTCTCAGTTATCATTTCGGTGTTGCAAGCGCGCTTCTCTGTTTCACGATCATTTCGCGGTGTTTCTTGCAATTATACCAAACACAGCAGCATACGACGACGAAACAGCAGGTGATTAATAGAAAATGCTTACGCATCATTTAGATAACTCCCACAGGAGATTGTGCATGTAATTTTTTTTCGTTTTATCTGAACTCGGGGAGCTTTGCGACATGGGATGGCAACATTGTAAAACACACAAAAAAAGTGTTTGTATCGGCTGTTGCATAGCTTCTTGTTTAAGCGATTTATATTTGACTAACCGGGACAATATTATCAATGGACTTTTCAGTAACACAGAAATTGTCGCGGTTTTCAGGTTTTTTGACGACTTCTTAGTTGATTAAAGTGCTGAGGACTCGTGTTTTAATTCGCATGTTTTAAATATAATGGCACTGTTTCCTAAGTGCTTTGATCCATTACAGTTGACGTACGAAGTTGCTGTTGAAGGCATCATCTGATTTTTACATTTCGGGATAGCATTTTTACACGCAGCATACCTGCTGGAAATATGAGCCGAGGTGCAAGAAACCTCTGCTTCCTTTCGGATCCACCTATTCTAAATGGGTGAAATGCGCAGTTATTTCGTCTTGTTTTGACAATGCCCTAAAAGTATCTTGCGAGCACAGAGTGGAAGACAGTCTACTAGGGACAGTCTACTAGGGACAGACAGTCTACTAAACGACTGGTCAAGGCTGGCTATCCTGCTCCGTTACTTGACTTCGGTGGCGAAAGGTTTTTTGAAGTGGTGCGAGGTGGGAAAACGGAATGAAAGCGTACGTCCGCAAAAGCCAAGAAATGTAGTAGTCGCCCCCTAAATACAACTCATTTCGCATAACCGCAAAAAATCGTAATAGAGCAAGCGTCCAAGTGGTGTTCTTTGCTCCTGAGCGCTTGCAGAGTTATTTCAGGCGGTATCTCTGGCAGCGACATCGCCGACGAAGCTGCTAGGAAAGCACACGAAGGAGCAAATCTTGTTTCTGTGCCTTTATCGAGGACTGACGCAGCCCAACACCTAACCAAGCTAGCGCACAGTATGACATTGGAGAAAGTGGCATACAACTGAATTCACCCAACATCGGTTGCATTCTATCGACCCATCTATGCAGCTGCGGCTGCTGCCTGGATTTCCGCGAAGTGAGGAAACAATGCTGTGCCGCTTACGCTTGGGTGTTGCATTTACCGATGCTTTCACGTGTTTGATTGGAATGGCTGATAGCCCTGAGTGTAATGCCTGCGGTGTCGATGAGACTATAGAACACCTACTGTGCTACTGCCCATCTTGTCAAAACGAAAGAAATGATCTCTGCAACGTTCTCAATAGGCTGGATAGAAGACCGTTCACCTTGAGCAAGATCTTGAGACCATGGCCTCCAATATCACAGCTGAAAAAGGGCACAAAAGTGCTGCTGCGATTTTTGAAAACTACAGGACTGAGGGACCGTCTATGATCCGGACTGATTGATCGTCAGTGATAGAGCAGAGATCTGTTGCTACGTCGGCGATATCCATAGCGGACTTTCTATTATTGCGATAGCAATTATATGGACACTTCTACCGGATTTCTGCCGTCGCCGTCGCCGTGAGGTTCCCTATAGATAAAATCTTCGCCGCGCGCCGTGTGCCCGAGCGGAAGCGTGCGGGGACGCGCGCTATCACGGAGAACGAACGCACTCAATCACCCACGCGCAAGCAAGGAAGCGGGAAGCCAGCGCCGGAGGGAGCGCGGGGGGGGGGGGCGCACTTCTACGCTGCCAACAACCGCGCTCGTCGCTCGTCCGCACCGTATCTTATCTCCACACGGCTCTGACCTTTATGGCCGTGCATTCGCCGCTCAATTTCCGTTGAAGCGATAGACCGCACGTACCTTCGCCCGCTGCGGCGTATATACGCTCGCTGCCAGCGTTTTGACAGTCGTCGTCTGCAGTCGTTCAGTGTGATCTATTCCTGTTTGTTTGTGCGCGCTCACACCACGCTTGTTCATTCAGTTAGTAATAGTCGGGCCACATTTTCCAACGCACGCTACACATGCAATGCTGCCCGGATCGGCAGTGCAGCACTACAGGTGTGTCCCTTCGCACGCGCTGCCCACGGGAAGCGCTTCTCATCAACACCACGGTTTCACACGCGCCTTCTCGTGGTCATCGAGTCTCTCTTCATGTCGGTCTACTTACGCCGCAGCACACCTGCTTACTTAATCAGCTCATGTTTACTACAATTCATATTGCTACCAAAGCCGCTCACCTTACTTCGTATGACATTGCTGTGTTGCTATCGCATTCATTGCTTCGCCCTTAGGGCGAAACTGTGACATTTTTTCTTCTCTTAATCTCTCTCTCCGCTTTTCTCTACCCCCAGTGTAGGGTAGCCAACCGGGCTCAGTCCTGGTTAACCTCCCTGCATTTCATTAAATCATTTTCTCTCTCTCTCTCTCTTTGCAGGCGCATAAACAAGGAGGAAAAAGTAGCGGTGGTAGCTTTTTCTACGCAGAGCCACAGACGTTTTGTTAAGTGCACATGCAATGTAGTTTATTCGGTTCCTCTGTCATGTAGTAAAGCATATACACATAGGTCAAACTGGCAGGTGCATAAATTAAAGATTAAAAGAGCATTATTGTAACGTATACTCCGGCATTTCCAGGCATTATGGAATACATTGGCGAGATTGTGTATGCGTACCACATTTTGACAGTGGGACAGTGCTTAGCCACTCATCTGACAAGATAGCTAGATTAATAGTCGAAGCAGGAAATCTAGATCAACTGGATGGCGCATATGTAAGCATGGCGTCGTTGACACTGACAGAAAAATAGAAAATGCTTCTTGGTGTGTTTGTTTAGAAGAGTTAGCAGTTGTGAATAAGCCGCCAAAATGGATACATGATTCTTGTTATCTGTTTCTTTATTTTCATGCGTTCTGTGTATGCTATATATTTGGTGCACTTGCGAAAACAAAAGCTGCTAAAAGTCAGCGCACGTGTGTGTCGCCTACTCCTCCTCGTCATTTCGCGTTGTTATTCGTTCAGTATGAGACACTGTGACTTCTTCTCGGGCATGTTGGTGGGATTTACTAAACATGTTTTTTTTTTCGGGCGCTAGATGGGAGATACAAAAGGAAAGACACACACGCACAGACAAACACACACACAAAGCGCTATCCACTGATTTATTGCTGCAAGAAACAGAGCAAAGCCCAATTTTTGAGCAAGCGCTAACACAAGGCTGATGACGGTCTACATTGCAAAAGCATTGTCTCAAACAGGTCTATGTCTGATTAATATAACGTGATGCAAGTCTCACTGACTCACATGTGACCTTTTTTTTGACAAAGTGTGCCTCGAAGAGTTCACGCGCTGTTTGTTTGCTCCTGCCAGGAATATCAACACGCAAAAAAATATGACTCACATGCGCAGGCATTGCAATGCGCGCTAAGATGCGCATCATCAAATTTACTTAAGTTGCTGGAATGGTCCCTCAGATGGTCATTCAAACATCGGCCTGTTTGGCCCACATAGGCATTCGCGCAAATGAGATGTATCTCGTAGACAACCCCGCCAGCACCGCGCACAAACTGATTGGCGTGTATTTTCGAACACCCTTGTCTTCAGTACTCGTATAATGCGAGGACACAATGGGGAGGGGGGGGAAGGGGGGGGGGCAAAACCATAAGCGACGCCTTACCTAGCCGCCACCTTCTTTACGCTCCTCTAAGTTTTGATTTACGAGTCCTCATCCAGATGATCTTCACCTTACAATGGATGGCATGCACGACCGAGATTGAGGCAAGCCGGTTTTTAATAGCCTGGTGATGTGATGTTTAAAGCTAGCCTGCATTGTGTGAGAACATGATTTAAGCAGCGCTGAATCTAGGCAAACATAGGCAATACCACGTATCACCACCTTCTACTAAACCATGTTGATTAATAGACAACTTGGGTCACCGATTACGTGAAAGCGGTTGCATTCATACCGCAAACTGGTTGAGGTTCCCATTGAATGAGAATCATACGAAAATTTCACAGGACAATTTCTTGCGATCAGTAATTAAATCTTGTATAGTGGTGCAAACATCTCTGTGACTGAACCCGAGAGTCGAAAGTGGTTGAGTTTTCAGAGCCAGATCCTGGCCCAGTGCACGAAAGGGAATTTCGAAAATTCTTTTAATGCGTTCGCATTCTCAGGGTACTTCACGCACTGTCCGGGGGCTATGTATCTATCTATCTATGCATGTGTATTTGCCTCTAACCACTTTCCCGCCTATCTGAGTCAGTGGGTATAGTCCATAGTCGAATGGTAGCACATCGGGCTGCTGTGCTCCTGTGCTGTGTTGTGCATCGGCTTGCTGTGGTCGGCAGCTCTCAGGAAAGTGATGCGGAGTATGAACATCTCAGATGCGTTGGCACATTCGCCTAATGTCACTAGCTAGCGCCTACTTACCACAATACTCGCAGGAGATTATGGCGCACCGGTGGCCCAGAGTTACAGTGTTGTTGAATACTGCGCTGATAACGACGAAGTCGTGTCACCTTAATTCATTTACTTGCTGCGTCTGGGCAGTTCGATTGCATTCGGAAGAAAGACTATGCTCCTAAAGCATTTTAGAACACGTAACGACGCAGCGTGAAAAAACATGGACAAAGAAAGGTATGTACTGTCACGTACACCCGTGAGAAAAAGTATACGGACCACAAACTTGCCGAAAAAACTGAATTTATTCGTAATTAACAAGCATAAACTGGATTTGACGAGTACACTGAAAAGTTCCCAATGCCAAGTTTGGACTGCAGTCCTCAATTTCAAGTTGCCTTCACAGGCAGAGGAAAAAAAATGACTTTATCGCGCAACCCCTGGTCCGTATAGTTTTGCTCACGGGTGTACATACGTGACCAGATGTCACGTAGAAAGGACGGTGAAGAAAACAGCCGCAAAACGGTGAATGACAAAACGGACTTTATTAGGTGAACCTGTGCTCACAAAGGCTAGTTGTACAACGATAGCGGCGAACACGGTCGGCGATAGTCGAAATCTGATCAGCGGCTCAACACGTCGGTTTTATACCTGAGCCATCGAATGTTCCACAGTAATCTCTGGTGCCCGCCTGTCTTCCAGAAAGTACTATCCAATTCGCGGCGATCCTACAATCAGATTACACAAGCGCCGGTGACAACAGACAACGGATAGAAGCATCGATAACGTTCGAGAAACTTCCGGTACCTGCAGGCGCATCCTGCGCCGAGCAATAACGTTTAACATTTGTTAGCCGGTGAAAAGCGGTCACCGGTGAAAGATGAGGAACCTGTCAATACCCTCCCCTTAAAAAAAAAACATCTTCCCGATGCACTCTAAAAACAGTTGCACCCTTTGGGGCGTATTTTTGCCACAGAACAATAATCGTCATCTGACTTGCGTGGCTTTCCTTTCTTTAACGCTGTGCGCCCGGCACTTTTCGGTCACGAACGACAAGAGCGTTATCAGCGTGACACAGCGTTCTCGACAGAAAGGTAGCAAGTGCAGAGTTTTGAACATAGGAAACGCAAGCAAGACAGATGACGATTATTGTTGTGTGGCAAAAATGCACCCCAAAGTGTGCAACTGTTTTTAGAGTGTGCTACAACCAAACACGAAAGCGAAAACAAAACCACGCGTAATAAAGCAAACGACAACAACAAAGCAACAAAGTTCCTAAGTTCGTCAGTCAGCGTAGAAAGGCTTAAGACGCACCACGTGGATGACTTCAGGTCGTGCGCAGCGCCACTGTGAGTGTGCAATACCGTCTGGCACGACCTCATAGTCCGGTGCGCCAATACGTCGGATGATCTTATGGGGTCCGAAACAGTTTCTCGCTAAGTCCTCAACGGCGTATCGGTGTCCAGACCGAAACACGGTCGCCTGTGTGGTACTCGACGTAGCGTCGTCGAAGATTGTAGTGTCGGCTACCGGTCGTCTGCTGGTTCTTGATACGGAGGCGGGCGAGCTGTCGACCTTCTTCAGCGCGCTGCAAGTAGGTGGCAACGTCCAGATTGTTTTCGTCGGTGACGTCCGGTAGAATGGCGTCAAGCGTCGTTGTCGGGTTCCTTCCGTATACCAGGTTGAACGGCGCCATGTGCGTCGTTTCTTCCACGGCCGTGTTATATGCGAAGGTCACGTACGGAAGGATGACATCCCACGTCTTGTGTTCGACGTAGACGTACAGAGGGGTCCACTGTTAAAGCGAACACCAGAGCGCGTGGCGTCTGCTGGGCGCCACCACCGGCTGGCAGCTGCAACAAGTTGCGCGCAGGCGCAGCGAGTTTCGCGCCGGCGCAGTGAGCGCTGTGGGTGGTGCTCGTTTGTCGTCTGCTACCGTCTGCTGCTGCGCTTCGGATAGTAGGGAAGCAAGCCGATCACGCTTTTTTAATGTTGGCTGGTGAGTGTTTGGTCGGACACCGATAGCAAGCCGTTGCAAAGCTGAAAGAAAATTACACGAGACAAAATATTAACACCCAGGTATTTTCGCTGTTTCAACTTGAACAAACATGATAATTTTCTTACGGACGCCTCTTTGTGGCACAGCTATATAAGAGAATACTTCTCCGTGTGTAGTGCCCATCTCATTTGTACCACTGCCTATTCGAGTCGCTGCAGTGCGTAGGCACATGGGAATCGACGTGCACAGTAAACATTTTTTGAAGCGGGCAAATCTTCATGAAACGAGACGGCGAAGAAAAGACAGCACGGTCACCGTTGCTAATCTTTAGGGCATTTATCTGATTGTACATAAATTCAGTCACTTTGGTTCCAGCTGGAAGGAAAGTGGCTGCGTTCAAATACGAATTACGCGAGCTGCTTGCTTCGCGACGATCCGAGGCATGGCAGCTGACGGTAGCAGACGACGAAAGAGCACCGCTCACAGCGCTCACTGCGTCTGCGCGACACTCGTTGCGGTCGTCGACCGGCGGTGGCGCGGAGCAGTCGCCACGCGTAAAAACCCTATATAAGTACCGCCATCTACTCTTTCCTCCGCCACCTCCTCTCCTAAAGCGCTTGCTTTTTTCTTTACTTTTTGCTTGCGAAAGCCAAGTCGACGGTGGCGCACCTAGAAAGTCCACGTTGAAGCTTTCAGGCCATGCGCGCGCCGCCGCCGGCGACTGCGACTGCGCAGAGGACTTTCAACATGGCTCTGAGGCGCAAAAAAAGAAAATATAAAGAAGTGAAAAGCGCGCGCTATCATCGTCCAATCGGAGATACAGGAGAGAGAGAAGCGGCGTTTATCAAAGGATGGCGGTACTTTTCTTATATAGGGACTTTAGCCACGCGCTACGGTGTTCCCCTTAACAGTCGACCACTCTGTACATTGCCAACATGTCGGCGATGGTCTTATTTAGGCGCTCGGTGAGGCCATTCGTCTGCGGGTGATAGGCGGTTGTCAGGCGATGGCTTGCCAGGCTGTATCGCGGGATAGCTTGAGTTAGATCTGCCGTAAAGGCGGTACCTCTGTCGCTGATGAGGAATCCTGGGGCACCGTGACGCAGGAGGATGTTCTCAACGAAGAATCTGGCTACCTCGGCGGCACTGCCTTTGAGCAAGGCTTTTGTTTCGGCGTAGCGGGTGAGGTAGTCCGTAGATACGACAATCAATTTATTTCCGGACGTCGACGTCGTGAAAGGCCCTAGTAAGTCCATCCCGATCTGCTGCAACGGTCGGCAAGGTGGTTCGATCGGTTGTAGAAGTCCGGCTGACCTTGTCGGCGGTGTTTTGTGTCGCTGACAGTCTCGGCATGTCTTTATGTAATGGGCGACGTCAGCAGTGAGGCGAGGCCAGTATTATTTTAAATGCGAAGCATTTCTTGGCGAACATTTGCCACTTTGACAATATCTATCTATCTATCTATCTATCTATCTATCTATCTATCTAGCCGCCTACGTCTTGGTGCTATCATGGTCGTATCGTTAACTTGATATTTACCAAAATTGCCATAGTATGACAAGAGTGTATGGCGAGCATAATTTATAGGTCACGACATGAATATCATGATGTGTGTCATGTAAATCATGAAACAGCTGCTTACATCTTGGTGCCCTCATGGTCGCTTCATTACCTTGGTACGCACCAAAATTGGCATAGCGCGACAACAGTCTATGACGAACATGAAAGATAAGGCATGACATGAATGTCATGACATGCACGTCACGTAGGTCGTAAAACCGTCGTCTAAATTATAATGACCTAACGAAAAAACATTAACACTCAAAAACCACTGAAATGAGTTCGGACGTGGGTACTAAGTGAAGACAACACTAAAGGATGATGCTAGAAGTCATAGTCATGAGCATGACTCAGCAAACATGAGAATGACTCAGCAAAAAAAGATCAACACTCAAAAACCACTCAAATGGGTTATGACGTGGGTACTAAGCGAAGGAAACACTAAAAATAATTGTAGAAGTCATAGTCATGAGCATGACTCAGCAAGAATGACCATGACTCAGCGAAAAAAGATTATCACTCAGAAACCACTGAAATGGGTTCTGACGTGAGTACTAAGTGAAGGAAAGACTAAAGGATAATGGCAGAAGTCATAGTCATGAGCATGACTCATCAAAAATAACAATGGCTCAGCGAAAAAAGATTAACACTCAGAAAGCACTGAAATGAGTTCCGACGTGGGTACTAATGAAGGAAACACTAGAGAATGCTGGTAGAAGCCATAGTCATGAGCATGGCTAAGGCTATCGCCTTAAGGTCTCCTAGAATTTGCTAAACGGACTCCTGAGGAGTCATGACGTGAATGTCATGACATGCGTGTCATGTAGGTCATGAAAAAGCCGCCTACCTCTTAGTGCTCTCATGGTCGTTTCGTTAACTTGGTAGGCTCCCCGCACACTGCTTCGCATAACATCGATTCCCACAGGGCATGGGATCTGCCGGCTTCTTGTATCCTCGCTAGCGTGCAGGAAAAACCGAGGTGTCCAGCCGTTGGGTCGTCATGGAGAGCTTGCTGAATCTCTGGATGCAATACTGAGGGTACCACGAGGAGGCAGTTGGCTCGGAATGGTGAGAAATTCTTCTTTAAGAAAATCTCGTTTTGCAAGAAAAACGACGCCAATCCTCGCCTGAACACCTTCGGCACAACAACGGCACAACGCAGGATGGGCGCAACGTTATGTGTTCTAGAATGCACCAACTAGCCCAAACAAGAGCGTTCTAAAGCATGTACGTAATTGTCCCACATTAAACAGCGTTATTGACATTTTGGGTTCATAATCCAGTAACAAAAACAAGCGCACACGGACACGTCAGAAAAGGTGCCGTGTTTTATGACCCATTAGAACGGAGTCAGAGGAGGAGGAGGAGGAGGAGCAATGTTGCTACAGCTACAGGCGGACCTAGCCATGCAGAAGCTGCCAGCAATTGTCCCGGTCTAGCACTCCTCATGAAGTGTGGTAGAGGCGGAAGCTCGTGACACCAGATACAATCAAGACTACCAGCGAATGTGGATTTCAACCGGCGCGCAACATGCTGCACTCTACCTATTGCATTGTTACAAGCCATTCCCGTACATTGGAGAAGGCGACAGCAAGTGGAGGAAGACGACAATTTATGAAGCGCTCGTGTGGTTTTTTTCCTCCATCTTGGCTTCGCTCTATATAGATTTCATCAATACATTTGACCATTTGTTTTGCCTGTTCTTATCCTCGTCACATTTTGGTGGAGGTGCGGAGTACCAACTCGATACGACGGAGCTCCGCAGCGGCCGGCAGCTGGCTCTTTCCACAATGACTGAAGAGATGGTCCCCATCGCCACTCTTGCAACGTCAATGGTTGTCGTTACCCAGCCAAGAGACCCAGGCATGTTTTGTGGGACTGATTATATCGATATTGAAGAGTGGTTGGCGATCTATGAGTGTACAAGTAAGAACAACCGATGGGATGATACGGTCATGTTGGCCAACATCCTATTTTTCTTCAAGGGACAGCAAGGGTGTGCTTCCAGAATCACGAAGAGGAAATCGGAAGCTGAGATACCTGCAATGAAAAGATCCGTGCTCTGTTCGGCAAGTCTCTCGGTCGAAAGTTCGCGGCGAAGAAGGAGCTAGCATCACGTGCCCAAACATCAAAACAATCCTACCTGTCTTACATACAGGAAGTGCTGGCCCTTTGCCGTAAAGCGAATGACGGTGGCAGAGTCGGAGAGAGTGGGACACGTCCTAAAAGGGATAGCAGATGACGCGTTCAATGTGACGAAGATCATACGGCGTAAACTTGAAGCTATGTCACCTGCTTCCCCGTGCTCCCACGCCTGTAAGTCTAGCTCTGCCATGATATCACTTGTCCAAGCCATTGTGCGTCAGGAGCTATGCAATGCTGGCCTGGACTTTGTGCGCGCGGTCGCTTCATCCCACCCGACTGACCGTTTCTCAGTTTCGTATGCCCAAGGCCAGAAGCTGCGTCCCCACAATCCAGTCGAGTGGAGGACTGCTGACGACCGGCCCATGTGCTTTAATTGCCGTCGGATTTGTTATGTCGCCCGCTATTGCAGTAACCGGTGGTCTTGGCGTCATGCGCCCTATGCTCCTAACCGGCGCCCTCAGACCGATCCTGACCCCTTCCAGCCTTACCCCGAGTACCCTCAGGACAACGTTGATGACGCTCCGACCATGTCATACCGTCTTGATCGTGATCGTACCGTCGTGGCGAACATATCTGCGTGGTCACCAGTCCCGTTCGCCGTTGTCTCGTCGCCCGTCGTCTCGCTCCCCATAATTTCGCCACCCTCTATCGCCGACTGCACGCCTGCCTCCGGAAAACTAGACGATGCAGCTGCCGGAGGTGAAGCTGCATTGACGTCTCGCCCACAAAATCCTCTGACCAATTTGCTGACTCGACGCAACTTATTTGACGTTCAAGTGGACGGTGTCCTCGTCGCTGCTCTCGTTGACAAGGGTGCACAGATATCTGTGATGTGTTCAGAGCTTCGTCATCGATTGAAGTAAGTCCTCACACCGCCCACATTATCAACCATCCGTGTAGCCGATGGTGGAACACTTCCTGTTTTTGGGACGAGCTCAGTACCCCTAAGAGCCTAAGTGTCGCCGACCGCTCCATGACTGTGCTACTTGCTGTGCTCGAGCATCGAGCAGTGCTCCCATGAACTCATCCTCGGCATGGACTTCCACCAGCCCATTGCGTCCTGTTTGATTGCGGCAGTGGTGTGCTCCAGCTAGATTTGCCTCTTCACTGTGACGCTCCGCCCACGCGTCAACCGCGTTTGTGGTCCGTCAATCACGTTTGGACGCCGTCCCGGCACGTGGGTCTGTCTTCGAAGCTTCTGTTCTCTACTCTGACCCCTACAAGGTTTTCCGCCAGCTCAGTCAAGTCACATACGAGATCGCTCCGGTGGACGGTAGCTCGTCGTCGTCTGTACCACCTAGTGATATCGTTCACGTCACCCGTCTGAAGTCCTACTTCTCTGACAATGACCCTTCCCTTCCCTAAGTGCCGAAACGGCGCTCTCACGGGCGGGGGTCATATGTTAGAATCCATTCCCATCCACCCAGCACACCTGCTGGGATTATGAGCTGAGGGGCAAAAAACCTTTGCTTCCTTTCGGTTCCGCCAATTCTAAATTAGTGAAATGCGCAGTTATTTCGCCTTGTTTTGACAATGCCCTAAAGGTATCTTGCGAACACATAGTGGAAGATAGTCTACTAGGGCATGCTAAACGACTGCTTAAGACTGGCTATCCTGATTCGTTACTGACTTCGGTGCCGAAAGATTTGCTGAAGTGGTGCATGGTGGGAAAACAGAATGAAAGCGTACGTCCGAAAAAGCCAAGAAATGTAGTAGTCGCCCCCTAAATACAACGCCATCACAATTAGTGACCGCACGTTCAACAATTGATTGCGCTTAGAAAATAGGCGCTTCGTGAGCAGAAGGGAAACGACAAAGGTTCCTCATTTCCCTATAAAATTTTGCCTTTGTGAGTGAGCTTGTTGATATAGGTATCTTGCGTAAAAACGGTGCAAGGGTTCGGTCACAAAACCATGTCTTGTCTTGGCTTTAGCAATATGCCATGATGTAAACTACATCTTGGCGTTGCTCAACCGGATTTGTAATGATACCACACATAGAGCAATATAGCCCATAACGATTAGCTACTTTAGCATTATAAACGTTTTGTTGTGGAAAAGTGAAGTGATCAGACTGTTTCAATATTTATCGGGTATCAGATAATGTTCTGAACTAACTACAGCTTGGAGATATCCTGTCAAATATTGGAGTCAGATTAATAAACGAGTTAAATAAGGAAGAAGTTGACAATGGTGATGCCCTTAAAGGCGGCGGCACCTACCCACTCTAGGAGATTGGCTAAAATTCGGGTTGCTTTCATAAATGAATGATATTATTTATATAAGCAAAATAGTATTACTGATACATAAATGAAAGCGCCGTCTTATCAATCTGGCTCCGCGGTTGCGTGGGTACGAAGAGGAATAGGTTCATCGACGAGACGGGAGGGCACACGCCTTCAGATGACCAGTAGTAGACGTCGTGGTAACCATAGCTGCCGGTGGCGTGGTCGTAGAGTTTACTGGATCAATTGTAGCTTTAGCTAGTCTAGCGCTGATTCTTGGGTTAAGAAGTGCGCCGCTGTGAACCCGAATGACGAACTCTTGACGACAACAGCTTTGAGGTGGCTGCAGCGCTGCCGATACCTCTCTGAGCAGATCGTCGTGTTGCTCCGAGCCAAATACTAAATTGTAGTACGGTAGGAGGCGTAGTCAACAGGACGACGGTAGAGCCTGCAGTAGAGCTAAATAAATAAATCAGGTGAATTGACCTAACCACCAAAACATGCATTTTTTCTTTGGTACTTTGTTTTTGTCTGGGGTCTTTGCATAAATGAACTTTGCATCGATTTTGAAGGTATCATTTTTGACATTTTGTTTTGTATTTGCTTTTGTTTTGTACAGTGGGTGTAGGTCACTTTTCCCAAAGAAAACAACCACAAACCAGTCAACTGGAAGTGCTCGAGGGCTTCCTATCAGCATGAATCTTCCGGTAGTACCGAGAGCGACGTTGGCTGCACCGCGTCAGGCGCCGTCTGCGCCGATGCCCGGCATGCCCCCGCCGCCAGCACAACGGCTGCGACCCGGTATGAGCGTTCGCCGCTTCCGCATTTGTGACGCGGCGAGAAATGCTGTCTCTCGTAGGCTTCGTTTTGTCACAATTCACAGTCGGCGCCATAATAGGTTTGCTGAAGCGAACAGAGCGACGAAATCGTAAAGTGCGATGTTGATCTTCGGAAATGCGCAGACAGAGCCGACCTGTTCTCGGTCTTGTTCAGTGTATGCCCTCGCGTACTCTACTGTACCACGCGCGCGCTGGCGGGCTAAGCACGACTTTGCATATACGCTTAAAATCTTCGCAAATGACAGCACTGTAAAAAAAAATTCTTCTCCGCAAGTCAGCGAGGGGGATATGTAGGCATGCTCGTATGACCGTCATTCAGCAGACAGCACCATGACTGTGAATGGCACGTACGGCACTCGTTAAAAACATGCGTATTAGCTCGGTCACCAGTGACTTGTCTGACACTTCTATGCACGGCGCACACAGCGGCGAGACACAAAATGAAGAATGGCATGCAGATAGAGTGCTGACTGAACTAAAAAAAAAAACTTATTCGCACGACCCATGACATGACTATAGATTACTCTTCATTTGTCAATTTTCGTGTGTTTTCTTGGTCTTTCCATTAAAGTTTTGACTGCGCATGTCATTCCATTCACGCGTAGTGCGCATGAATCCTTCAGTTGTGAGCCAGCGTTGTGTCTTAGGGTCATTCTTTCTTTTGCGTCTCGTCTTTCTGCGCGCTGTGCGTGAAGACGATCATGCATCACCAACTAATGTTAAGAGCCAGAAAGAGAACGGTGTGGATCAGGAAGCAAGCGGGGATAGCCGATATTGTAGTTGACAGTAAGAGGAAAAAATGTAGCTGGTCAGGCCATGTAATGCGTAGGATGGATAACCCGTGGACCATTAGAGTTACAGAATAGGTACCAAGAGAAGTGCAGTCGAGGACGGCAGAAAAGTAGGGGGGTTGATGAAGTGAGGAAATTTGTAGGCGCAAGTAGGAATCAGCTAGCGCAAGACAGGGGTAATTGGAGATCACAGGGAGAGGCCTTCGTACGGCAGTGGGCATAAATATAGGCAGATGATGAGTAAAGTTTTTAATCGGTGCCCTGTCTCTCTCTCTCACTATATATATATATATATATATATATATATATATATATATATATATATATTGTTACGGGGTGTTTAGAAGGCGTTTATTGCATTGAGCCGAAGGGCAAGTGGGTGCTGGTCCTACACGTCGTCCTTCTCTTCCTCGCTGCTCTCCTAATGTTGTTGTTACTGCTGATGCTACCACTCCACTACCTTTGACGCACTTGGCTCCTCTCGCAGACGAAGCCCTCCTGGCGAGTAGTCAGTGGGGCTTTCGTTAAATAAACGACTTCAGGCGGGCTACATGCGTGATGTCGGTCTTGGATGACCGTCTCCCATTGGAAGTGAGGCGCGCAATTCTATAATTCACCTCGCTGAGACGCTGAAGCACAATAAACGGTCCAACATAGTCAGCGAGCAGTTTTTGACATAGACCGCGTTTACGCACGGGAGTCCATAGCCACACTAAGTCACCCGGATCGTAAGTGACTTGCCGGTGTCGACTATCGTATCGGGATTTGTACTGCTTTTGTGAAGCGAGAGTAAGTAATCGAGCGATGCACCGAGCCTCATCCGCTCGGCAGAGAGTTTCCGTGATACAAGCGTCGTCGTGACTGCCAAAAGGAAAGATAGTGTCCAAAGTGTACCTCGGCGGACGAGCGTAAAGCAGGAAAAACGGACTGTATCCAGTGGTCTCGTGTTGCGCGGTGTTGTATGCGTAAGTGAGGAACGGCAATAATTCGTCCCAGTTCTTGTGGTCCGAGCTTACGTACATGGAAATCATGTTCACAAGTGTTCTGTTCGTGCGTTCTGTCACACCATTGGTTTGCGGGTAATAAGGCGTTGAGTGTCGCAGGTTGGAGGCGCACAAACGTAGAAATTCTTCAACAACATCAGCTGTGAATTGACGGCCACGATCGCTAATGATCACACGATGGGGACCATGCCGAATTATAATGCAATGCAGCATAAACTGTGAAACCTCGCCTGCAATTGCAGAGGGTAGTGCTGCCGTTTCGCAGAACCGAGTCAGGTAGTCGGCACTAGAGCACTGCACGGGATCGGGCTTACCCGAAAGCCCGGGCCGGGCCGGGTAGGGCAGTTTTTTCGCGGGCTCGGGTCGGGCTCGGGCACGGCATGTGCTTTTTGACCCGGGCCCGGGCCGGGCTCGGACTTTCTGGTGGTGTGATGTAACGTGCAACGAGTTATCCTCGAGCGTCTCGACCCTGAAAAACGTGTCTTTTTCGTTCTTGGGCGGGGTTCGGTGTAGGTTCGGGCTGGTTTCGAGCCGGGCTCGGGCAAGGCTCGGGCCTAAGGTAAAGGGGTGGCGGGCCAGGTCGGGTGGGTAACGTAGATTATTTTCCGGGCCCGGGCCGGGCCCGGGTTCTGCCATAAAACTTTTGGTCGGGCTCGGGCGGGCAGCCCAACATAACAACCGGCCCGGGCCGGGCCCGGGCTGAAAAAATTGGCCCGTGCAGTGCTCTAGTCCGCACATACTATGATCCAGCGGTTGTCTGTGGAAGAACGTGGGAACGGTCCTATGAGATCGATGCCTAGTTGCTCAAAGGGGGAACTGGGCGGCACCACAGGCTGTAAGAAACCGGCTGGGGCTGCAGTAGGTCTCTTGTAACTTTGACACTCGGCGCAAGTGGCTACGTACGGCTCCGTAATCTTGCGCATTTGAGGCCAGTAAAACCTTTCTTTGGCACGATGGAGTGTCTGCGTGGAGCTTAAATGACCTGAAGTTGGATCATCGTGCACGACGGGCAAAACAGAAGAGTGGAGGGCTTCTGGCACCACCAGAAGAAACCGTGCACCTGTTGCAGAAAAATTCTTCTTGTACAACAGCCCATCCCGAACACAAAAATCACACGATGTCGACTCTTTCGCGGTCGAGAAAAGTGGCTCTAAACTCGGGTCATCACGCTGCTTTCTTGCGAAGGTTGTGGCATCAGGGAAATCAGCGGTCTACGGATGCGATGAGGTGGTCGAAACTGTTGGCGTCGCATTCCGTTGTACTAAGAGGCATCCGGGAAAGGCAATCGGCATCAGCTTATCGGCGGCCGCCCTTGTAGGATACAGTGAAGCTGTACTCTTGCAGACGCAGGGCCCATCGTGCAAGGCGTCCAGATGGATCGAGAAGATTCACGAGCCAGCACAAAGAATGATGATCTGTGACGATCGTAAAGTGACGCCCATACAGGTACGACCGAAATCACTGCACCGCAAAAATAACAGCAAGACATTCCTGCTTAGTCACTCTGTAGTTACGCTCGGGTTTGCTTAATGACCGACTTGCATAGGTGATGACGTGTTCTTTGTCATCCAAGCGCTGAATCAGAACAGCACCAAGACCTACATCACTCGCATCTGTGTGGACTTCTGTTGGCGCGGAAGGACTGAAGTGTCGGAGGATCAATCACGACGTTAGCAGAAACTTCTGCTGTCGAAAGGAAGAAGAACAATAACGCGTCCACTCGGAAGCGGCGTTCTTGTGCAGGAGGCTTGTCAAGGGATGAGCAACGTCAGAAAATCGAGGAATTAACCGCCGAAAATAGGAGCAGCGCCCTAGAAAGCTGCGTAGTTGTTTCACAGACTGAGGTGGTTCAAATGCTTCAACAGCCTCTGTCTTCGCTGGGTCAGGCCTGACGCTGTCTTTGTCTACAAGATGTCCCAACACCTTGGCTTGGCGCTCACCAAAATGGCACTTTTTAGAGTTGAGCACAAGACAAGCCTTCTGTATGCAGCTGAGTACAATACCGAGACGCGTGTTGTGCTCGTGAAATGTGCGCCCAAAAATAATAACATCGCCGAGGTAGCACATGCATATTTCCCACTTTAGACCTCGCAGAATGGTATCCATGAATCGTTCGAAGGTGACGGGTGCGTTGCGCAAGCCGAACGGCATGACATTGAATTAAAGAAGTCCATCGGGTGTTACGAACGCCGTTTTTTCCTTATCATCGGCATGCATTGGAATTGCCAGTAGCCGGATCTCAAGTCTACAGCAGAAAAGAAAGAAGCCGAATGAAGGCAGTCTAAGGCATCATCTATACGCGGAAGTGGGTAGACATCTTTCTTGGTAACGTTGTTTAGCCGCCGATAATCGACACAGAATCGCCAACTGCCATCTTTCTTTTTAACGAGAATGACAGGTGCAGCCCAGGGACTCGCGGACTCCTGAATTATCCCCTTGTGCAGCATTTCCTGAACTTTCTCGCCAATTATCTTGCGCTCAGTCGGGGATACTCTGCACGGCTTCTGTCGTATAGGGAGCGCTCATCTGGTATTTATACGATGGAGTATTCTAGATGTCGGAATTTGAGACGTCGTGTCAGTCTGGGAAAAGTCAAGCACTTGAGAGTGCTTGGATAGAAAATCCAATAACGTGTAGCACTCACTCGTGCTGAGCGACTTGCTCACCATCTGAAGTAGTTTCGAGTCCGATGGGCAGGGATGGAGGGACTCGTCTGCAGCTCCGCGTACAGCCACTAACGCCGGCGTCTCTTCTCTGAAGAGAGCGAGCTTCATGCCAGAAGGGAGAAGTATGGGCTGGGCCGCATAATTCATTGCCCATAATCCAGAGTGTCCTTCAACTACCGACACTATTAAACAATGCGGAAGCAAAACGTTCTTCTTTACACAAGCCGAATGAAGAGGTTACGTTGCGGCATCAAATGTGGCGGGTTTGGTACCAGAGCAAATGACTGGAACGCATACAGCGCATAGTGGGGGAATGAAGATGTCCTCCGAAACACAAATTCACCTTCTTCGCGTGGCGAGTTCTCCATGAATCCTGTTATAACCTCGTGTTGTACCGAAAGCTCCCCACTTCGACAGTCAACGGTTGCACCACACTCTTGCAAGAAATGGCTGCCTCGTGAATCGAGGATTAACGGCGAATTCAGTGGTAAATACTTTGCCACACAAACACACATCCGCAGTACCGCGGGCAGCCATCTTCTATTCCTTTCGGAACGGCGCAGTCTGTGGCTATTCAGAAAAGTCTTCAGTTTTGTTCGGCATATTAATGCTTTTTTTTGCGTACACGTCACTTTGACGTGGTGAGTTTTCGAGGTTTTGTGAGGTCGCGTGATAGGCGAAGTGGGCGTAGCCAGAAAGCATTGGACCAATATAGCAGAGGGCTAATGGTGAAAAGGCGTCGAATGAGCACTGATTATTTTTCTATTGCGTGGTTTAATCATGCATAATCAATGTGTACACGTTATATCAGATGGGGAGCTATAGCGGTTTTCGTGACGTCGCGTGACAGATAGACAAAGTTGGGAGTGGCCCGAAAATGTTTCGACCAATCATGGAGGCTGATTGCAGAAACTGGAATCAAAATAGGTTGAAATCATTTTAGGTTATAGCGCCCCACGTCGTGGTAGCAGGGTCGGTGCTGTTCTTGTCGCGGCCTGACATCATAAGTCACAGGGCCTCGGGGGTAAAAACGCGGCTGTTCTCGTTGTGGCTGAGCGTCATAAGTAAGGCCTCTGTCGTAGAGACGTGGCTGCTGTCGAGGCGCGAGTTCATAATCCTCAATGCCCCTCGCCTGCGGATGCGGGGAGAAGGATGCAACGTTTGGCTCGAAATCTGGTGGCAGGCGGAAGCTATGAGCTAGTGCCTGGGTGTTTCACTTGCACATGCAGGCTGAGCTCTTCCCGGACTACTTGTCGGACCTTTAATGCAAGATCGAGGGGCTGGTTGCTATCTATGCTTGCAACTGTCATCACATTGGCTAGCCTGCCAAACTTCGGCGTGATTCACCTCGTCTTAAGTGGCTCGAAAGTGCGACAGTGCCGAATGATGTCGGCGACGGAAGCCAGGGTGTTATTTGCAATGAGGAAACTGTAAACATCCTCGGCAATTCCTTTTGGGATGTGCCCGACTTTGTCTTCCTCAGACATTCCAGAGTCCACCATCCTACACAGTTTTATTACGGCGTTAATGTAGGTCGTGCAGGTTTCGCCTGGCAATTGCACTCGTTGCAGTAGCATCTGTTCTGCCCGTTTCTCTTTCCTTGCGGAATCACCGAATTGCTCCTTGATTTCGGAAACAAATCTGCCCCGTGTTGTTAACGTTTCCTCGTGATTGTGGAACCACACTAATGCAGTATCCGTTAGAAAGAATTCGACGTTCGAAATCTGATTAGCCCTATTGCACTTATTGACGGCGCTCACCCATTGATAATGCATGAGCCATTCCTCGACGTCTTCGTACGGTATTCCGGTGAAAGGACGCGCAACTCTCAGTTATACGGTACAGGTTGGCGCAGCAGTTGGAATGTGCCGTTGTTCATCTGCGTCGTGGGACATCTTCAACTCCGGTGGATTCGGTGGAAGTCCAGCAAGGCGACGGCTCCATCGAAGAACTTGTGGTTCAACTTCCGTCTTCAGGTGTAAATTACCCAGCACCTCCACCACAACTGTTACGAAGAGTTGTGACGAAATAGTTTTATTCACAGGAGATGGACGACGGTGGTAGTGCCGTCCGGCCTACAAAGCTCTTCGTTTTCTTCGTCCTCTCTTCTTGCGCACCGCCCTTCGTACTTTCATGTCGCCGTTACAATATATATATTCTCCAACCGTGGTTATGAGTGGCGCTGGTTAACACTCCTAGGTTAACACTCATTATTTTCTACGTTCCAGTTTCAACGACACTTAATTTCCCCGACGCTTTCCTTGGCTTCATTGTCTGTTGGCTTTATGTGGTCATGATTAACAAAATCGAGCCCTCGATGATATACCGAGGGGCTCGATTTGATACCAAGTTTGAGCATATGATCGAACGTTTGGCGAGCCAAACGGAGCTTCTCAAGAGACGTGCGACGCGGTCTGGCATGGACGGGAGGACCAGTCGTAGTTATATGATGGAGCACGTCATGCTGAGCCGCAGTGTCCGCCTTTGCGTGGCGCATAAGTTCTGGAAACTCGTTCAGCATTGCTACAAAGCGAGATGTTCGGGCTGGTCAGACCAAGGTAGGGCTTAACGAAGGGCGTCTTGAGGGCTTGCCTTCAACTGTTTCTTGCGACACAGAATCATATAGGCGTCGGTCGCGCCCGTCTACCAAAAGACCAAAGTGACAGAGGAAATCGGCTCCAAGGATTGCAAATTCGGCAAGTATAAAAATCCAACTAAATGTTCTTTTTAGGTCTAGGTTGAGGGACAGCGCGCGATGTCCATAAGTAGTGATCGTTGTGTTGTTGACTGCTTGTAATGGAGATGAGCTCGGACGCTTACGGTCAGCTGGAGACGTAGGGATAACCCTCACCTCTGTGCCAGCGTCTACAAGGAAACAGACGCCACAACTATGTTCGGTGGTAAATAACACTAAGGGGCGACTTTCCGTCGATATTGCAGCATTGGTCGCCCTCAACGCTGGCCTCTGACGTTTCCCGGTTAGTGACAGGGCGCAACGCACTTGCGCGTAGCATCGCCATGTTTCCTGTGGTACCAGCACCAGCGCAGTCACGGCTGCTGTGGCGGTGCAATGCGCTGCTTCAGAGGGCGCGTGGTGCGTGCCTGCAAAGCTACCACTGTGTCGGTGAGGCGTGCGATCTCTTTGCCAAGCTCGAGGAATTCGTTGGGGGAGCGGGCGGAAGCACTCTCCACTTGCACGTTAGCGACGGAGATGGAGGGGGCTGCCGCCACCACGGACGATGGTGTCAGCGATGGCGGCCAACTTGCCGAGATCCTTTACAGCCACCGTATTAAGCACTACGCGCGCATTGCTGGGGAGACGCTGAAAAAATATCTCGCGCAGCAGCGTGCTGTCGAGACCTGTAACACTTCCCACAAGACGCTGCATGTGGCGCAGTAGTTGAGATGGCGTGCGGTCGCCAATGTCCGTGTCCTTCAGGAGCTGCCGTAACCGTTCGGGTTCGGGTGGTGTGAGGCGTCGAATGAGGGTCTCCTTCAAAGTTTGGTAGGTGTTCTTCGCAGGTGGGGCGAGAAGCAAATTGCGGGCCTCGTTGGTTGTAGCTGGCGGCAAGCCACTCACGATGTGACGGTAGCGCGTGAGGTCCGCTGTGATGCGCTGGGTGGCCAATTGTGCCTCGACTTGACTGAACTAGAGCTCGGGGTCGGTGGGCCAGAAGGGGGGAGACTTCAATTTGAGTACAGACACGGTAGGCGGGTTGGTGTCGCTGGGCGTGTTCATGTTGGGTCACCATTGTTGGTTGGTAGCGCAGGTGAAGAGCAATGAGACCGTGAGCGCCGAGTTCCAACGAGTTGCAAACAAAGACCAAACTTCTTATTCTCTCACGACACAGGAGGAGGCGTGTTCCCAACAGACTTGCCTGTCCGATGCATAACATGGTGTCACAGAGTGGCGCTATAAACTATCCATTAAACGCGCGCCAGTTATGGCGGCGCGCGGAAGGCGTTCACTACAATGTCATTAGGTAGCATGAGCGGATTTATTAGCCACGCGCCTGCTATCCCAAGATCACGTGTTTTGTGGCGCCATCGGGCTAAAAAGGATGTTCCACATCCGCCCACCATGATTCTGAGTGGCGCTGGGTAACAATCCTGGGGCTAGATCTAGTAAATATAAATACCCATGTTAATGGACGAATTGATGGCCGTCGCCGTAGCACAATTGGTAGTGCAACGCACGCTTAATATGGAGGTTGCGGGTTCGGCTCCCGCAGGCCAACAAGTTATCTTCCATTTTCATTTCCATCTTCTTCATTACGCGTATATTCTACATTCCAGTTTCAAGCCAACCTAATTTCCCCGATGCTTTCCTTGGCTTCATTGTCTTTTGAGTTTATGTGGTCATGCTTAACAGAATCGACCTCCTCGGTTCCCCCTTCTTCTCTCGTGTGTATATATATATATATATATATATATATATATATAGTGAGAGAGAGAGGTTCTCGGCGGCTACGCATGCCTGTCGAACATCTTCACATACACGCAGGCTGAAGAATAGACACGAGGGATATTCGGCCCGCAGGTTTTCCGTAATTTGAGCAACTAGATCGCAGCGCGCATTTAGCTAGGTGGGTTGTTCTCATATTTTGTGGGCTTTCTTTATGAGGCCAAAAACGTGAGTCTACAATAGATAGCGTAAATGCTCCTGAATCGGAACCTTTTCAAGAACGCTTTACAACTTTGTTTTTGGGTGCGTTTCATTAAATTTATTATTTGACAAATTTGATATAATTTTCACTGGTTGTGCAGCTCAACCTCATGCAACAAGTGTGCGATTTCTTCCGTAGAACAACGATCAAAATGCTTTTATTCGCGTCCTCCTGTAGCGCATCAGGCCGTTTTTAAATATTGGTTAAATTTAGCTGGGACATCTTGCATATGTCACTTCGAATAAGCCCCAAGTCATCTCGCTGTGTCATTAACCTGGCCTTTCTCCTGTCGTCAGGGCTCTCTGCACAAAGTAGAAGTCTAACCAACCATTCGAACGTCACACACTTCAGCTGTTTTCTACAATAATCTAGGCTATCGTGATCAGTTCCACAGCCAACCTGTTATGTGTGAAACAACAGCCGAGAAAACGTATTAGCGCGCAGATGTGCCCATGTGGCGCAATGTGTGGACTTTCTTCTTTTAAGGGCAAGACAATCTAACTCGTTTTACAGCTTAAATGTACACGTCTTACAGGAGTCAGTGCGCTTTCTGTATCGCTTGATGAGAATAGTTAGCCAATGCAGGCTTCACACAGTGCCTCATACAAGTGCGGTCTGAGTTTATTGTTTAGAAGAGCGGTGATGCTGTCAAACCACAATAAGAGAGGGAAAGGAAGTGCTGTAAGCATGCATTATATACGTGATGCTTGCTCCGCCCCCGACCGTAAAGCAAATACTCTATTAAATAATTGCTTACAAGTCCAATTTATGGTTGACTTTAAGCCAATTATAAACTCGTCAATGTTTTCATGCTTTTTTTCCTTCCCTGCAGTCTCGGAGATGACGGCACCGACAGGATACACCGGTAAGAGGGCCTCGCCACCAGGTCATTCTAATGTTCCCCAGGGGAATTATTTGGATGTGTATACAAATCGTTCGACATCTTCGGCGACTAGCATTTCTCGCTTTGAACTTATTTGAATACTTTTTTTTTCTTGACACCAGTGCCACAGAGGCGCGCAACTGCTTTCCCTAAACCAGACGGGCGGTAAAACATCTTTAGTTTATGACTAAGGAAGGTGTCCTAATAAGGTATTTTTGTTAACTTTCATTTGATGTAAATCGGTTGAAAATGGCGATCCATGATTCCCCTAATCGCGAGCACTGTTCGTTTTGTAAGTGCGACGTTTAGTCGCGATTGAAATGTTCGGGCCAACAGCATGTCACTCCGGCAACAAAGCCTTTGCAAACACAAAAATATCAGTAGTGCCACACATGACAGGATATTAGGAGCGAACTACAATAAAAAATCCTCTGATGTGGCAACAAGGTTTGTCTCGAAATACAAAAAAGATATAAATTTAGGCCTTACTTAAAAAAATGTTCCTGTCAAATGTTTCAACTAGCAAACAAATTGCTTGACCATTTAACAGCAAAAATGCATTTTCGAGTATATTTATGCAGCATTTTCTAGGCGAGTACAAAATACACCGTCAGTACTTGCGCCCCTCCATTCACTTTCGCATCGGCCTGCACTCTGCCACTTCTGAGTTCGTGTGGCATGACGGGATCGCTCTACCAAAGATATTTCAGCGCACTGCTCCTCTTGCCTGCCGCTGTTCGCCAGGGTCAACGTAGGGAAAGATATCCCTGTGGAAGTACAGAACAACTTTGTAAAAGCTCAACCAGTGTTATTTATACCCGATGATGACGTCAGCAGAGGTGTTTCAAGATATTTTCAAATTTTCTAAATTCAAAGTAATCCGCGCCTCTCTATGCTGGCACCAAAGTGATGCTACCATATTTAAAGGGATACTAAAGAGAAAGAATGAATCAGTTTAGATTGATAGAGTATTCTTGAAGGGCTCTAGTTTGGCTTGTTTCGCGAAATGGCTCGATTATTAGAAGAGAAAATGACTATCAAAGTTTCATTTCCCAATTTCACGCTCAAACCCCAGGGACGACACGTCAGCATGACGTCATGAATTACAAGTTATATTTTCGCAATTAGGACATCGCCTACCGCCAGACCCAGACGAAAGGCTACAAAGCAAATATTATGGCATTTCAGAACATTATATGAAAAACAGGCGGGAATGCTTGGCATCACACTAAAGCTTAACAAAGAATAAGCCGTCACACTACACCGACTTCAGGTGGGTGATTTACCCTTCAACGTATGCACGAGACTGGAAATTCTGCAATACGCTAAACACCTCCTACCAAACCCCCTGGCAATGCCTATCCAAGTACCAACAGAAGACCAGTGGGAGGCCCAGCTGACAAGCCCAAGTCCGGCTGGTGAACATATCTAGGCTAACAACGCAAGGCCACGGCTACCTGGAATAAGGTAACCGCTCGCCTGGGCTCAGAGCTTCATTCCACATCGCTATGGGTGATGACGCACCAGGGCCTAGTTGAGGGCGGGGAAGACTGCGAAAGTACGAAGAGGCTAGAGCAGCTCGAAGGGCCGCTCGTCGTAACCGCCTTCGGGACGGAGCGGCCATGGATGAAGCTGCGGCAGCAGCCCTAATGCGACGCAGGCATTCTGGGGATGCAGAATTGGTGGAGAGAGAAGTCGCTGCCGTACGTGCAAGACGAGCCGCCTTAAGAGGTGAAGGTACCGACGGGGGCAAGCGGGAGGCTCCTGGTGATGGCAGCGAGCGGGACGAGCTTCGGAGGGTGCTGTCCAGGGGGCTATCTAACTAGGCTTTCGCCTTCACATTATTAAATTTTAGGGGCGAAGCTCCTTATGGCGGCACCCGTTCCGTCCCCGTCGTAGTAGTAGTAGTAGTGTGTAACCAGTCTGAGAAAAATGAGAAAAAAATTCCGAAGTTGTGTCCGTAGCGCGGAATCGAACCAGGGACCCCTCGCTTCTGAGCGCGCGGCGTTAGCCTACTACGCCACGAAGCGGACATGGACAAACGCACCACGATGGCTATAAATACCCAACATTAACGAAAGGCCTCGTTTCTAGCGCGTTTCTAACGCGTTTGTGCTAGCGCGTTACGGCCCGTGTAAGAAGCTGGTGTAAGACGCTGTGGCCTCTCCACCTTACCTTCAACGCGTTTCGAACGCGCTGCCCAAAGCGGTGGCAAGTCAAGTTCAAGTCGAGGAGCGTTTATGAATACGGGGGGTATACTCTCTCAGCAGTCATGTGATGGCGTCGGCAAACGCGGTGCACGTTCCGGCATGTGTAAATGGCTGCGTAAGACGCTGTGGCCGCTCCCCCTTACTAGAGAGTACTGCACGTTTCTAACGCGTTTGTGCTAGCGTCCCCTTAAGCGGGAGATCCGATGATTCCCTCCGGAGCTTCGCCCACTCATCATCATTCACCTCGTGGATCTGCTGTCATTTTTTTAAGCATCCCCAGTAATGTTTCTTTTCTTCCCGTTGCGCCCTTTCCCAGTGTAAGATAGCGAGCCAAGTGCAACCTGGTTAACCTCTCGGCCTTTCCTTGTCTTTATTTTTTCATCTGCACCGTTAGAGGACTTATCTTGTCCCGCAAGAATGATCGTCCCCTGTATCATGGGTGCCTCGAGCAACGAGAGAGAAAGAGAGAGCACGCGCATTGTTAGCGCCACAAGCAAAGAGAATGCGCAGCGCGACTGAGCGTTGCGTACAACATGATAGGAGTACGCGCAGCGCGAATAATCGCCTCGATCAACGCGAGAAGAGCACGCGCGCTGCCGTAGAGACAGCATAGAGTGGCGTGGCGACGCGACCGCGAAAAGACACTTTTGATGCGAAAACGTCAAATTGGCTCATTAAGCGAATAAGTCTGGACAAGCAATAAACGGCACCTAAATTCCCATTGGCTGCGACTCCACGTCACGAGCGTGCCTCGACGGAGCAGAACGGGCGAAAGGGTACAGCTGCAGCTGCTATAGCGCGCCAGGTGTTGCTTGAGGGAAGAGGGCATCACCGCGACACCACGTTGCCCTCATTCTCGGAAACCTGTGTTATCTGCGCATTCCTTGCCCCCACTTCCCCTAGAGGATGGACTGGAACCGGAGTCAGGAGCCATGGCTCCAAGGGGTAGCCACTGTCACCTGCGTGAAGATGGAAATAATGCATTGAGTACTCCTTTGCCGAGAGGCAAGTTGGCAACTGAGGAAAGTTACAGCATCATTCAACAAAGGTAGGGTTGGCAGGTTGAAGACCGTAGAGATTACTGTCGTGAGTCCCAAGTAAAAGCACGAGTCGGGAATGTCCTCGCCGACACAAACTGTTAACGAAATTACAAGCGCTCTAATGACTGCCTGCAAGAAGCTGAAGAAATCAACACTTATTGGTGCTACAAATGGACACAGTATAGCACTAATGAGTGTTGCTATCTTCTGCTCCTGGCAATCACTTTAGGCAGGCACTTACTCACGTGCTTGCTATTTCAATGAAAGTGTTGGGGCGGACATGGCGTTCTATTCGCTACTGAAGCGTGACTGCGACAAAAAATATTTTGTTTCATCGAGGAGGTGTTCCACGAGATTCGCGATGTGCCCCGCTTGGAACCACCGACGCAACCATGCCGTCCACCGGGCGATCCAGTCGTGGTCCGACCCTGGTCGCATTGCATCCGCGGCGACGATCCTCATGTCCGCGTCGCAGATCTGAGGAAAATGTGAACGGACAAAGTCCGCATTGACAAGCGCAACACAACTGTGAAAAGAATGAGGAGCCCTAGAGAACATGACGAAACTTACGAACATGCCGTTTAGGACGTAGTCGTGCACCCTTCGCACACATAAACGCAGCCTTGCGCCCACCCTTGGGTGCAATAATGGCAATGAGGCTGCCTGCCACGCATCCGATGACGCCGGGAATAGCACCGCGCCGAAGGAAACCTGCCTTCACGGCTACCTTTTCTTCGGACGTCTTTGGAAAATGGATGTACTTGTTGCGGGCCCCTGCGTTTAAGACAGCCTCTGCCACGCGTCGCACGCACTCGCTCACTGCAGTGTTGCCAGGTCGGACGAGGCGGCATAGCCCAAAGCTACAGAAATTGTAGCCCAAATGTAACCAAACACAAAAAAGAGCAAGAAATTTCGTAGCCAAATATAGCCATGTTTATTTAAACTTTTGTTTGTGTATACATGTTCATATTCGACTACGGCAATCCTTTTATGCACGACCCATCGGAACAAAATGTCCGTGTCGCTGTGACGGTCGACCTTTGACAACAACAACGACATCATGCTTGCACACACAACACTTCCAACGAATCGCTTCAGAGGGCAAAATCACAGTGCTTATATTTTATGACATATAGTACCAAGTTATTATTTTTGGATATTTACAGTAATGTTAACTACGAACTCCACTTTTTCGTTGTAGTGAACGAGAAATAATGTTCAGCATCATCGACCTCTCATGTGACCTCTGCCTACGACATAGGCAAAGTTCAGCGGTCTGCAACGGCGACGCGCCCACGGCTCCTTTTTTTTATGAGCCAAAACCAGTCGTTCGCGCTATGATATCTGGCGTTATTAGTCTGATCGTCCTATCTTGTTTTCTCATTCCTTTTCTATCTTTTTTTGTAGTTAGCTTGGGCCGGGTATTAGCTGGGACACACCCAATATAGTGTCCATTTACATCAACCTGGCCGCCATCTTAGGTCTCTAGCACGCGTTAAAATAAAGTGACAGACAACAGATGTCACTCACTGTCTGAATTGAAGTAAGCAAAGCTTTAACAGATTGCTGCGTAAAACGGCACACAAGTGTAAGAAGTGCGCGGTCGTTTTCGGCGACGAGCACGTCCCGAACACAACTCGCTCGAAATGGTGAAAGCCTAGACGGCGCACAGAGAGCAAAGGTAAACGACAAATTGACAACAGAGGTAATCCTGTGAAAACCGGTTACTGTCAAAAGCAAACCATCTTGATGTGCTAATAATAATAATTGCTAGGGTTTTACGTACCAAAACCACGATCCGATTAGGAGGCATGACGCAGTGGCGGACTCCGGATTAATTCTGACCACCTGGGGTTCTTTAACGTGCACCCAAATCTAAGTACACGAGTGTTCCTGCATTTCGCCTAGATCGAAATGCGGCCGCCGTGCCCGGGAATCAAACCGGCGTCCTCGAGACAACAGCGCGACACCTCACCTGCTAAGCTAACACGGTGGTTGATGTTCACGTGACGTGGTGCACTGATGTCATCGTGGAAAACTTGTTGCGATATTAGCACAATTAGTATCTGCATATGTGACGTTACGCGCAAACCAGGAGCACCAGGACCCACCTTTGAGCTCGAGGTCTTGCTCCCATTCTTTTTTATACTTTCTAGCATACTTGGCCCACTTCCCCATGGTTCGATTCTCCTCTCCCGAGGAGGATGTGATCTTAAGTCTAACCTATCGAACTAAATCTCGAATGTAAGCACGAACAAAAATTAATCTCGCAGGGAAAGAAAAATGGCAGTAAAGCTTAGCGTGAGAAACGTGGAGCCGATCGAAAGCTGTGCCCGGCGCGATACTTTACCCAGAAGCCATGGCCATGAACACACTGGAGCGTGTCTTCTACCCGTGCTTCCCTTCTTTCATGTCGGCGCAACGATCGCCCGACCCTATTTTACTGTTCTCACTTTGTGAGCATAGCCATGTAAGTACAGTGTACTGAGAAAAACCATTTACTCCCAGGCTCATCCTGATGCCTGGGGATTGTGTGTCTGATGATGAAGTGGGGTGTAAGTTTGAGTGCGTCAAATATCAAAGTCACCGGCTCAAACAACGGCGCAGAGGGGTGGGGGAGGGGGTATTACGCGCACACACACACGCACAGCCGCGCGGCCGGCTCAGACAGCTAAAACGTAGCCTTCGAGATTTGTTTCTACTCCATCAGAGCCACGTTTGAAGCGTCGATTAGGGCGCCACGTATAGCCCAAACAAAGCCAAGTGGCAGATTTTTAGTAGCCCAAATATAGCCACACAGCCAATTCGTCCAAGTCGACGCCAAAATTTTTTTTCTATAGCCCAATTTGGCTATATATAGCCAAACCTGGCAACACTGGCTCACGGCCGACTGCGACACCCCCGATAGTAGCCTCGCTCTCTACGGACGCTTGGAAGCTCCCGGTGGCAAAGAAGTGCAGCGCGCACAACACCTTCCGCTCCACCGACAGCCCCGTCGCTCGCTCCGCTTCTAGTTCCTCTGTCAGTTCCTCGCACAAAAACCGCACCGTTTCCTGCGAGAGGCGAAAATGCTGTCGAAAATGGTCATCAGGCATGTCAAACGCGTTGTCCGGCTCTCCCTGACCACGTCGGTGACGGCGAAGAGCCACCGCCATAGCGATGAGAGAAGTAACCATTTTTTGTGCCTTCTGAAACGACCCTGCCTTTGGCGGTGCCAAAAAATTATGTCTTATGAAACTCCTCTTACACTTGCCATTTTCAATGAAAGTTGTTTCTCTCTTATGCTCTGCCTAATGAGTGCGTCAACGTCACTTTGACGTTTCGGGTTTTTGCGGGTTCCTGACGTCGCGTGATTGACAGACAAAATTGGCTCGACTCGGTCGTTTCCCACCAATGGCACCGAGATGATGGCGGCAAAGGGCATAACAGAATTAATAGAATTCCTACAAAATCACACCACTGGCGAAAGGGAACGCTGCATCTGCCGACGCCGACGGGGCGGCGGCATATGCTCGCTTGCGTTCGTTGCGACATGGACACCCCTTAGCCAGGTCCTAGCGGAGTCGGCCGTATACGTCTCTGAGGAAGATTTGGTTGTGTATCCATGAAGGAATGAAAGGAGAAACGAAGTATTCTCTCTGAAATTGCGCGACTGAAGAGTTGGATCTGATATGTAAAAAAAGAAAGAAATGAGCAATACAGTTTCTGTGTGTGCATCGAGAGTTCTATGTAACAAATATAGGGCAAAAAACATATATACAAGGAAATGTTCAATGAAGGTGAAAAGGTTTCGCCTTCATGTCTCTAAGGAAGGACGTGAGGACCCCGTCAATTTTTTTACAGCGAAGCTGTATATCGCTACGGTTCTATGTATTTTTCGCGTTAAAAATACACCGAGGTGTGCGTGGGCCGATCCCAAAGATTGTGAAATACCGGGCCGACCCACGGCGGAGGTGAAGCGGGATTCAAGCACACCGCCCCTCCTAATAATAATAATAATTTTAATAATAATAATAATAATAATAATAATAATAATAATAATAATAATAATAATAATAAATGAAATGAATATATCAAGATACATTGTTTCAATCCGGGCCCGACATACCCGGTAGTCCCGGACCGGAATGAGAACATCATATACGTCCAACGGCGGCGACAACTCCCTGAGCGCGCTAATGGGTCCACAACCTTCGTCATACTCGTGCACTTCTAGGGTGGCCCAACCGTTCACTCGTTGGAGGCGGCAAAATCGCGTTTTTTGGAGCCTCGAGGGACTGGTGTCACTCAAGCTGCTCTTACATCGTGACGTGGGAGAAATGCGAGGATTGTTGACGCCATCATTGTAAAAAAATCTTTCTTTTTTAGAGCGCAGCTCTTAGGCGTCCATTCCTGCGGCGAGCGTCGGCGTTGACCCTCGTAACCGAGTGAACGAGCACATCGAAGGATGAAAGTGAACGCGGAGCGCAGCGTGAAATGAAAGACGGTGAGATCACAGAGAGCACGAGGGGGAAAGCGGAAAAGGAGCAGGGTGCAGTGGAACCATGAGGCGGAAAGCGGAGGTGGAGGATACGGCGAAAGCGTGAGAAGAAAAGCGTAGTGCTGCGCAAGACGGGCTCTGCGGCGACGATGGCTAGGAGATGGCGCCAGAGTAGAGTGCGTCGTCTGTTCACCAAAGCGCTGCATCAGCGGAGGTCTGCCTGCGGCGGCTGCTGTGCATCGTGCCCACGCCTCACCCGCTTGCTGCCTCTTGCGATCTCCCGATTAGTGAGCCAGTCACGCCACACTTCATTTCGCTTGCAATGTACCGCACGACACAAATTATCCATGTTGGCCAATATATCGTGTAATTAAAACACGTATACGGCTGAGCTCAAATTTTGCATTAGGGAGTATAGTAATCGTCAGTACATTTTTTTTACTGAGCAGATGACAAAGTATTCAGTGCCATCTTGCCATGTTGCTTTATTATATCGTGCTCTGAAAACAAGTTACACACCTTAATACAATTGGAATTGTCTTTCTTATTTCGCCCATGCATGAAGCGGCTTTGCTGAAATGCATGTACCAGAACATGAACAGATTGTTGCTCGCCGTGGTGGCTTTGTGCTTTGGCGTTGCGGTGCTAAGCACGAGGTTGAAGGATTAAAACCCGCCCACGGCGGTCGCATTTCTATGGGACGAAATACAACAACGCCCGTGCATAGGGTGAACAATAAAGAACCCCAGGCGGTGCAAATTATTACAGATTAAACCTACTACGGCATACCTCATAATCAAATTGGGCTTTCGGCACGTAAAACCATAGATTTTTATTTTTTGTTTTCAGACGATTCCCTCCACTTTGCTACCTCAGTGCATTTCTATTTTACCTACAGGGTTAATGAGCGGAATGTGGTCAACGTTCGGAGGTAAGTATCCCACTGAAGCATGTTGGCATGCTTGAAAAAATGTTGCACTGTACGAAAAGTAGTAGAAACGTTTCAGCAAATGTGAGAGTGTCTGTAGAGCTTTTTCAAGTCAAAAGAATATAATCGATATAGTAACCACGGCCAGCAGTGAAAAACAAGTCGTTAGCAAAAATGATGAGCTGTGTTTCACAGAAGTGATAGTACCTAAAGGCATACTGTTGCTAATAAAATATTCTATATAACTTTGAGAAAGCCCAAGCAAATTATGGGCTACAGCAGCTTCCACGAAAGGGGGGTAAAAAAACGCAACGTTCAACTGAATGGCAGTTTGCGACCCGCTACTTCGAAGCACATGTCACCTTCCTGTGTTCAAATAGCTGGATAACGTCTTACAATCATGTATTTGTGGATACGTAAATAAATAGAACATTAGGTGACCGTTTATTTTATAACTTGGAAAGTAATATTCATCATTACCCAGTGTACTTTGCTTGCAGTTATCTCAGAACTACTTATGGGCTAAGGTTTGTTCACATCCGCCTGGCAGCACAGATTTTAATCCGTTTCGTAGGGGTCTGGGTACGGATTGACAAAATACTGTTATGCTTGTATTATTCGTCAGAGCAAATACCAACCAATGCTGATGCTGGACAAAATATCACCGAAGGCGATTGGCCAATAGCAGAGTTCACTTACAAGTGGAAAGCGTTGTGAATTCAACCTCTGAATTCTGTTCTATTTTTCTTTCCTGAAGCTACTACAGATGAAAAAAGGAGGTAAGTGCTGTCATGACGCCGTAGAGCACGTCATTATCTACTATGCTTGGTTGAACGCGGCGGCGTATTCACAGAAATGTTTGGCACTAGTATTGTTATTAAGGGAAAATTTGAGCGAATACAGATGCTTGACATATATTTTTATTGCGATAGCAACTATATGGACACTCCAGACGCATTTCTGCCGTCGTCGTCGCCGTCGCCGTGAGGTTCCATTTAAAGTCCGAGGACGATGAAATCGTGGCTGGGCGCCGTATGCTTTACGTGTGTGAAATAGTGCGAGGGTGAGCCGGTGATCGCGGCTCAATATCGCGCACGGAAGTAAGGGACGCGGGAAGGAAGCGTGCCATCTTCCGTAGCGCGCAACGCTCCGGGTGGAGGGTAGGGAGTGATTGGGGCGCGCTGGCGATCGCAAAAAAAGTTGTCGCAGTTTCACCTGAAAGGCGAAGAATCAATTGCGATAGCAAATTTGTAGAGAGCTATACGGAGTAATGATAGTAGCTTTATCAGCTGTATAAACTTGGACATGCAGCAGCACCGGCAACACGCAGAACTGTTGTCGACGCCGTCGGCGTTTTGCCCGCGTTCGCACAAAATGCGTGCGGCGTTGGTGACTGTTGCCGGAGCCTCTGATATAAATAGGCACTTGGTGCCGCAGCTAAACGTCGCCTCCCTTCCCTCCCCCTCCCCCCCACGGCCTTTCGTGCGTCAGAAGAAGGCGCGTTTGCTCTACATATATGGTGATTGTAAAGGAGGAAAGAGACGCTTAATCTGCAGCCCTTAAGGGAGCACGGCACAGAACGCGCGTTTGTTCTCCGCCTTGCGTTCACTCCCCGTGAAAGCGCGCGCCCCTCGCGCCCTTTCACTCGCACATACAGCGTTCGGCGGCGCGCGGCGACGATGTCATCTCCATTGACTTCATACAGAACCTAACGGCGACGGCGACGCCGACGGCAGAAATCTGCTTTGGAGTGTCCATATAATTGCTATCGCAATAAAAAGGGCTTTACGCGAGAACACAGCGCGCGGTGTACTGTGTCCATGACGCAGATAGCTCTCAAGATGCAGCGGCAAACGCGGGCGCGCGAGCCGTCGGGGCCGGAACGAGTAGAACACCTCCCCCCCTCCCTACTTGCCCCCCCCCCCCCCGGGCGCCTTGCTGCGCGGGAGGGCCCGAAGGTCAATTCGCTCATAGCCGCGCTTCTTCACTACAGCGTTTTGAAAGCGAGTTTCCCAGGTCATCAGAAACTCCATAGCTTGGCCAAGTTGACGCTTTCGGCGCCTCGCTGCTTGGGATACGGGAAGTCTTGAAAGTGCATCAGCATCCCGATGATGAGCACCCCAGGGAGATGCAGCACTTCGAAGGTGAATTGCTGGATCTCGAGAATCCATCGAGCCACCCTTCCTTTAGGTGGAACTAGTTGAAGAAAGTGTGCCCAGGCTTGATTGTCAGTGTAGAGCTTAAAAGTGTGCCCTTTGAAGTAGCTCTTGAAATATCTTGAAAAAGCCAGTGCCTATTGCGAGTGCCTCTTTTTCTGTGGTTGCGTAGTTCACCAGTGCTCTTGAAGGCGTGTAGGAGTCGTAGCCAGTCACTATCTTTTGCCTTCAGCTGGGCTTCCGCATGTCTTTGATAACGAACAGCATCAGTTCCATAATGTGAAGTCTCAGTATACAATTTGAAAGGCAAGGTAAATTGAGGCATTGTGAGTATGGGGTCTGATGAAATGGTCGTAACGAGTTCAACTTACGCGCGCATTCTTCGGACCATATAAACGGAACATTCTTTTTGCGTTTTATAAAGCTGTCAGGCACACTGTCTTTGCAGCGTAGTCTTTAATGAACGCTCGAAGTTTCCTGCAAGTCCTAAGAATACTCGGAGAGAGTGCATGTCGTTATTATTTGACGAGTTTCGAGATGCGTTGCACGCCTTTCCTCCTTGGTGCTCTTCGTTATTCCATCGAAAACCTTGCCGAGGAAAACAACCTTCTGGCAAAACAATTCAGTGGATATTAATTTTCAGTCTTCCCTGATTGAGTGCTTCAAGAACTTCCGATAAGTGGATCACATGGTCATCCTTTGGTGGCGAGTACGCGAATACATCATCAATGTAGACGTTGTATAACTTTCCCATATATTCTTTCAGAACCAAATACATCATTTTTTCAAACCAGACTCCAGAATTTTTCCACCCAAATGGTAGCCTGTTGTACTCGTATATGCCCAACGGTGTAACAAAGGCTGTGAACTTCTTCGTTTCTTCTTTTGATGGGACCTGCCAGCATCCTTTGTATAGGCCTATTCTTGCGAAACAATCGCAACCACCCGTCTCATCGATGATTTCGTCTATGAGTGGCACTGGAAAAGGGAAGAGTTCCGTTTGCTTGGTAATTAATGGGTAGTCCGTGCATAAGCGGAGTGATTCGTCTTCCTTGGGTACGATAGTTATTGGCGAGACAAATGGTGAAGTTGAAGGTCTAATAATACACGAATCGAGCATTCCTTGAAACTCTCGTTTAGGCCAGTTAGGTTATATGGCCTTTGACTCACCACGGACTGATAACGTGTGTATTTAATAAAGCATTAAGGTATTGAATAGATGTGGTTCGGTATTTTGCTCCGTGCTCATTTGAATTTTGAAGTAATCGGGCCCAACAGGCAATTTTTAAAAATGATTTTAGAAACAACAAGAATTATGCCGATTCCACGCACTATGAACGTCGATGTTATGTAACTATTTAGCATCGTTTGGGGTTTCACCAAGCATTTCCAGGTGGACCAACGTGCCTGTGTAAGACGAGCAGTTATGTGTGTGACGCAAGCTTCTGTGTGACGAGAGCAGCTAGACGACCATGATGGCGACGTGGATTGTGTGACGGTGATCGCATGATTTGCACTCCTGCCGTTTGACGTGAGCTTACGACACGTCAATTGTTTGGTTATACATAGGTGCTGGACGGTCGTAATTGAAGAAAAAACAAGGATGGTGACGTTATCTGCGACTATGTGTTGTGCAGTTGTGTACGTACTGGTGTCTATGTCATGTGATGTTTGTTAAAACGACGATGACATTTGTACTCCATCGAAGAAACGTTCAATCCTGTTCGACCTGGGCTGATCAACGTAGCATTATCCGCTACGAAGAAAGGACTGGGGCATGTTAGGCTGATCCCGAAGGTGGTGTTGCAGTCTAACAGAGTGTCGAAGCACTAGCTATCCCGAGGAAAGAATGCCGGAGGGAAACTGGCCGCACGCGCCAAAGGCTCAAAGAGCCAGTATAGCTTTGGCCCGAGGAAAGTATATATATATATATATATATATATATTGGTAAAAGGGGCCCTGAATACCTTTTTATTGGAATCGAGCGATTTATCTGAAGTTTATACTTTTTTTTCAAAATTACGTTGGTGCGAAAAGTGCTTTAATGCGTTCAGCAGACGTGTAGTTATTCCCAGTCAAATGTGCCTTCGTGGCTAGTTCGTGGCTAATTGAGTGTTCATAGCTAGTCGAAATCAAAGAGACCCGACGCCTACGACAGCGATAAGCAGGGTGGGCAAAGTTTAATTTCTATGCGGGTGGCCACGGCCGTGCGTGAGCAGACGATAGTCGACATGTTCTGGAAGTAGGTAATTATTACCAAATTTGAAAGCAGATGTTTGATTACTTAAGCTGGTTTATTCAACTGCGTCAACAATTATACAATGTAACAGTAGGAAGAAGCTTCCTGATCCAAACACCCTTCTTGATTGACGTCAGCTCTTGGCCAATAGCAACCGCGTATGGCGAATATTACGAAATATAGCATCAAAGAAGGAGTGAGGAGCAGGCTTGGGTAGAAGAGAGAACGTTTCGAGAAAGGTAACTTGGCGCTCCGCTTGCAAGCTCCTCGCGTCGCGCACGACTGCAAAATTTGGTTGAGATGCTGACGGCGGCGTACGCTATCCGCCGGCTGTGTTTAAAAAATTTAACTATGAGGTTTCACGTGCCAAAACCACGATCTGATTATGAGGCACGCCGTAGTGAGGGACTCCGGAAATTTTGACCACCTGGTGTTCTGTAACGTGCGCCTAAATCTAAGTACACGGGTGTTTTTTCACCAAGCCCGAATGTGGTCCACGACCCCTTAAAAAAGAGACCCGAAACGAGGTGAGACAGAAACCTACTAGCCAACCGCGAAGTGCTTGAATTGAAGCAAGTAATGCTTCGCATTAAAGCAGGTGTATGTTATTATTTCTTTTTGAAAAAAAACAACTGACTCGTCGCTTCAAGAATGGTCTTTCGATTCTTTCTTCAACCTCTCTCACCATTTCGCAGAGTCGTGGCCCAACAAATCGTGAAAGCAAGTCTGTGCTGCCTCATCGCAGCGCTGCTCGCCACGTTCCTGGGTGCCCTTATATTCAGTAAGTGAACAGACACTTCATACGCCAGCTGACGAGATCGCACACTGTACCGTGTAGAACAGCGCGAGCGACATGGCAAGAAATGCCGAAGTAAGGCGTACGAGACGCCCAGCGTCATCGCTCGGTGGTTTTCTGCTTGGCGCTGCCTAATTGAACGGGGTGTGACTGTTTTCACAACAAATCCGTGCAGGAGCGGGGCCTCGCTTCGATGGCGTCACCTCGCCTCGATGACGTATCACCGTTTTCTTTTTTTTCCTCTCTGTTTGTCGGTGCAGTGGGTGTGCGGCGCCTCAATTCGGATCAGCTCATTCATTCCACGTGAGCGAGAAGTTGGCGCACGTATCATATTCGCGGCGAGCGTTGTTTGTTTCGCTTGTGAAAACGCGGAATGCAACAATGACCGAGCCTCCTGACCGACAGAAGGTGATCGAAAAGTACCTTCAAGGGTTACATCATCATGAAGACGGCTACTCCCATGGCTACCTGAAGTCAGACGATGAGCTTAAGCTTTTTGAGAGGTTCTTGGGTGCCGTCAACGAGAGGTATGCTGTGCGGACATCAAGAGACCTGAACAAGCCGTCTAAATGTAAGGATGCATCGACTGCTTCTTAATGGTTCTCTCTGCGCGTAGATTTATCATTGAAAAACGCAGTAGTAATTTTAACCAGGGACTCAGCACGGCAGAACGACTTGTTTTCAGTTGCAGTTAGTGCGCAACACTAGACACTTGATTTATCTTGATTCGCCTTTTTGAAGATCGGGTTATCATTGTTCTGGTTACCGGTTCAGAGTTCCCCTGGCACCGATTTATTTCGGTTTGAGTGGAGCATTGTTCTGGTTACCTCGACATGACCCGATCCTCAGAAATTTTGATAAACGTAAATTAACTCTACTGTTATTTGTCTGTTTCAGTCATGATTAGAACCGCGCATGCAAGCTAATTGTGACACTAAAAAATCAGAAAGTCTGCCCCTGTGCTCTTTGCATAAATGCTTCAGAGCTGCGCTTGAGAGTTTGTTTTGTAAGCATCTGCGCATGTTTCTTTTTTTTACATTGAAAAAGCAATCGTGCGCAACACGAGACACGCATTGCGGTGGGGCTGTACTATGGTGGCTAGACCAGAGCTGTGCTCCATGTCGTGACACGGCCGTGTGCCATCCGTGGTCCTGCTATAAGGCATAGGCCTGGTATCGAACTGTTCAAAGTAAAAAAATCAATTTTCAATGAATTCAATTGAATTCAATGTTCAATGAATGTATTCAATGAATGTATTGAATTAAATGTTAAAAAAACATGCGCAGCTCTGAAGAATTTATGAAAAGGGCACAGGGGCAGACTTTCTCATTTTTACGTTTATCAAAATTTCTGAGGAAGGGGTCATGTCGCGGTAACCAGAACAATACTCCACACAACCCGAAATAAATCGGCGCCAGGGGAACTCTGAACCGGTAACCAGAACAATGATAACCCGATCTTGAAAACGGCGAAACAAGATAAATCAACTGTCTAGTGTTGCGCACTAACCGCAACTGAAAACAAGTCGTTCTGCAGGGTTGAGTCCCTGGTTAAAATTACTACTGCGTTTTTCAATGATAACTCTACGCGCAGAGCGAAACATTAAGAAGCCGTCGATACATCCTTACATTTAGACAGCTTGTTCAGGTCTCTTGATGTCCGCACAGCATACCTCTCGTTGACGGCAGCCAAGGATCTCTCACAAAGCTTAAGCTTATCGTCTGACTTCAGGTAGCCATGGGTCTTCATGATGTAACCCTTGGAGGTACTTTTTGATCACCTTCTGTCAGTCAGGAGGCTCGCTCATCTTTGCATTCCGCGCTTTCACAAGCGAAACAAAACAACGCACGCCGCGAATATGATACCCGCGCCAAGTTCTCGCTCACGTGGAACCAGAGGGAGTTTTCGATGACCTTCTTTCGCTCAGGAGGCTCGTTCATTGTTGCATTCTGCGCTTTCACAAGCGAAACAAAACAACGCACACCGTGAGTATGATACGCGCGCCCAGTTCTCGCTCATGTGGAACGAGAGGGACTTTTCGATCACCTTCTGTCGCTCAGGAGGCTCGCTCATCGTTGCATTCCGCGCTTTTACAAGCAAAACAAAACAAGGCACGCCACGAATATGATACACGCGCCAACTTCTCGCTCACGTGGAATGAACCGATCGGAAGTGAGGCGCCGCACACCGACCGCACCGCCAAACAGAGAGGAAAAAAAGAAAGAAAGAAAATGGTGATATGTCATCGAGGCAAGGAAACGTCATCGAGTCGCGGCCCCACCCCTGCACGGATTTGTTGTGAAAACAGTCGCACTGAATTGAATGGGCATCGGTGCAGTGTTGCCAGGTCGGACGAGGCGGCGTAGTCCAAAGCTAGAGAAATTAGAATTTAGAGGAGGAGGAGGAATAAACTTTATTTTTGTAGCAGATTTGTGAGACCTAGGCGTCTCTACCTAGATAACGGCCTCGAGCCCTTGGGCTCTGGCGGCATCTTCGGCCTGCTGGATTGCCTTAAGTTGGTCTTCCGGTGCAGAGCTGAGCAGCGCGGTCTCCCACTGCTCTCTGGTCTTGTGCGTTCTATTCTGTATGGGTGTCCCAGGACAAGCCCAAACCATATGTTGCAAGTCCGCCCTTTCTTGACAGAATCTGCATCTATCGGTGTAAAGTTCTGGATAGTAGCGGTGGTAGGCCACCGGGTTCGGATATGTTTCTGTTTGCAACAAGCGCCATGCTGTCGCTTGCCGTCTACTTAGCGAGGAGTGTGCCGGGGGGAAACGGGCCCTGCCCAATTTATAGTGTTTCGTTATCTCTGTAAAGCTGGTCATCCGGTCTCTCTCCGTTCCCAGTATTTGCGTGTTACCTGCTCGGTCCGTCAGTTCTCGAGCCAGGTTGTGCGCAATTTCGTTCCCGGGAATGGAGGAGTGTGCGGGTGCCCATATAATGTAAACTTTTCGATCTTCTCGATAATTGGCTAAAATTCATAGCGCTTCCGGCGAGATTCTTCCTTTGGCATAGTTTTTGACGACGGTCTTGGAATCGCTGACTATGATGTTGGCCTCCGTGGAGGCTATTGCCAGTGCTAAGGCAGCCTCCTCCGCCACCTCAGCCTTTCCTGTTTTTACACTGCCACTAACTCTGGAGTCACCCTCTAGACTGGTAGCAACTATCGACATACTCTATTTGTGTATTCCGCCGCGTCCACATAGACCACGTCCCTAGCACTACTGAATTTTTTGTGGAGAGCTCTCGCTCTTGCGATTCTTCTATCTTCGTGAAACTCCGGGTGCATGTTTCTGGGGATTGGGGGTATTGAGAGATTTTCCCTTATTTTCCTTGGGATGTCTCCCCGCAGTCCGTGCTGTGCTTCGTAGGATATTCCGATGTCGTTTAATATGTGTCTGCCCGTCAAACTCTGCGTAAGTCTTTCATACTGCGCCACTTTCTGGGCCTCAATAAGTTCGTCTAATGTGTTGTGCACGCCGAGTGCTAGCAACTTCTCGTTTGACGTATTTGCTGGAAGTCCCAAGGCTTGCTTATACGCCCTTCTAATGATACATTCTATCTTGGCTTTCTCCGCAGCATAGAGCTTAAGGTAAGGGACCACATATACAATACGACTGATTACGAATGCTTCTATTAATCGAATAAGATTGTGCTCTTTCATGCCATAGTTCCTTTTGTATATCCGCTTTATTAGTCTAATTGTTTGGTGAACACTATTATCCAGTAGTCTAATGGTTTCCCCATTATGACCGTTTTCGGATATGCGGAGTCCCAGTATTCTTAGGCTCTCCACTATCGGTATCCTGGTGCCTTCTACTGTGACCACAATGTCCGGCGTTTCCTTAATGCTTTTTCGACCTCTGCATGTGGGTCTATAGAGCAGTAGTTCTGATTTTTGAGAGGAACATCGCAGTCCCTTGCCTCTGATGTAGTTTTCGACCGTGTTTACTGCTGTTTGGAGGATCTCTTCCACGTGCCCATCACTTCCAGCCGCCACCCAGAGGGTAATGTCATCCGCGTATAGGCTGTGTCCGAGTCCTTCTATTTTTTCGAGTCTCGCAGGCAGACCAATCATTGCCACGTTGAATAGAAAGGGGGATAGGACCGACCCCTGCAGAGTACCCCTATTACCAAGTTTGATCTCCTCCGATTTGGTTAGATGTAGAATTTTAGATTTTAGTTATGTTATAGTATACGCTAAAGTACTGTTTGCAATATTGTTATCGAGTGGCTCATCCGTCGGCATGCAACTGCTTGATGTACTTACGGGGGCTACTTTACAATTGCTAGTAGGTACAGCGGGGGCGTGGCACTGCGGGTCACGTGACTTCCGCTTAACACGTGTTGTCATGGCAATCGTGGAGCTCCTAGGTGCCTAGGGATCTAATCGCTTAGGGACTTTTGAGGCACTGTTCTCCGCTGAGCGTGGCTCTCTTATCTCCGGGACCGGCGCAGCGACCTTGCCGAGCGAAGCTCCTACGTCCGTAGGGAGCGAATCATTTAGAGCGCGTTGAATGTCTGGCGGTGTCTGGTTTGGGCTGCGCCGGCTGCGCTTTATTATTGTAACGTTTGTTCTAGTGGCCGAAATCCTTGCAGTAGTGGTGGTGTGGCATGACGGCTTTTGATCTCGATGAACTGTGGTGGTGTAAACAAGCGGATACTGCTCGCGTTTGAGCCCCGGTGCCTCGGCGAAAGGCGCGGTGCCCGGCACTGACGCGAAGCGGCGGTCGTTGGGGTGTTGCTCCGCTGCGCTCTGCAACGCCTCAAATAAAAAAATACTTCTCCAGTCACGTAGATTGCCCTCTCCCTGATAGTGAGATTATATTTGGATCATCAAAATAGTGATGCGTTTATTTAAGAATACCATCGTTTCTCTCTCGCAGGTGCGAGGACAAGCGGGTGCGAGAGAGAAACGATGGTATTCCTAAATGAAGGCATCACTGTTTTGATGATCCAAATATAATCTCACTATCTGGGAGGGGGCAGTCTACCTGACTGGAGCAGTATCCGCTTGTTTACACCACCACAGTTCACCGAGATCACAACCTGTCATGCCACACCACCAGTACCGCAAGGATTTCCGCCACTAGAACAAACGCTACAATAATAAAGCGCAGCCGGCGCAGCCCAAACCATACACCGCCAGACATTCAACGCGCTCTAAACGATTCGCTTCCTACGCACGTAGGAGCTGCGCTCGGCAAGGTCGCTGCGCCCGGTCACGGAGATAAGAGAGCCACGCTCAATGACTAGCAGCCGCCGCGCGGCCGCACAGACCAGAGCCTCAAAAGTCCCGCTGCGATTATGTTCCTAGGCGCCTAGGAGCTCCACGATTGCCATGACAACACGTGTTAAGCGGAAGTCCCGTGACCGCCCCAGCTTTACCTACTAGCAATTGTAAAGTCGCTTGCGGGGGACGGGAGCTTTCTCAAGCCGCGATACAGTGGCTTTTTTTCCCATCTCCTCAGCCATGTGACGTATTACATGTCTGGAACAATAAAATACTACTACTGCAAAAAATTATAGCCCTAATGTAGCCAAACACGAAAAGAGCAAGAAATTTCATAGCCAAATGTAGCCATATTTGCAGTTTTATCTGTGTAAACATTTTTACATTCCACTACGGCTATCTTTTATTGCGATAGCAATTATATGGACACTTCAACCGGATTTCTGCCGTCGCCGTCACCGCGAGGTTCCCTATAAAGTCCAAGGGCGATAAAGTCGTCGCCGCGCGCTCCATGCGCGAGTGACAGCGCGCGTGGGACGCGCGCTATAACGGAGAGCGACCGCACGGCGGAAAGCAAACCCGACCTTCGTCGCACGAAAGGCCGTGGGGGTATGGGAGGGAGGATGCGGGGCGACGCTGTGCTGCGGCACCAAATGCTTATCTTGCAACCGGGCGCAAGGGGAACTCGCCACTCAATCTCCCACGCCAAAGCAAGACAGCGGGAAGGCAACGCGGAAGGGAGGAGGAGGGGCAGCTTCTACTCTGCCAACAACTGCGTTTGTACTTTGCGCGGCTGTGGCGGTCGCCCGCACCGTCTCTTAAAAGCGATCTCCACACGGCTCTGACCTTTGTATGCGCTGTGCATTCGCCGCTCAGTTTCCGTTGAAGCGATAGACCGCACCAACCTTCGCTCGCTGCGGCGGCTGCGCTTGCTGCAAGCGTTTTGACAGTCGTCTGCAGTCATTGAGTGTGATCTATTCATGTTTGCTTGTGCGTGCTTGTTACGCTTGTTAATTCCACCACGCTTGTTAATTCAGTTAGTAAGCGAATGTGTCCAAGTTTATGCAGCCGATAAAACTACTATCCCTACTCCGAATAGCTCTCTACTAATTTGCTATCGCAATTGATGCTTCGCCTTTCGGGCGAAGCATCATGTCTATGTTTAATAATATTCAAACCTTAGTTTAAAGGACAGTTACAGCCCAGCCGGAATATGCCCAGGTTGATCCATTTTATATCAAGTTAGAACATCAATGCTAAGTTTTTTTTTCTGACTGAGCATAACTACCATTGGCCGTACCTTTAGGTTCAAGCTTATCAGTGGCTGGCGTTCTTATGAAACTTGGCTAATTTACAAGCGCTTGTTTGATACGGCGGAAAAATAGCGCCATCAGCATGCACAATATTTGTAGAGGATGTGTAGAAATGAAAACAGTAACGGAAAATGAAACCGTCGATACAACACAGTGTGTACAGATCACGAACACACAAAATTCACGAGGCCAGCCATAATATAGAATATACAGTGGCAACATTATCCGGCAGGTTGCGCACACCCCCATCACATTTTTGAATAAAGCATGAATAAATAGGTTTACTGCAATGAAATCTTAAGAACACTATGTTAGCGCCTTTTATAGCTTGAGTTGGAGAAGGATGCAATGTAATGTCTAATATGCAAAATTCTTCCTCTTTACTATACAAGCTCGGGCACTGCACGGGCCGATTTTTTCAGCCCGAGCCCGGCCCGGGCTCGCTTTTACGTTCGGCGGCCCGCCCGAGCCCGCTCAAAACTTTTATGGCGAGACCCGGGCCCGGGCCGGGCCCGGAAATAAGCTACGTTACCCGCCCGACCCGGCACGCCACCCCTTTACCTTAGGCCCGAGCCCGGCCCGAGACCGAAAAATACATGTTTTTCAGAGTTGAGACGGCCGAGAATAACTCGATCACGTTACTTGCACACCACCAGAAAGCCCGGGCCCGCGTGAAAAAACCCGAGCCCGGCCCTGGCCTGGGCCAAAAAGCACACGCCGTGCCCGAGCCCGGCCCGAGCCCGTGAAAAAACTGCTCTACCCGGCCCGGCCCGTGGGCCGGGCCGGACCGGGCCTGGGCTTTCGGGTAAGCCCGAGCCCGTGCAGTGCTCTAATACAAGCTTCTCTGGAAGCAACGGTGCCGTAGCGTTAGGGCAAAACTTACGTGTTCTTTTTATCTCTTGAAGGTTTTACGAGGTCTGGAATCGAAGGTGAGTGGCTGGACGAGATTTTGTGTTTGTACTTGTTGTCAGCGAACTACATAAAACGCAGTCTCACATATAAGCATAATGTAAATGCTAAACTACGTTTCAACCGCACTGTCGTATTAAACGAGTAAGCATTTGTTGTCCCTATTTTTAGTAGGTCGTGAGTTGGAGAAAACGTATCAGAAAGAAATATGGCGGAACTTGTCTCACGACGACTGTTGACGATTATGCGTTAGCATTTAATCAATATAGCCACACAACGTATTGCCACCGTCGAAACCAGTTATGTACATACCCTCTATTGGAGCGGGGCTCCCCTTCAGCGCTTCCCTAAGAACACTAGGCGCCATCTAGCGGCACCGCCGCGAAGAATGCGTCATGTATGGCGCATCATGTATACGATATGTATGGCGCATCGGTGCGTGTGAACGCTGAGAAACGCGTCATGCAACAACCGAACTCCTCTCTCGCACTTGTTTCTGGACACACTGCGCCATCTATATTGCGCTGCCGAGAAGTGCGCGCCTTGCCTTTGAGAGGACAAGCGCGGCTCGCAGGTTCCGGCGAGCGCTAAGAGTTGTTCGCTCGCTTGCCGCACACCCATTGGCCAAAGGTTCAATGAAAATCGGCGCATATCCTGTGCATTTGAGGTGCATACTGCAGCTGCGTCGGGTCGGTGTCGTGACGTCGGCTGGATTCCGCTTAACATCGGAGAAATTAAAGGGTTCTTTTTCGCTATTGTATGGCGGCACATTCCCAGTGGCACATGCTTAGTCACCCAAGTAGACGTCAAACACGTTCATTGAAGAGTGGCACACACCTTCTGGCACGTAACACAAAGTGGACAAAGTTGACACCAAAGAGGTTAATTGAAGACCAGCACAGACCAAGTGGCACATAAGTGTTCCAAGTCGGCGTCAAAGAGGTTCCTCGAGCAGCAGTGCCTAGTCAGTACCGCATCTACAGTGACTCATGTCAGCGTGAAAGAGCTTCGTTGAAGAAAGGCACTTAAGTACAAATTGGCACATAATCAGTGACGCAAGTTAATCCGATGATTGGTTTAGAACACTGTTACCTCAGCACAGCATCCCGATGCGCTAACCATTCGACCACGGACTGCCCTCTGATCCAGGTAGGCGGGAAAATCGCTAGATACAAACCTAGATAGGTAGATAGCCCCTGCAAAGTGCTTGAAGTACCCTAAGAATGCTGAGGCACTACAAGGAAAGAGACTGCGATCATAGTTAAAAAATCACCGCCCCTTCCACTCCGGGAAGATTGTCGAACAGCGAAGCTGCGTTCGTTACACTCAGTGTTAAACCATGCAAGTCAGACTTCGCAAACAGTCTATATCGTAAATATTTTGTTTCACCATTATTTCCCCTCATTTTCGCTTTTGCGTGCTTCGCGTGGTGACGATGCTTTAAAAATTTGGAGGATGCTTAATCTTCGCCTTTAAGCCTTTAACAGTAGAACGCGATACCATCCAAAGATCCCTGGCTGCTTATCAGGCTTCTTTTCTCCAAGTTCGCCTCCGCATGCGGCAGCCGAGGAGGCGAGCGTCATCTGAATGCCATTTTTGCAACTTGCAAACCGCGGCGCGCTGCTGTATGCGTGGTAGAAATGCTGGAAAAGGGGATTGTGTGTGAGTTTCCGCATAAGAGAATTATGTTTTCTCGTATATTCAAATTACAATCCGACGCTATCCGGTCTGTAGGTTGTGGTTACGTCGTACTTTACGATTTTTCTAATGCATTTTACTTTGCGCAATTCGATTAGTTCACCAGCGCCTTTCGCCACGCGGAGGGTCTGCGTGGTCGGGGGGAGGGGTTCGGGATGATTTTCTTGGCCACGGACGCCAACGCCGAGACTGTCATCGACGCCGGATTTTCTGCGACACGGGGCCTTTAACGCTATCGCGTTAAAAAAGGTACGCCCTCCGCATCAGGTCGGCTGCAATGGGAGCGAGCGTCCGAGCCGTAGTTGCATTCGCGGCCGCTTGTCTGGCCCGAACGGCTCTACTTGCGGGGGATGGGAGGCGTCGGCGTCCACGGGCGACGGCGTTCCTAGCGCGTTCTTCACGCTTTTTCTATGACGTTCCCAGACAAGAGTCCTTGACCAAAGCTCCGTGTATAGAACCAACACTAACGCGAACTCCTCTCACACTCACTCCTCTGTTGCCTACTTTTTTCGTACACCGCCATTCGTTGACGCGCCTGACGCTCTCGCCCTCCAACGCGAGTATAGGAAGGCGCGACTTACGTCAACCCCCCTCCCCGTTCTCCTTTTAATCTGCACACACTCACAGCATTGTCACAGGGGGAAAGGGGTAGCTCCAACGCCTTTCCGCTGTTGAGCTCTTCTTTTCCTCTCCTCTCCCGCTAGGTCACGTGGCCACTTCTTAGCGAAGTATTCATCACCCCACGTAGATTTCTGCCGTCCTCGACTGCGTTGCCCTTCTGTTGGTATCCATTCTGCAACTCTCATCGTCCACGGTTTACCCATCCTGCGATTTACATGGGCTGCCCAGCTCCATTTTTTTCTCTCAATGTCAATTATGATCTCTTCCTGTCTCTTAACGTAGGCGTACATGACCTCAGGTAAAGTGTCTACACGTGTGGACAATGGTTGCGGACAGGAAGACTTGCGCGAGAGCTCGTGGCCATCTTTCTTTTTTTTAACGGTCGCCTCAGACAAGCTCGGGCTTCCTTGTTTTTAAGTTCAGTAAACCACAGTACAGGCACAGAAAGGTGCGGTATTTTAATGTTGCGCAATTTATTGTCCAGAAGTTGTCGGCTTTAGTAAAAATGTTCACAAGTGCGGACACTGGTAGCGAAGAGGATACAGAAACGATGCCGAACAGTGTCGTGCCAGAGTGGCGAAGCTAAAGCGTTCGACACGTATCACTAACAAACAAAGCGCTTTCAGCGGAAGAGAGGAGTGTGATTAAGAAGACGTACACCATGCTCTGAAGATGATGCACACCACCAACAGGAGCAGCATCATGATCGCTACACAAAAGGCGACGCCCAAGTTACGGTTCAGAGTACTGTCCGACTTAACTGTTTTAGCCGCCCGCTGCGCCCGTTCCAAGCATCTACATCTACGCCTGTTCCAATAAACCTCATTTCAATTGGAGGTGCTGGGTGCGACCTGCCAAGCTTCCATCCTGGAACTCCGCATCCGTATGCTTCATCCCGTTATGCCCGAAGACGGAACCACGCCCCCGCCATCCACGGCCCTGCCGTCCACGACCTCGCCGTCCACGGCCCCTCCACCCGTCATCTCCTCCGGGGTGCCTTACCTGAGGGATCCGGTAGTCTTCAGCGGCAGCGGCGACAGTGATGTGGAGGACAGGCTATCAAGTTACGATAGGGTAAGCGTCCACAACCGATGGGATGACACCACTAAACTGAACAGTGTCATCTTCTACCTTTCCAATGTGGCTCATCTGTGGTTTAAAAACCACGAGACATATTTTTTCCCCTGGTCTGCATTCAAGGCCGCCCTCATGGCTATTTTCGGGCACCCCGCCGTACGACAGTTGCGCGCCGAAAAGCGTTTGCGCCAGCGCGCTCAGCAGTCGGGTGAGTCATTCACAAGCTATATTGAGGACATTCTCCACCTCTCGAAGCGCGTCAATGCCTCGAGCCCGAAACGCCGCAGTTTATGAGGCAAGAACTGCGTCGCCGTCACAGCGTCCAAGTCCTTACATTTCTCCGTCGAACGTAATTGCTGTTTCTGTCTAGGGAGTCTCAACTCTTGCCCTTGTGGACACTGTGCCGCCGTTTGTGTAATAAATGAAACACTCTGTCACTCCATCCGGAAAGTGACCACGCCAATTGCTGCCATAGCCCTCCGTACCGCAACAGCGCAGCATGTTCAACCGTTAGCAGCTTGTACGGCCCGAGTTGTAATTGAGGACATGATGTACATTATTGAGTTACTTGTGCTGCCATCCTGCTCTCACGACGTAATTCTTAGATGGGATTTCCTTTCACGACACAGCGCCATCGTCGACTGCGAGCGGGCAGAAGTCGAACTTTCTCCTTTATGCGATCTACATTCAGACGATTATCCTGAACATCACCCTAAATTAGTCGTCGCTGAGGAGACCTACATTCCTGTGTCCTGTGGAAGCATCGCTGACGCCCCTGTTTTGCTCGCCCCTATTGCGACATTCATAGCAAAAAAATACTGTACTGCTGCCCTTCGCGACCCTCGATTTCTCGGCTGGTTTCAGCCATATTTTCGTATGCAACCTTTTGTCCAGTCCGCTGACATTGCTCCGTGGCCAACGTCTCAGCCATGTCCAAGCCATTCAGTCCCTGCACATCGTCGACGTGCCAAATGCTACTTCTCGTGACGACCTTACTGACATGGACACTCTTTCTGCTACCGACAAGTTTTGCACCGACATCTTTATCCCATCCATCGCTGACAGTCTTACACCAGAGCAGCGTTCGGAGCTTATCGCCATCCTGTACCATTTTAGTTCTTCTTTCAACGCTATTCATCATTCCCTTGGACGCACGTCAACTGTCACGCACCACATCGACACGGGCTCCCATTCACCACTGCGGCAACGACCATACCGTGCCTCCTACAGAGCGCCATGTGATTAGTGAGCATGTCGATGACATGCTTCGCCGCCACATTGTTCAGCCCTCTCACAGTCCGTGGGCTGCGCCGGTCGTTCTCGTTAAAGGGCCCCTAAACCACCCAGAGGTCGAAATTTAGTTGTGGTGTTGCAGTTCTGCACGAGTCTGCAACAAACACGTAGCCGCGAGAATTTTTCGAAATGGTGCCGTAATAGCGGAGTTACACGCGTTTGATGATCGAAAAACGGCCCTCGCTCATTTCGCTCTTTCCTTCGCTTCTCTCCTCGTCGGCTGGTCTCCCCTCCTCGCCGAGTGCTGCTCGAAATGTCACGTGACATACGTCATCGCCAGCGCGCTTCTCAAAACGCCTACTTCCGGTTAAGGCACGTCCACGCTAGCCATACTAGCAGCCTCCTGTCTGCCGCGCGAGAGGTGTCCAAAGTAGACGGCCGGCGCCCCGCCGGTTGCACCATCAACGGGCCAATCGACGACCGCGAAGCTGCGCGCCTCCGCCACCGGCAACGAAAACATCGGCTGCTGCTGAGTGCACGGCTACCGACGGGAGACGACCGGCTCGGCTGTGCTCGCATCGCAGCCGACGGCGCCACTAATATCAGCGTATTTTTCTTCTTTGTGTACAATTATTGCGAAGAGCGATAACAACGGTAAGAAAATATTGCGGCTTGTGAGCGTCGGTAACTCATTTCGAAGCGCCGTCCGCTTTAGCTTTGAAGGGAACCGGAAAAGGCCTAGCGACGATATCGGCGCCGTCGAGTGATCAGCGGCGGTGAGGCTGCCGCACAAACGAGTCCCGGTCTCATCCTCTCTACGTACGGCAAGGAAATCTCGCCGCTCGCGAGCAAAACCGCTGTCGAACGGCGGCCCGCGAATGGCAAACGGCGTGCGGCGAGTTAGCGTGCCAGTAACGTGGACGTGGACTCGGCGCTTCGCGGCTACCCGATGTTGCTGCGGTGCCGGCGCGTAGCGTGCCGCTATAGACCCAGTGTCGCGCGCACGTCTGGAAAGGCCAACACCGTCGCACTCTATTCGCGCAGCTAATCAGACCGCTAAGCATGACTGTGTTGGAACACGAGCGATTTGGCACTTGCGTTGCGGGCTGTTTAAAATACCGATGCGCAAGCGCGCACAAGCGAGCAACACGGCAAGGATGAGCAGGGAGCGCGCGTACCTGCTAGCAGACAAACCGGAAGTCGTAGGTTCTTGTTCGACCAATGGACATCGTATCCACCGTTGACATCACCAGATTCCCCCTGCTGACGTCGTGACGACCGCTGGGGTTCCGGAAAGGCGAGGGGAGGAGGACGGCATTGTTTTTTTGGTTTTGTGGCGCGCCCGCGGCGCGTAGCGCTGCAGCGTTTGGCATCGTTGATCGTGATTGCATTCTGAACTCGATGCGCGTGTTTACTTGAAATGTTCAAAAAATATCCGAGGTGGTTTAGGGGCCCTTTAAGAAGAAGGATGACTCTATCCGCTTCTATGTTGACTTTCGCCGCTTAAAAGTTGATCACCCGCAAAGACATATACCCTCTACCGAGAATAGATGATGCCCTTGACTGTTTACAGGGGTTTGAATTGCTCACTTCACTCGACTTGCGCTCAGAGTATTGGCAGGTACCCATGGCCACCGCTGACAAGCCGAAAACTGCATTTGTTACCCCTGATGGACTTCATGAGTTCAACTTGATGCCTTTTGGCCTCTGTAATGCCCCCGCAACGTTCGAGCGAATGATGGACACTGTTTTTCGTGACTTGAAATGGAAAACGTGTCTGTGTTACCTCGACGATATTGTCGTCTTCGCTCCGGATTTCACGACACATCTTCACCGCCTCAGGTGCGTTTTGACATGCCTTACCAACGCTGGGCTCCAACTTACTCTCAAGAAATGCCATTTTGCCGTTCGAAAGTTAACCATCCTTGGCCACGTCGTGTCTAAGCACGGCGTCCAACCCGATCCCGCACAATTGAGTGCCGTTACTGACTTTCCCAGACAGACAAACCTCAAAGAAAATCACAGTTTCGTCGGCTTATGTTCGTACTTTCGACATTTTATTCGCAACCTCGCGTCTATAATACGCCTTCTGACACAGCTTCTGGATAGCTCCCGCGACCAACCATCATGGTCTCCAGCCAGCGACGAGGCATTCACTACTTTAGAACGTCTTCTCGCTTCGCCTCCTACTCTGCGTCACTTCGATCCTGCAGCTCCGATGGAGGTACACACAAACGCCAGGGAAATAGGTGTCGGAGCCGTCCTAGCACAACGAAAACCCGGGCATCCTGAATACGTTGTTGCTTATGCCAGCCGTACCGTCACCAAAGCAGATACCAACTATACTGTAGCTTAAAAAGAATGCTTTGCCATCGTATGGGCCCTTAGCAAGTTCCGTCCTTACTTGTACGGCCGCCCGTTTGACGTCGTCACAGTTCATCACGCCCTTTGTTGGCTATCAAATTTGAAAGACCCACGTGGCCGCCTTGCCCGATGGGCTCTTCGACTTCAAGAGTTCGACATCAACGTCGTATGCCGCTCTGGTCGCAAGCACTCGGATGCTGATGCTCTGTCACGGTCACCTCTGCCTGCCGACCTTTGCTGCCTGTCAACACTAACACCCGTCGTCTTGTCTCTCGACATCGAGAGAATTGCTTCAGAGCAGCGCCACGACCCCTGGATAGCGGCCCTCCTCGACCTAATTTCCGACACGCCCACGCTGCCAGCCTCTCGCGCACTCCGCCGCCAAGCTGTTCACTTCACTATTAACGACGACCTTCTGCACCGACGCAACTACGCATCTGACGGCCGCAAATGGCTACTTGTCATACCGCGCAGCCTACGTTCCACTATCTGCGCATAATTTCACGTTGACCCGCAGTGCGCCCACGCTGGAGTCTTCAAACCATATGAACGACTTCGTCAGCGCTACTACTGGCGAGGAATGTTTACCTACGTCCGCAAATTCGTTCGCTCATGTACCGACTGCCAACGTCGGAAATCTGCGCCTTGCCGTTCAGCTGGAACTTTGCAGCCCCTTCCTTGTCCCGCCCGACCATTTGATCGAGTGGGAATTGATCTCTGGGGTCCGCTTCCTATGACACCCGCTGGTAAACGCTGGATCATCGTCGCCGTCGACCATCTTACGCGATTTACTGAAACTGAGGCACTACCTGCCGCCACGGCACGCGACATCGCCTCCTTCCTGCTCTGCTGTTTCATCCTCCGTCACGGCCCACCTAGTGAACTTCTCAGCGACATAGGGCGCTTCTTTTTGTATGAGGTTGTCGAAGCTCTTCTGGCTCAGTGGCACGTTATTCATAGAACCACCGCCACTTACCGACCCTAGACCAATGGACTCACCGAAAGTTTCAACTGGACCTTGGGTAACATGCTGGCCATGTATGTCTCATCTGACCCCACAGATTGGGACCTTATCCTACCATTTGTTGCATTCGCCTACAACACTGCAACCCAGACTACCAGTGGCTTTTCTCTTACTATTTGCTCTACGGCCGCCACCCATCCCACACCGTGGAGACCCTACTGCTCTACCAACCCGATGCTTCTGAGTGTGTGCCCGTTTCGACTGCAGCATGTCATGCCGAGGAGTGCAGCAAGTTAGCGCGCCACCTCACCACCGCGGAATAACAGCGCCAGAAAAGGCTCCATGACGCTCACTGTGTGCAACCTGTCTTCTCTCCCGGCGACCTCGTCTGGCTGTCAGTACCTTCGAATGCTCCTGGCCTCTCTCCAATACTTCTTCCCCGCTTCGATGGACTTTATCGTATTGTCCAGCGCACGTCTACGGTGAATTACCTCATCGAACCACTGACACCTCCCCCCCCCCCCCTGACCTCCGTCGTCGTGGACGTGACATTGTTCACGTCGATCGCCTTAAGCATTACCGTGAGCCGCTCATGGTCACTACTGCCTGAGTTGTCAGGATGGCTGCTTTTTCTTCCGGGGGTGATTGAGATTAAGAAGACGTACACCATACTCTGAAGATGATGCACACTACCAACAGCAGCAGGATCGGGATCGCTGCACAAAAGACGACGCCGAAGTTACGGTTCAGAGCGCTGCCCGACGTAACTGTTTTAGCCGCCCATTCCGCCCAGTCCAAGGATCTACATCAACGCCTGTTCCAATAAACCTCATTTCATGTTCTGCACGTGGCAGTGGTGCGCGCTGAATGTCATGAGTGTCATTGGTCGCACCGAGTGAACATGAACAACGTGAAAATGGAGAAGAGAGAGATACATTTAATATGACAGAAAGGCTGAGAAGTCGGCCTGAATCAAAGTTCTGACTTGCTACCTGACCTGCTACTCAGAATTGGGGAAAGGAGACGGAAGAGAGAGAGGGGGAGTGTTGATGGTGAGGGTGACGATGGTGGTGAGGGAACTTGAACAGCAAAGCCGCTTAAAAGTCTCAAGTCTAGAGCGTTATCGTGCAAAAAAAATTATTAGAGCTTTTACAAGATCACGCCAACAATCCGGCCAACGTCCCAATAAAACCTTTTCAGAGCTGCCACCACCGGCCACCCACTGGTTCAAATGGGCACAAGCGTACCCCGGCCTGGCGTTCGGCTTCCTTCAGGGGTGATACGCTTGGGAAAGAAGCCTGCGCCCTGAATTCCCGTCGAAACCCTCGTGAGCAGCAATAAAAAATGTGTACCAATGATTGTATTTGCACAGAATATCGCGGGCAAATGAACAAGAACAAGACGTGTTCTGTTTTCTCGAGTGCATCGTATTCCTTGCCGTCCGGACTGCGCTCAACCAGTAAGTTGTGTGGCGGAACGCCGACCATTAATAGGTAGCGCCGCCAGAAAAGACGGAGCCGTGAGACACCCACCAAAGCCTTTAATGCTGAGAAACGAACACAAAAGGTAACACGATGATGATAAAGGTGCGCGCACTTCTTGGAGCCAGCCACGGAGGCAGCAGCCCACGATCCATTCTTTTTCTTCGTCGTCTGCTAATCTCCGACAAGGTGTAGCTATTGCCGAGTGCTAGTCGTAACTTGTGCAGCCAGCATGCATATCTTCTTGTCATCGTAGGTGGTAATTTCACTCGTATGCTTGGGTCGAGTCCGGGAAGGTGTCGATGACGGTGAGAGATCTACAATGGTCAGAAGGGGCAAGTTGTAAAGTGGGCAAGTCGCAAAGTGGGCGAGCTGCAAGGTGGCCAAGGTGTGGGTTGATATCAACGTCGATGACACTCGCGAGCATAGCCTCGAGCATCTCGCAATCAGCTTGTCTGCCGTACAGGAGCTCTGACAGGGTCAGTTGTGCTTTTTTTTTAAACGCCCTGTTGCGTGGGCGAACGTCAAGTATTTGGCACGATGCCGTTCTATGTGTTATGTTCGACGTCGACGCCCATGACAAGACGAGAGAACTACATGAGTTGGAATATAATCTTAATTTACAGCACTAACAAGTACACACACATGCAAGAATAGAGACCACACGAGTGAAACGAGCCGCGTGCGTCTATATGAGCGACGTAGGAACACGGTGAACCTGTCAGCAAGTATTTCGTTCAAACGCTCCGAGAGACAATATGTCTATATATATAGTCAGGCAGTCGTATTCTGATGACTGGTTTGGGGGAAACGCAATATGTCGTGTTGAAGTTCGGCAGTTAACTGCGTTCCCCAGGCTGTTATGACTACTACAAGCGCACCATGATGTATATATTAGACTTTGGACGTTATTATCACGGAAACATTAGAGCGCTACAACACCGGTAGTTTCACAAGGCGTGGTCTCTGTATCCGCAGAATGTATGAGGCTCTCTGTAGTCACCACAATGCGCTTATTTCCCGATGGTTAATTCGGAAAGAGCCTGAGAGAGAAAGCGGACCTTATTCAAAAGGTCTCTGATGCAGACCTCTGCGGACGTCACGATCATGTCTCGTCCTGCACTTGTTGGACGGGCTGCACGAGGGCCCATATAAGCTCTTCTGGCGCCTCGTGTGCATAGAATAAGCAAGTCATCGATATATTTGGATGGATGTACCGCTAAAAGACGCAGTGGAAGGTCTTTTAGCCCGTATGGGCAGAGCAAAAGAGTAGAAAAGCTTGAAAGAGGGACACTTTAGGCGGCGAGGGCAACTGGATGGTGCCGGGGATTTTAGTTCTCAGCGGACGTACCAGGGAGCGAGTGCTCGTGCGGTGGAGAATACAGACGCCCTTGCCACTCATTTTATGAAGTGACAGGGCCTCGTATATACTGAGGGGCCTTTGTGTAGCATGTGCCTTTCCTTGGCTCTTGAGCTTACTGTGGACCTGGCTACGGCAGGAGGGTTATGTAGGAGCGCGGGTGAGGTCACGTGCGACATCATTACTCGAGACGTCCATATGACCTAATCTCCATAGGGTGTTGGAAGCGGTGGCCCGTGTCACTGTAGCGCCGGACGAACGCGTGTATGCACTAGGCAGGGAAGCTTCCCTCGTTGGAACTCGTGTTAAGCATCCTGGTTACCGGCACGAATTCATATTTTGTTGCAGCGGTAGTGGGGTGTCCTTTGTGTTGGCCAGCTCCCTATCAGATTCGACAATGTTTGGAACATGGACATGGTGGTTTCTCACTTGCCATTCGGTGGTGACTATGGCTCTTTTGCTGCGAGTGACAGTGTGGCTGGCATTGATATGGCAATCTAATAACACGCTTCCTTGGGTTTTTGGTGACGAGACTCGACGCCTTTCATTGCGATGATGTGCGTGTATCCAGTTTCGTATTGGGAGGACCGTAATGTCAATGTCTTCCCACGGGGGCGCTGGGTGTTCTGGTTCGAGCCATGCGCGTGCGCCCGGAACCTAAGTATTGGCGGTGAATACAAGGTGGCGCTAAAATAAAGCTTCTTCTCCGCTCTTCTCCCATGTGATGCACACATTGGATTTCGTAAGGTTTGCGATTCACGATAAATTCCTCACTCCACCTTGGTAACATATACTATTAATGTGGTAATTCTGCTAACAAACAGTAATACGCCTAGATATTACTGAAATCATGCAGCAGAATCCTGAAGTCAAAGGGTTTAGCAGTCAGCATAAACAGCCGTGTAATCTGCAAACGGAACGAACCTTTGACTTCACTTTGACGTACAGAGCATTGATATAAATTAAGAACAACACAAGGCCGAGTACCCTAATTAAAGGAATGCCGCATGTAAAGAGCGAGAGAGAAAAACTTAGTTGACTATGACAAACTATAGAAATCGTTTAGTCAAGAAGTTCATTTAACGCTTGACACATCCTGTTCTAATTGTTGCCGTTTACCGGCGCTCCAGATGAAGACGACGACGAGACTCTCGGTCCTTCGATCGAGATCCAAACGCAAAGGCACACTGCTGCTCTCCCGCCTTCGAGGAACTTCACGCCGTCTTCACCGCCAGCAGAGACGAGTACGTCGCGTCTTGCAACATGAATCACAAGCGTCGACCAGAGAAGGGGGGGGGGGGGGACGTTCTCGACACCGGCTTGGCGCAATTTCGCGTTGTTGACAAGCTTCAGCAGATCCAAGAAGTATGGCGCGAAAAGCGTTTTCGGGATCCAAAAATTAACTGCACTGACGGCTCATTCCAAGCTACTATTTCAATGGGAGGCACCTCTTCTGATATTTTAGGTCTAGGATGACAGCGCATAATTAATAACCACTTTTGGCTGCAGCCTGTACGACAACTATTTGTGGTGCTTTGCTGAAAGCTGTTATTGCGATTGTATTACGTAAACAAAAGCGAAAAAAGAAGGAAATGCAGAAGCTTAAGCGTTGTTAGGGTTCTTTTTTTTAGCTTGCAATGAAATAAATCATTCGCTCTAAAAAACCTTTTCTGAAAAGCGTCGTTTGAACACAATTATTTCTTCATTAACAGATAGCAGAACTGCCAGCCGGGCTATTAAATTTAGCCTTGATTCATCTTTCAATTGACTTGTCCACCCGCCATGGTTGCTCAGTGGCTATGGTGTTGGGCTGCTGAGCACGAGGTCGCGGGATTGAATCCCGGCCACGGCGGCCGCATTTCGATGGGGGCGAAATGCGAAAACACCCGTGTGCTTAGATTTAGGTGTACGTTAAAGAACCCCAGGTGGTCCAAATTTCCGGAGTCCCCCACTACGGCGTGCCTCATAATCAGAACTGGTTTTGGCACGTAAAACCCCATAATTTAATTTTTAAATTGACTTGTCCAGCGCAAGGAACAACACGGATGACAGAGAAGCACACACGAACAGCGCTGACTGTCAACTGATTATTTATCGCACACGACGTCAGCGCGAACACGAATACGCATGCTCAGCAGAAACCGAGATAACAACAGAAATAGAAAACATGAACGGCAACGCAATCTGTTTACCGCTTGTGTGTGTCTCGTTATCGCTTAAGGAGATCGACGGCTTACTGGTGCACTTCGTACTGTTTTTGCTAATCTGATAAGTCTCTAGGATTGTTCTTTTGCTCATGTCGCTTTGTCTGTCTATAACGCCGTGTTATAAACAGTGGCTCGCCCTGATGCTTCGTGCAATGGGCTAATATAGGTATGAAAATCGGTCACTATTTTGGAATCATTTCTGGTGCTCTCGTATTCTGACAATGACACACCTTCCAGTGTGTCCAGTATAGTAGCACGTTGCACGAAGCTTCCGTGCGAGCCACTGTTTAATAGCACGGCTTTCCTAGAGAGGCACAGCGGCATAAACAGATTGCGTTGCGGAAAACAAATTGCGGAAAACAGATTGCGTTGCCTTTCGTGTTCTCTCTTTTTGGTGTTTTATCGGTTTCTGTTGCGCATGCGTATTCACGTTGGCGTACAGGTCGCGTGCAATAAATGTTCAGTTGACAGTCAGCGCTGTCCGTAAAAATTAAAAATTAAATTAGGGGGTTTTACGTGCGAAACCACGATCTGGTTATGAGGCATGCCGTAGTGGGGTACTCTGGATTAATTTTGACCACCTGCGGTTCTTTAACGCGCACCTAAATCTAAGTACATGGGTGTTTTCTGCATTTCGTCCCCATCGAAATGCGGCCGCCGTGGCCGGGATTCCATTCCGCGACATCCTGCTCATGCAGCAGCCCAACACCATAGCCACTGAGCAACCACGGCGGGTTGGTGCGGTCCGTGTGTGCTTTTCAATCTCCCGTGTTGTTTATTGCGCTGGACAAGTCAATTCCACAATAATTGGGCATTGTTTTCTGCCAGACTTAGCGGAATAAATGACTGAAATAATTACTAGATTCGTAAAGCTTACATCATGCTAATGGAAGTGTTTATTAAAGTTATTCGTTTGTGGTTATCTGCATGTTCATGTCTATTAATTATGTTTACTGTTTTCAATAACTTTGTTGTAATCGTTTAGCATTTTCGTTTTTAAGTGTTAAATTAAATTAAATTCTGGGGTTCTGCGCGCCAAAACCACGATCTCAATATGAGGGACGTCGTAGTGGAGGACTCCAGATTTATTTTGACCACCAGGAGATCTTTAAAGTGCCCCCGATGCGCGGGACACGGGTTTGCCCCCATCGACATGCGGCCGCCGCCGCCGCCGGATTTGGTCACGCGACCTCCGGCTTATAGCAGTGCAACACCATAGCCACTAAGTCACCGCGGCGGGTTCTTTTAAGTTTTATGTTGCTTTGCTTAATATCGGTACTGATGTAACCCCTGATATAATATAATGCACCTACAATATTGTTATATGAGTGCATTGTAAACAATGTAGGATTATAATCAGCGCAATTAGTGACTATACATTTGTGTTGTTGTTGTTTTAGGAGGAGTACATGTGTTGTTGCTTTTATTAGGGATAGGTGTCTCGTGCCTAAATTTTAGACTCGTTTGGTCACTGTGGTGAGGATCAAAATGCGTGTAATCGCAGTGATGATTAATGCAATACGACTAGGGCAGTTGTGGGCGTACTGATACACGACGTAAGGGCAACTGCGCAATCACTAGAGGAGGCAGTTACGTGTCTTGCCTTTATCTTTGTCTCGTGTTTCTGTTTTACTTTGCCTTAGTACGCCCTAGCTATCCATGTGATATCATCTTCGAAGGCTCACTTGGACGGCAAACTGCACTATGCTCGTACTCGCAAGGGCCCCTTGCGGATTACAGATCTTTGTGATGGTTAAGCTTGCCACTGTTGGCTGCTCTAGCTGTCCTTTTCCGTTGACAACCGGACAACAGATGCGCTGTGGCCTTATGGCGCACGACGTGTATGACAGCAGCGTGGTGGCTTTGAGACGCATGCACGCATGTTACATGCGTGTCAATATGTGCGGGCAACTCTGTTCCCGCGGTCTTTGCGACGTGCTTATGTGTCGCACGTACTAGTTGATTAGCACGCAGTGGAAGAAAGCCGTGCGAAGTGTAAACACTGCGTGTCTGCAAAAGTGGTTGCCTTTCGTCTCTCGCCGCAAGCAGCGACTAGGCCGGGGCTGGTGTTCTGCACAGTGAGCGACACGTTGCTCGTCGAACAGCCCATCACCGAGGGAATCTGCGACTACGCGGTGTTCACCGAGCTGCAGGTGACGGAAGATGGCTTCGAGCCAACCAACGGTCACCATGCCTGGGAGGTCTTCAAGAGGGTGAGCACCACCGCTGGGTGGCTTTACAGGTTACCTTACAAGAGCTGTTTCCGCATATATATAAAGGTAATTTTAGATGAAATTACAATTACTGCTCCCCTTAATTTAAGGCACCAGAAATTTATTCATTTATTTATTTATTTAGAAATACCTCACAGGCCTACGAAGAGGCGTAGCGTGAGGGGGGCGTATGCTATAATACAATACAATCGTTAAAATATATCGATGCTACAAGGAATCAAACGTTGGCACAAAACTCCGTTTCGATAATCACCCAATACGCTTTTCAATTTAAGTAATTCTCTACCCTACCTTTATTATTAACAGCCCAGACACTGCAATTGCATTAGTGAAATTGGTCAGTGCTTGAGACATGTGCACGCAGTACAAATCCCAACCGTACGACCAGTTTTTTGGTCATGATCATAATCATCTTGCGCCTGTTTTACCGCCACTGCAGGACCCCAACGATCTCTAATAGGTGATACAGTCGAACGGCTTTATAACGAAGTGCTAGGGGCCTCCGAAATCACTCGATATGCAGGTCACTTTGTCGTAAGGGTGGCGCACCGCACAGCTCACTATAGAACCGGGACACAATTATTCCTTCGTTATACATGTAATTTCGTTGTAAAGGCGTTCCTTGTAGAGACGCTCGACTGTATTCAAAATACATAGTCATTTGGAAACACAGGGCGTAGTTGCAAAGCGCCTGTATAAGTTGTGCGGATTGGCGGTCGTCACCGTGTGGCTATACAGCACAGCAAAAGGCAACGGTCGGCTGCATCGTCCAGCGATTAATGAAGAGTAACCTTCACTGTGCCCTAATGACTCAACAAAGCCATTCCTGCTGTTTCTTTTTGCACCCTTGGATATCCGTCCCTACGGCATTCTTAAGAGGTATTCCGCCTTGAAACCGAAACCTTTGCCGAGCCTCCTTTAGCGGCGACGTGCACTTAGAACCTGAGCTAATTACCCTTAGCAATCGGTCACACCATCCAGAATTTTCTATTGAAACAAATAAAACTACCTTGCGTTGCATTGGGACCACCATGATTCGTTGCACCCGTAAGAAAACGCATCTCATATTAGAAATCGAAGCTCCGTTACTAAATCTGTTAGGCGAAGGTGTTGAAGCTTGTGGAGATGGGTTTGCACAAGCCTTACCCTACGAGCGACGGTCAGGAAAGGGCACGACGCTCCTCCACTCCGCAACGCACAAAGGCGCTACGGCAGGGTTCGTCGACTCTCCGACACGGCGCAGAGAAGGCTCCGGAGTCAGATCGCCAACAAACACGGGTTTATTGACCCAAGGTAGAGCTCAGTGCTACAGTCACGGCGCTTACGGGCCAAGGCTCGCCGCAAGACCGATCGAGTACGCGCGCCCGCTGCGCTAGGGCTAACCGGGTAGCGGTCCGCCAAGCGCGATAACGAGGAGTCGCGAGAACAAAGGTCTCACGTAACCACCTCGTTGCGAGCCTGTGAGCCTCTGCCGCGGCGAGGAAGCGCTCAGCGGACGAGAGCTCGGGTGGAGAGGGTGCCCGGGGGCCGCCGCGCGGGAGGCCAATCAGGGCGCGTCCCGGTGACGTGTTCTCGCGGGGCAAGTCCAATCCCGGGGGGGAGAAGCACGGTTTGCGCGGGAAAGTAAGTCCGGCGCGCTCGCCATGTCCGCCATGTTGCCGTTACGGCGGCGGTTCCCGGGGATCGAGCTAAGCGCCACGCGCGAGCTGGGGGACGAGGCGCGGGAAGGCACCTCGATCCCCACATTCCCCCCTCCTAAAGACCGAGGCCAGCCTCCAAAGTGGCTGACCGAGGCCAAGTGGCAAGGTTGACTCAGCCAAAGAGGGCTAAGCCAACGGGGCAAAGTCCAAGAGGGTGTCGTCGTCTTCCTCAGGACCAGGACAGGGAGAAGGGGCCACAGCAGTCCAAATAGGTGAAGATGTTGCTTCTCTTGACACAGAGCCAGGGGTTTGCCTTGGCCACCAAAGTTCTGCACACTGGAAGGACCCCTGCCAGGTGGAAGAGTCAGCAGCCCAGGCAGGACGGGGCAGGGCAGCACCATGGTTCAACCAGCAACACTCGAGGTCCGCCGGACTGGAGCAGCCAGGAACGCGCGAGGCGTGGCTGCCATTTTGGCACAGCAGCCACCACAGAAGTCACTGCGCTCCCCGGATTGCGCAGGAACAGCAGGCCGGGATAACCGGCAGCCAGGTCAGCAGCGGCAGCCGGAGTGACCCTCCTCGGCCAGGGGTCAGCGCCTGATTGGGGACCAGCCACAATTAGCGGCAGCCTAGGCAGCAGGAGGCAAGGCTGGCACGGGTTCGTGGCCCCCAGAGGCAGGAGTCATTCATGGCGGAAGGACGAGGAGCAGCAGGCCTTGAGGTCAGCAACAGGCTGGCATGGTAAGACCAGGGACAGCCGGCATCGTGGTCAGCAAGACTGGTGGCACAGTGGAGCCAGGCGCAGGGAGCAGACTGGACGACGCAAGGTGAAGGACAGGAACGCCCCCCGGCATAGCCGGCGTGCCAAGGAAGTTGCCCGCCTGGCTGACAGCCCAAAAAGGGGCGTTTGCCAGGCTGAGGCTTGGGCAACACATAAGAGGGTATATTAGGCCACATGGACCTGTCACCGCTTCGATGTGCGCCCTTACACCGTAGCTACGTTTCTCCATTCACTGGCATGGTAGGGAATGAAGTCCAGCTACCTGCTAGTGGGAGAAAGCTGACTAGGCGCTTCAGAAGGCGGGTGAGCACGAGAGGGTATATTAGGCCAAAAGGGCCTGTCACCACTTCAACGTGCGCCTTCGCACCGTAGCTGTGTCTCTCCGTTCATCGGCGTGGTAGGGAATAAAGTCCGGCTACCAGCTGGTGGGAGAAAACCTGCCTAGGTGCGTTTCCGTAGGTTGTACCGGTGGCGTGGCCTGGGGCCAGCCGTATCACGGTTTGCCTGCGGTTCGTTTACCGCCTCCCCCTCTCCCCAGTCGTTGCTACGGGCAACGAAAGGTTTGAGGTCCGAGACGTGAACTGGACCGCCGACTGGTCTCCCTTGGGAGTCAGCCAGCTTGTATACCAGAGGGGACATTTTGGTCTCCACTCGGTACGGGCCCAACCATTTGGCCGACAGGGAGGCAGAGATGCCTTTGGCGGCGTCACTCAAGACATGCTTGCGTCTGAGGACGAGATCGCCGACACCATAGTGCACGTCCCTATGTGACCGGTCGTACTGGGCTTTTTGTCCAGCTCGCGCTTTTGCCAGGTTGGAACGGGCCAGGTCAAGGGCCGCGTCCATCCGTGAGCGCAGTTCCGCCGCGTAGCCGGAAAGGCCGGCTTTCGTGGCGCACGCCCTGCTGCCGGTCCGCAGAACGCGGTCCATGGGGTTTGGCAGCTGTCTCCCGAAGTTGAGGAAAGCGGGCGTGTACCCAGTCGAACGGTTCACCATGGACCGCAAGGAGAAGCCTATCTCATTAAGACAGACATCCCAATCCCTATGTTGCTGGGCAAAGGCCGCGAGCAAGGGCTTGAGGTTCCGGTTAATCCGTTCTGTCGGGTTGGCCTGTGGGTGACACGTGGTTGTCTTGCGGTGCTTAATGCCAAAGGCAGCACACGCTAGAGCACTGCACAGGCCGATTTTTGCGGCCCAGGCCCGGCCCGGGCCCGTTTTTACATTGGGCGGCCCGCCCGAGCCCGATCAAAACTTTTATGGCGAGACCCGGGCCCGGCCCGGGCCCGGAAATAATCTACGTTACCCGCCCGGCCCGGCCCGCCACCCCTTTACCTTAAGCCCGAACCCGGCCCGAGCCCGACTCGAACCGGCCCGAACCCGGCCCGAGACCGAAAATTACATGTTTTTCAGAGTTGAGAAGCCCGAGAATTACTCGCAGAAAGCCCGAGCCCGGCCCAGGCCCGCGTCAAAAAAACCCGAGCCCGGCCCGGGCCCGGGTCAAAAAGCACACGCCGTGCCCGAGCCCGGCCCGAGCCCGTGAAAAAAACTCCTCTACCCGGCCCGGCCCGGCCCACGGGCCGGGCCGGGCCCGGGCTTTCGGGTAAGCCCGAGCCCGTGCAGTGCTCTAGCACACGCATCCACGAACACCTTGGCCGTGAAGTAGGACGCGTTGTCCGTTATCAGCTCCGCCGGAAAGCCAAAGCGGTTAAAGACCTCGGTCAGCTTGTCCCAGATTGCGCGTGCCGTTAACTTCCGAAGGGGAAAAAGTTCAACCCATTTCGTGAAGTGATCTGTGACAGCCAGGAGAAAAACGTAGCCTCGCCGGCTTCTGGGAAAGGGTCCCATAATGTCACAGGCCGCGACTTGCCAGGGTAGCTGGCTGTCGATTGGCTGCATGAGCCCGGGGGGGGGGGGTTTGCCCGCGCGAGGCTTCACACATTGGCACACGCGGCATGAGCGGGCGTAGTGAAGAGCGTCACGCTTCATGCCTGGCCAGGTAGCGGAGCGGCACAACCTTAGGAAGGTCTTAAGGCCACTCGCATGTCCGGCCACCCGCGAGTCGTGGAAATAGCTCAGGGTGGCTTTCCTTAGACTGCGGGTTATCACCACCTTGAAAGACTCCTGGGGAGCCTCCTCAGATGGGATATAGCGCAGGAGAGCTTTATCGGCGTCAAGCAGATACGTATCCAACGTGCCCGCAGCAATACTAGCAGTCCGGGTACGCCCGGCGGCTTTGCCGCCCCACTCCTCTTGGGAGCTCGGCTCTTGGAGCCTGTCAACGATTTCTATTTACAAAACGGGTCGTTCTGCTTAAGCAGATACGGATCCCACGTGCCCGCAACAATACAAGCTGCGTGGCACTCGGCGCCAACAGCAATACCAGCTGTCCGGGTGCGCCCGGCGGCTTTGCCGCCCCGCTCCTCTTGGGAGCTCGGCTCTTGGAGCCCGTCAACGATTGCTATTTACAAAATGGATCGCTCTGCTGAGCCTTTTGCAGCTCTTGCCTGCTGAAGACAATACCCGATGAGGTAACGGGATCCACCAGGTAAACGTCCTCTCCCGGGGCTGGCAATCCGAGGATCGCTTCGCCGTAGGGGGTCGCGCCTTTCGAGCCATTGGAGACACAGGCTCCGGTCTCTACTAAGTGCATCAGGTTCGCGCCTTTTGAGCCATTGGAGACTGAGGCTCCGGCTTCTACTTGGTGCGAATGCTCACGGGAGTGGCGGACCAAAGGATCAAGCGCCGAAACGGGGGCTCGCGACAAAGCGTCAGCCACCACGTTTGGACTCCCTTTCCGGTAGCACAGAACAAGGTACCACTGCCATGTCAACGCCCAGCGCGCGAGGCGGCCCGATGGCTCGCACAAGCGCTTAAGCCGGATTGTACGTCTCCACGGCAAACGGCACGTACGCTAACGCCAACTTCCGGAGAGCAAAAAGGACCGACGGACAGGTGGTCCGCTCAATGCACAACCGACCGAATGGGGCCAGTAAACGGCAAAGAGAAGAGCTGGGCTGCCGCTCCGACAGGCGCATGAGGCCTCACATGACCGGCAGACGGATCGACAGCGGAGCGGGGTGACTCACGCACGTCGAAAATGTCGCTCGGATGCGCGTGAGACAAGCGGTAGGCGGAAAACGCGGCGACTTTGTCGGCTGAGCGGGGTGGCTCGCGCTCGACATTGCTTCCCAGCTGCGCTCGGGACAAGGAGAGGCCAGCGAGCAATTTGCACCAACAGCGAGGCAGGGAGGCTCAGCTGCGGCGCACGGGACACCGAACTGCGCTCGGGACAAAGGCAGGCCAGCGAGCGAGCTCGCGCCTACGGCGTAGCGGGAAGGCTGCACCACGGCGTATCCGTCCGAGAAATGCGCTCGGGACAACGGTGGGCCAGCGAGCGTATGCGTGCGAGCATCTAAGCAGGGTGGCTCCGATGCGGCACATGGCGCAGTGAACGACACTCGGGACAAAGGGAGGCCGGCGAGCGTATTCGTGCGAGCATCTAAGCAGGGTGGCTCCGATGCGGCACATGGCGCGACGAATGACGCTCGGGACACAGGGAGGCCGGCGAGCGTATTCGTACCGGCATCTAAGCAGGGTGGCTCCGATGCGGGACATGGCGCAGCGAACGACGCTCGGGATAAAGGGAGGCCGGCGAGCGTATTCGTGCGAGCATCTAAGCAGGGTGGCTCCGATGCGGCACGTTGGGCACAACTCAGCTCGGGACAAAGGCCAGCGAGCGGAGACAGCACCCCGGAGGGGCTACTAGGCACCTGCTCCCCGCGCGTCTCAAACAGTTGATAAAACCCGTAACTGGCGTGGCTATATAGTGTCACGTAGTATTGACGGTGAAGAAAACAGTCGTAAAACTGTGTGTGACGAAACTGATTTTTTATTGGGCGAACCTGTGCCCACAAAAGAAAGCTACACTCGAAGCACAACGATAGCGGCGAACACAGTCGGCGATCGTCGAAATCTGATTAGCGGCGAAACGCGTCGGCTTTTATACCTGAGTCATCGAAGGTTCCAGATTAATCCCTGACGCCCGCGTGTCTTCCAGAAAGTTCTAGACAATTCGCGTCGGTCATACAATCAGATAACATAAGCGTCAGTGAAGACAGGCAACGGAAAGAAGCATCGATAACGTTCTAGAAACTTCCGATACAGGCGCGTCCTGCGCCGAGCGATAACGTTTAACGTTTGTGAGCCGGTGAAGAGCGGTCACCGGTAAAAGATAAACAAGTACACGTGGCATTACCCTCCCCTTAAAAAAACATCGTCCCGATGCTACTAACAAACACGAGTCCGAAAACATAAACCACGTGTAATAAAGACAAAAAATAACAAAGCAACGAAGTACCTAAGTTCGTTAGCGGGCGTAGAAAGGCTTAAGACGCACCACGTGGATGACTTCGGGTCGTGCGCGGCGCCGCTGTGATTGCGAAATGCCGTCTGGCACGACCTCGTAGTCCAGTGCGCCAATCCGTCGGATAATCTTGTAGGGTCCGAAATAGCGTCGTAATAGTTTCTCGCTAAGTCCTCGCCGGCGTATCGGAGTCCAGACCCAAACACGGTCGCCGGGCTGGTACTCGACGTAGCGTCGTCGAAGATTGTAGTGTCGGCTGTCGGTTCTCTGCTGGTTCTTGATGCGCAGCCGGGCGAGTTGTCGACCTTCTTCGGCACGCTGCAAATAGGTGGCAACGTCGAGATTTTCTTCGTCGGTGACGTCCGGTAGCATGGCGTCAAGCGTCGTTGCTGGGCTCCTTCCGTAGACCAGGTTGAACGGCGCGATGTGCGTCGTTTCTTGCACGGCCGTGTTGTATGCGAAGGTCACGTACGGAAGGATGGCATCCCAAGTCTTGTGTTCGACGTCGACGTACATTGCCAGCATGTCGGCGATGGTCTTATTTAGCCGCTCGGTGAGGCCATTCGTCTGCGGGTGGTAGGCGGTGGTCCGGCGATGGCTTGTCTGGCTGTATCGCAGGATGGCTTGAGTTAGTTCTGCCGTAAAGGCCGTGCCTCTGTCGGTGATGAGGACTTCTGGAGCACCGTGACGCAGGAGAATGTTCTCAACGAAGAATCGGGCTACCTCGGCAGCACTGCCTTTGGGCAAGGCTTTTGTTTCGGCGTAGCGGGTGAGGTAGTCAGTAGCTACGACGATCCATTTATTCCCGGACGTCGACGTCGGAAAAGGCCCCAGTAAGTCCATCCCGATCTGCTGGAACGGTCGGCGAGGTGGTTCGATTGGCTGTAGAAGTCCGGCTGGCCTTGTCGGCGGTGTTTTGCGTCGTTGACAGTCTCGGCATGTCCTTACGTAATGGGCGACGTCGGCAGAGAGGTGAGGCCAGTAGTATTTTTCTTGTATCCTCGAGAGCGTGCGGGAAAAACCGAGGTGTCCAGCCGTTGGGTCGTCATGGAGAGCTTGCAGAACCTCTGGACGCAATGCTGAGGGTACCACGAGGAGGTAGTTGGCTCGGAGAGGCGAAAAGTTCTTCTTTAGGAGAATGTCGTTTTGCAAGAAAAACGACGCCAATCCTCGCCTGAACACCTTCGGCACAGTGATGGTCTTGCCTTCCAGGTAGTCTACAAGGCTCCTTAGGTCCGGGTCGGCTCGCTGTTGTTCGGCGAAATCGTCGGCACTGATGGGTCCCAAGAAAGTGTCGTCATCCTGGTCGTCCTGTGGCGGCGGTTCGACGGGGGCGCGAGACAAGCAGTCGGCGTCAGAGTGCTTTCGGCCGGACTTGTAAACGACGGTGATGTCGAATGCTTGAAGTCTCAGACTCCATCGTGCGAGGCGACCTGAAGGATCCTTCAAGTTAGCTAGCCAACACAAGGCGTGGTGGTCGCTGACGACTTTGAAGGGCCTGCCATAGAGGTAGGGGCGAAACTTTGATGTAGCCCAGATGATGGCGAGGCACTCCTTTTCTGTTGTGGAATAATTTGATTCCGCCTTCGATAGCGACCGGCTAGCGTAACTTACAACCCTTTCTAGTCCGTCAGTCCTCTGCACAAGCACGGCGCCGAGTCCTACGCTGCTTGCGTCGGTGTGGACTTCGGTGTCGGCGTTTTCGTCGAAATGCGCAAGAATGGGCGGCGATTGCAGGCGTCGCTTCAGTTCTTCAAATGCTTCGATTTGCGGCGTCTCCCACTTGAACTCGACGTCGGCCTTCGTGAGGTACGTCAGTGGCTCGGCGATCCGTGAAAAATTCTTGACGAAGCGCCTGTAATAGGCGCACAGTCCAAGAAATCTACGCACTGCCTTCTTGTCATCGGGCGGAGGAAAGTTAGAGATGGCCGCAGTTTTCTGAGGGTCGGGGCGCACTCCAGACTTGTTGATGACGTGGCCCAAAAACAAGAGCTCCTCATATGCGAAGCGGCACTTTTCTTGCTTTAACGTGAGTCCGGAGGTTTTGATTGCTTGAAGAACTGTTTCAAGGCGCCGCAGGTGTTCTTCGAAGCTTGAGGAAAACACAACGACGTCGTCCAAATACACGAGGCAAGTCTGCCACTTCAAGCCTGCCAGTACTGTATCCATGACGCGTTGGAAAGTCGCAGGTGCCGAGCAAAGACCAAACGGCATGACCTTGAACTCGAACAGTCCGTCTGGTGTTATAAAGGCAGTCTTCTCCCGGTCTCTCTCGTCGACTTCGATTTGCCAGTAGCCGGTTTTGAGGTCCATCGACGAAAAATACTTTGCGTTGTAGAGTCGATCCAAGGCGTCGTCAATCCGTGGGAGGGGGTATACGTCCTTCTTCGTGATCTTGTTGAGGCGACGATAATCGACGCAGAAACGTAGGGTTCCATCCTTCTTCACTAACACCACGGGGGACGCCCACGGACTCTTTGACGGCTGGATGATGTCGTCGCGTAGCATTTCGTCGACTTGTTGCTTTATGGCCTCGCGTTCGCGCGCCGAAACTCGGTACGGGCTCTGACGAAGTGGGCGGACATATTCGTCGGTTATGATGCGGTGCTTGGCGACAGGGGTTTGTCGAACTTTTGACGACGACGAGAAGCAGTCCTTGTACTGCAGGAGCAGAGCTTTTAGCTGTTCTTTCTTATGATTGGGAAGGTTCTGATTGACGTCGAAAGTCGGTTCAGGCACCACAGCCACCGCCGAAGGCGCACCAGAATCCGTGAATGCGAAAGCACTGCTGGCTTGTACTATTTCGTCGATGTGGGCGACCGTGGTTCCTTTGTTAATGTGCTTATATTCGTGGCTGAAGTTCGTAAGCATCACTCTTGCTTTTCCTTCACATAGTTCAGCTATGCCTCTAGCGACGCAAATTTCACGGTCGAGCAGTAAGTGATGATCGCCCTCGACGACGCCCTCCATGTTTGCAGCCACTTCGGTACCGACGGAAATCATTACGCTGGAGCGAGGCGGAACAGTGACTTGTTCTTCAAGCACATTTAAGGCATGGTAACCGATGTTTGTATCCGGTGGTATCGCTTTGTGCGTTGAAAGCGTTATCGACTTGGACCTTAAGTCGATGACTGCACCGTGTTGGCTTAGAAAGTCCATGCCTAGGATGACATCCCTGGAGCATTGCTGCAGGATTACGAAGCTCGCGGGGTAAGTGCGGTTGTTAACCGTGACTCGTGCTGTGCAGATTCCAGCCGGCGTTATTACGTGGCCTCCCGCTGTCCGGATATCGGGTCCTTGCCAGGCAGTCTTCACTTTCTTCAACTTGGCGGCGAACGCGCCACTGAAGACGGAATAGTCGGCTCCAGTGTCGACGAGAGCGGTGACGTTATGGCCATCGATTAGTATGTCTAGGTCGGTAGACCGTCGTCTGGCGTTACGGTTAAGTCGTGGCGTCGGATCACGGCTGCGTCGGCTTACTCTGCTGCTGCTACGTCGCGTCGGAAGGTCTTCTTTCGGCGGCGAAGTGTTGTCAAGGCTGTTGCTGGGCGGCGTACTGATATGTCGTCGTGATGATTCGCGAATCTTCTTCGTCGGCGGCGGAGGATCTTCGGAATTGCGTCGTACAGCAACCGCACCTCCATCGGTTGCTGTCTTTAGTTTCCCGGATAGGGGCTCACAGACCGGCCCCGGGCTGGGCCAGTGTATGATCGGCGCTGCGGCGACAGGTAACGTCCTGGTGACGGTGAGCGTGAGGGTTGTCGTGGCTGCCACTGGGCTCCGGCGAGGTAGTCAGCGATGTCGCGTGGTCGCTCGCCAACCTGTGGACGTGGCGCGTTGACGGCGAACCCTCGTAGGCCCATCTCGCGGTATGGGCATCGGCGGTAGACATGGCCGGCTTCCCCGCAGTGATAGCAGAGCGGGCGGTGGTCGGGAGCGCGCCAAATGTCCGTCTTCCTCTGGTAGCTGCGCTGGGCGACGGGCGGGCGTGCTGGCGGCGGCGGCGGTGGACGACGGAACTGCGGCGTTACGGGGCCTTGGCGCGAGCGCGGAGGGGGGCCTTGACGACGGGCGACGGCGGCGTAGGTCATCGCTTGCGGCTGGGGTTGAGGCGATGCCGGAACTTCTGGCACTTCCAGTGACCGCTGAATCTCTTCTTTAACTATGTCAGCGATCGAAGTCACCTGAGGCTGCGACCTTGGGAATAATTTCTGCAGCTCTTCCCGTACAACCGCTCTGATCGTCTCGCGCAGGTCGTCGGCGCCTAGCGCTTGAGCTTCGGCGTAGTTTGTCAGTGCACGGCGGTTGTATTGCCTGGCTCGCATTTCAAGCGTCTTCTCGATCGTTGTGGCCTCCGAAACAAATTCTGCCACACTCTTGGGCGGGTTGCGCATCAATCCGGTGAATAGATGCTCTTTGACGCCCCGCATCAAGAACCGAACCTTCTTTTCTTCAGACATGTCGGGGTCGGCGTGGCGGAAGAGGCGAGTCATCTCCTCCGTGAAGATCGCGATTTTCTCGTTCGGCAATTGTACTCTGGTTTGCAAGAGAACCTCGGCCCTTTCCTTTCGTACGACACTCGTGAAGGTCCTCACGAAGTTCTCACGAAATAGGTCCCAAGTCACTAGAGTGCTCTCTCTGTTCTGAAACCAGGTCCGAGCAGCGTCATCCAAAGAAAAATAGACATGACGTAGCTTGTCGTCGTCGCTCCATTTGTTGAACGTCGCGGTCCTCTCGTATGTCTCGAGCCAGGTTTCCGGGTCTTCAGCCGATGATCCACGGAAGGTCGGTGGCTCCCGAGGTTGTTGCAGCAGGATGGGGGACGCTGGGGCTGCCATTGGGGTCGTTGACTTGGCCTTGATCGCTGTGGTCTTCTCGGGAAGAAGACCGTACTCCGGCAGAAGTCCTTGCTGCCTGCGGCTAGCTCGCTGGTCCTTGGCGACGCTGGTGTTGTCCTCCGGTTTCGGGCTTGGATCGCGGCTTTGTGGGGGCGTTCGCTGCATGAACGCAATAGCACCTCCACCAGATGTCACGTAGTATTGACGGTGAAGAAAACAGTCGTAAAACTGTGTGTGACGAAACTGATTTTTTATTGGGCGAACCTGTGCCCACAAAAGAAAGCTACACTCGAAGCACAACGATAGCGGCGAACACAGTCGGCGATCGTCGAAATCTGATTAGCGGCGAAACGCGTCGGCTTTTATACCTGAGTCATCGAAGGTTCCAGATTAATCCCTGACGCCCGCGTGTCTTCCAGAAAGTTCTAGACAATTCGCGTCGGTCATACAATCAGATAACATAAGCGTCAGTGAAGACAGGCAACGGAAAGAAGCATCGATAACGTTCTAGAAACTTCCGATACAGGCGCGTCCTGCGCCGAGCGATAACGTTTAACGTTTGTGAGCCGGTGAAGAGCGGTCACCGGTAAAAGATAAACAAGTACACGTGGCAATAGGACTAGCGTACACATCCGAGCTGTCGACATCACCTAGGGCGCTCCAAGGAAGGGATCGCTCCCGGTGGCCGAAAGCAGAGGGTCGCGAAGGCGAACCTACCTCTTGCTATCGGTGTCGTTCGCTCCGAAGGACGATAAGTCCGCAGCCAGGGGGTGAGGCAGGAACGAGGGCCGTGAAGGGGCCTGCTCTGATGCCATGCCGAAACCACGTTGGGCGCCAGTTATGTGGAGATGGGTTTGCACAAGCCTTACCCTACGAGCGACGGTCAGGAAAGGGCACGACGCTCCTCCACTCCGCAACGCACAAAGGCGCTACGGCAGGGTTCGTCGACTCTCCGACACGGCGCAGAGAAGGCTCCGGAGTCAGATCGCCAACAAACACGGGTTTATTCACCCAAGGTAGAGCTCAGTGCTACAGTCACGGCGCTTACGGGCCAAGGCTCGCCGCAAGACCGATCGAGTACGCGCGCCCGCTGCGCTAGGGCTAACCGGGTAGCGGTCCGCCAAGCGCGATAACGAGGAGTCGCGAGAACAAAGGTCTCACGTAACCACCTCGTTGCGAGCCTGTGAGCCTCTGCCGCGGCGAGGAAGCGCTCAGCGGACGAGAGCTCGGGTGGAGAGGGTGCCCGGGGGCCGCCGCGCGGGAGGCCAATCAGGGCGCGTCCCGGTGACGTGTTCTCGCGGGGCAAGTCCAATCCCGGGGGGGAGAAGCACGGTTTGCGCGGGAAAGTAAGTCCGGCGCGCTCGCCATGTCCGCCATTATGCCGTTACGGCGGCGGTTCCCGGGGATCGAGCTATGCGCCACGCGCGAGCTGAGGGACGAGGCGCGGGAAGGCACCTCGATCCCCACAAGCTTCATGAACGCAATTAATGAGCACTATGGTGGTTCCGCTCACGTTGGACTTTCGCTTCGAGCATGTGAACGGAAATTTTGTGAGTCAGACCACACGTGAATATCCCGGAAAACGGAGGGCAAACGTGATGGTCAAGTTGAGGGTAAGTATTAAATTTATTCCGTATGCGGTTTTCCGCCATTCGCCACAGCAAGTATGAAATTTTCGCTCGACAGGGCGTGCGCGTGTTCTCTCTAACTCGCATTCCGTCCACTGCATAATCTCGCACTGCTTTGAAGCTTCAGACGTTGTTCTGTTTGGGTTCTGTGATCTCAGAGTCTGGCGTCACACAGAGAGTCGCGCCTATTCCGTCGGTGCGTCTTGTAAAGGAGTAGCTGGTCTACGGTACCGGGGCATCACAAGGAGGCTATGTGGGCCCCCACCGTCGTCCGTACCTTTTTGGCGAGAGTTTCTTCCTCGGCGATAAGTACATTGTAAGTAAACAGGAGGCATCTTGACATAGGAAAAGTTAGACAAACTTATTGAGAGGGAAGGCATGAAGATGCTTGTAGGAGTACGGAGGGCCATACACTTTACATCGTAGCAGGCAGCTACATTGTTATCAAAGCACACCACATTCTTTCTGAGCAAGCTAAAGCATTCTGGAGGATCAAGGAAAACGATAAATTTTGGAAGAGCACACGTCTCGCGCAGAGGATGTCTTTTGAAAATCCTGCACCTTCGCTGCATCAGTTGCTAGGGAAACAGGTATCGCCATCATCGGCCAATCCAATATCCGCCGACCCAAAACACCGTATTCGAGGAGGTGAAAGTCCACACAACGCACACGTGCCGCTTCTGAGCTTATCATGAAAAGGGGGAAGCAAGCACACGGGACACATTGTTTCACCGGTGACCGGGGAGAGGTCAATGACCCAAGCTCGCCGGAAGGTGAAGCCACTCCTTGTGTTGGCATCTTTCCTTGATGTCCTGGGAAAGCTACCGTGGTACAGTTCTCGTGACCAACTCCGCCAGCTTTTCTTCACTGAATCACGCACGTGTGTTGAAAGACGACCTTCCCCCGCAGGGGCGTCTGCGTCAGCAGGCGTTTGGTGTGTTGCGACACCACGGACCCGAGCACACGAGGGTCGGACCCTACCACGCTTAACCTAGCGTGGCTTAGCCGTGTCCGGGGAAAGGGGGATCCTGGGGGTTGAGCCGATGCCGGGAGTTTGGACCTTTATGGCCCCCCGGCGGAGGCAACACACTTCTTTGGCCTCTGCTTCACGTAGACGGCACCCCTGGACTGACCCACCCGGGGGAAAACGGTAGTTGCCTTTGCCTGTCTCCCTCTCCAATCTTCGTCTTTCCCTCTCACTTTCAATCGTTCCTGTCTTCTTCTCCCTTCCATTTACTTACAACATTCCTGGCAGCAAGGGTTAACCTTGTGTGTCATAACCGCCCTTGGTTATACGTATTTGGTTATAGCGGGAACGTACAGCTGGCGTTTGGGGGGCTTGTGTTTAACAGGTCCTACAGCGTCGCCTCGTTGGGCTCCATGGTGGGTGGCTGGCGTTCCTGCCGAAAGATCGTTATTTTTCATGGCTTTTTCTTTCCCCGTGTTACCCGAACGCCCCCTCAAGCGTGGGCGCACCGAAGACGTCTTCAAATTTTTTGGCCGGAAAACTGAAAACTTTCCTCGATTCCACATAATCCATTGCGAAAAACCGGTGAAAGACGATGAGAATGATCTCACCTTTTCTAATTTCAAAATGTCTAACAGAAACATTTGGCGCAGGCTACAAAGCATCAAAGATGGCTAGCGGTGATCTCCTATTGGAACTCCGCGATAAGAAGCAACATGACAAGCTCCATAACCTAGCCTCATTTGGGGACATCCCAATGACAATTACCCCGCACCGCACGATGAACACCACCCGTGGTGTTGTCTCCGATGACGACCTGATGCAACTGGAAGAAAGTGAACTATTAGAAGGCTGGAGTGAACAAAACGTAATCAATGTGAAGAGAATTATGCTAAGGCGCGATGGAAAAGAGATGAGAACAAAGCATTTAATAGTTACATTTGGTTCAAGTGTGCTTCCTGAAAGTATTGAGACAGGGTACGTGAAGCTCCGGGTAAGACCATATGTCCCGAACCCTCTGCGATGTTTTAAGTGCCAGCGATTCGGCCACATTTCACAGAACTGCCGAGGCCGACAAACATGTGCGAAATGTAGTGCCAAGGAACACCTCTCTGAATCATGTGAAAACACCCTCCACTGTGTGAACTGTGACGGGGACCACGCCGCGTACTCGCGGTCGTGCCCGTCATGGAAAAAAAGAAAAAGAAATTGTCGCAATCAAAGTAAAAGAAAACATCTCATTCAAGGAGGCACGAAGGCGGGTATTATTCCTGCCCAAGAACACCTTTGCCGATGTGGCGCGTCAGGGGGCAGCGACACAACGGTTTCCGGCGGCTGTCCGGCCCGCACGCAGTGAGCCGCCAGCGACGCCATCCGCCCCCTCGGCGGCTGCAGCCGTCGCTGCTCCGCCAACTCACAAGAAGGGGCCATCGACCTCCGGGCAGGTGGCCACCAGGGCCTCGTCCCTCGAGACGAGGCCTTCCCTTCAAACCAACCGCTCGCAAGAGCACGTGTCCAGTTCCTCGCAAGAGGCGATGGGCACAACAACCGGCCAGACGGCGCCGTCAGCGCCTAAGGAGCGGCGTAGAGTCTCGCGATCGCTCCAAAAAAGAAAAAGCCCGCATCACAGGGCCCGACAAGGGCTCTGTAAGTTAAGTTAGTCTCTTTAACACACAGCACAAAAACACTTTCAACATGAATACACAAATAATACAATGGAACGTCAGAGGACTCCTACACAACCTCGACGACGTCAAAGAAATCCTACAAAGGTTTAATCCTAAGGTGCTGTGTGTTCAAGAGACACACCTCAAATCTACACAATCCCACTTTCTCCGGCAATACGCCATTTTCCGGAAAGATCGAGACGACGCTCTTGCGTCGTCCGGTGGTGTAGCAATAGTTGTAGACAAGTCTGTAGCTTGTCAACATGTACCCCTTCAGACGGCCCTTGAGGCAGTGTCAATTTGGGCAATTCTTTTTAATAAATTGGTCACTGTATGTTGTATATACATACCCCCAAATTATATTCTCGGAAAAACTGAATTTCATAACCTCATTGACCAGCTTCCCGAACCTTACATTCTCGGGGGAGATTTTAACGCTCACAACACGTTGTGGGGAGACTCGCGATGCGACGCGAGACGTCGACTCATCGAAAATTTTCTGCTGACCTCTGGTTCCTGCCTTTTTAATAAGAAGCAGCCGACCTACTATCACGCCCAACACGATTCATACTCATCAATAGATCTAGCAATTGGATCTGCTTCTCTTATGCCTGACCTTGAATGGAATGTCATTAACAATCCTTTTGGAAGTGACCACTTCCCTGTAATTTTAAACTTAATAACGCAGCACTATAGCCCTCCCAATATTCCTCGATGGAAATTAGCATCGGCTGATTGGGAGCATTTTAAAGATTTAACTTATATACCACGAGATTTTATAAACAATTTTAGTATCGACGATGATGTTGCATATTTTACTGTTTTTATTATCAATGCTGCTGAAAAGTGTATTCCACTTAAAAGACGTGTGTTCACTTAAAAGACGTGTCCCCTGGTGGAACGAAGACTGCAGAGAGGCGCGAAAGAGGCAGAATAAGGCATGGGGCATATTGCGTAGATCGCCAAGTGCAGAAAATCTAATTGAATTTAAACGCATTAAATCACAGGGAAGGCGTACACGACGTCAGGCAAAGAGAGAAAGCTGGGTGAGGTTTCTATCGTGTATAAATTCATACACACAGGAGGCAAAAGTGTGGAATGGCGTAAGAAAGCTAAAGGGGCAACAAATTCATCCGTTGCCTCTGGTTAATGACCAAGGAAATACCTTGCAGGACCAGGCAGACTATCTTGGGGAGCACTTTGAGCATGTGTCAAGCTCAATCCATTATTCGAAATCCTTCCTTAAATACAAACAGATAGAAGAATGCAAGCCATTTATACGCAAATGCCGACAGAACGAACCGTATAACCTTCCTTTCAGTATTGCCGAGTTGAGAGCTGCCTTGATCGCATGTAAGAGCTCAGCACCGGGACCCGACAGAGTCATGTATGACATGATTAAGAACGTACACCCTGACACACAACTGACACTATTCGCACTTTTGAACACTATATGGGCTGCCGGATACCTTCCGTCCGCATGGAAAGAAGTGATTGTGGTCCCTGTATTGAAGCAAGGTAAAGATCCTTCCTCGGCGGCAAGTTACCGTCCCATAGCTCTCACAATTTGCGTATGTAAGCTATTTGAAAAAATGGCTAATCGACGACTCATACATTTCCTTGAACTAAACAAAATGCTTGATCCCTATCAGTGTGGCTTTAGAGAAGGGCGATCCACAACTGATCACCTTGTGCGCACTGAAGGAAATATCCGGACCGCATTTGTGCATAAACAGTTTTTCTTATCGGTATTCCTTGATATGGAGAAGGCGTATTCCTGAGAGACCTGTCGCGAATGGGCATCCATGGCAATATGCTAAGCCTAATAGAAAGCTATTTGTCTAATCGTACCTTCCGTGTCAGAATCGGCAATGTATTGTCACGTCCATTTATACAGGAAACTGGTGTACCCCAAGGAGGTGTGCTCAGCTGCACACTGTTTATCGTTAAGATGAACACACTCCGTGCCTCATTACCACCGGCTATTTTTTATTCCGTCTACGTAGACGACATACAAATAGGCTTCAATCATGTAACCTCGCAGTGTGCGAGAGACAGGTACAGCAGGGCTTGAACAAGGTGTCCAAGTGGGCAGCCGAAAACGGGTTTAAAGTTAACCCCCACAAAAGTTCTTGTGTTCTTTTCACAAGAAAGAGAGGCCTGATCCCAGATCCCTGTGTAGAACTGCATGGACAGCAAATACCTGTGAACAAAGAACACAAGTTTTTAGGCATCATACTTGACTTTAGGCTAACTTTCATTCCCCGCATAAAATATCTCAAGAAAATGCCTAAAAACAATGAACCTAATGAAGATTCTATCTCACACAACATGGGGCAGCGACAGGAAATGTTTAATGAATCTTTACAAGAGCCTCATTAGATCGCGACTGGATTATGGCGCTGTAGTATATAACTCTGCTGCCCCAAGCGCGCTAAAGATGCTAGATCCCGTTCATCATTCAGGTATCCGCCTGGCCACCGGCGCTTTTAGAACAAGCTCCATTGAAAGTTTATACGTCGAATCAAAATGAGTGGTCACTCCATCTGCAGAGAACATACACCAGCCTCACATATTTCCTTAAAGCCCACTCTAATCATCAGCATCCGTGTTTTAATACCGTTAACAATATGACGTGTGCTACACTTTTTCGTAATCGTCCCTCTGTAAGACAGCCTTTCTCACTGCGTGTCAGGGAGCTTAGCGAAGAAATGGATATCCCACTCCTCGAACATCGCTTAATGCCTTCAGCCAAGCTGTCACCACCTTGGGAGTAGCATGTGATATATCATTTGTAGAGGTTACAAAGCACGCTTCAGAGGTCGAAATCCGAATGCATTTCCTAGAATTACAGTCCAAGTACTCGTGCATAGAATTTTACACAGACGCTTCTAAATCGCATGTCGGAGTATCTTATGCAGCCGTCTGTCCGTCCTTCTCGGAATCCGGCGTACTCCACCCCGAAACAAGCATCTTTACGGCTGAGGCCTACGCAATATTGTCAGCTGTAAAGCATATAAAGAAATCAAAACTTCAAAAAACTTATATTTACAGACTCCCAAAGCGTCGTAAAAGCCTTGAAGTCACCCTGTAAACAGAAAAACCCTGTTCTCATTGAGCTCTATTATGTTCTTTGTAGAGCATATGCAACTAACCAGCATGTCATTATATGCTGGGCGCCTGGGCATAGAGGCATCGAAGGCAATGTTCTTGCCGACCAAATGGCCACATCAGTCACATCACCCGCTATTAACTCTACATCTGCTGCTCCAGCAACAGATTTGAAACCTTTCTTGCGAAAGAAACTGCGAAGCCACTGGCAACGCTTGTGGGACGCCGAAGCAAACAATAAGCTCCACTTGATTAAGCCGCAGTTGGGGTTCTGTCCCTGTACAACTAAAACACGACGAACTGATGTCCTATTCTGTCGTCTCAGAATAGGACACACATATGATACTCACAATTTTCTATTGAATGGTGATGACCCTCCAACCTGTGGTAGATGTGGCGAGAGGCTGACCGTCCTCCACGTCCTCCTGGAGTGTCGGGAAGCCGAAAGGGAAAGAAAGAAACACTTTCCTCCAGCATATCGCTATTGTGTTCCTCTACATCCCGCCATGTTTCTTGGTAAAGAACTGCTCTTTAAGACCAAAGCAGTCCTCGCATTCTTGAAAGATGTTGTGCTACATGTTATTCGCCCAATAAGTTCGTAGCGCATCCTCTCTCTAGAGGATGTTGCTGTGATAGTTTTTTTATAGCACATGCCTCCAGGCTCTTGTGTCTCAAGTGCTCTGTTTGGGCACTTGTGCTTCTGGCCAATTCTTGCATCTGTAATATTTTTTGTAAGTCATATTCTTTTGCAATGTATTGTTCATGTCTATAGTACACATCATTAGTCATTGCCATAATCTTATTACGTATAGATTTTTACGCACTTTACAGCGACTGTTTTTAGGCGCCTTTACAGCCATGCCACATCTAATGTTCATATAATTGACTATTCATATACCACTAACAAATCATTACCATCGTCTTGGCACTCTTTGGCCACATCTGGCCCTTGCGCCAAAAAAACCGCAATAATCAATCAAATCGAAAGACGACCTTCACAACGATGACGCACATTCTCGTAGGAATATTGATGTCGTTAACAATCCCATCACTCCTGTGTTTCCTTTTTTGCTAACACGCCAAACGTAATGACGTTCGGAAATTGATGATTTCGCTATTTACAGACGCTCGTGCTTCAGACACAGAGCAATAGCACAAAAAAAAATACCGGACATGCGCTATTAGACGCGCGATATAGCGCGGCGTCCCAATACCGCAGCCAATACGAAGAAACGTACGGTAATTAAATACCAAACGGAAGTAAGAAAAACGAACGCATACGTGATTCAGCAGCACGCTGCGTGGTGAAGCAGCGACAGCTTGAAGATAGATCACTCGGCCCTTGCATATCTCTATGCTGATTCTGAACGTGCTGCTGTGAAGTTGTGTAGAGCAATGTGAGCCGACGACCCACCCGCTCTTCCATTATTTCTCGTATGGCAAAACCAGTTTTGATGGACTTTGATGAGCTGTCTCGACAATTCAGCGAATAATTGACACTAATAAACGCTGCATCTGCATGGTACTGGTAAGCGAAGCTTTTATATGTCTAGGGGAAATCGTATATGTCTAGGCGAAATCGCCAGTGTACAGATAACTGTCATCATCAGCATTGACTTGAGCGTCGTCGTCTTCTTCCGCAGCTGGCTGGTTGGCGCCTCTCGGGTTGCGCTCGTGCTCGGAACACGCTCGTGCCACTGCTCTCGCGTTCGTCGTCTTCTTCCACAGCTAGCTGCGTTGCCGCTCATCATTCCAGCGAAGAATTTCACTTCTCTTCTGTCGTCGGACAGAAGAAGAAGCCGACCTGTGCGGACGGCTGAATATCGGCTCCCGCTTTGTTAAATGTTTTCGGCAGGTTATTTTGGCTGCCCCGTTACACATTTCCATCATTCGACCCGGTTTGTCGCAAGGAATCGGAGGACACCGAACTTTCACCGGTGGGTGCTTTTGTGACTTTTCTCCGAGCTGTTTTCTGGTGGACCACGCTGGCGCGCCGCTAAACCTAACGCGCTCAGCCTAACGGCGGAGCGGTGGCCGCTCGGCGAGACGCTCGCTTGAGACGCTCGGCGAGTCGCGGCGAGAAGCGGTGCTATGGCCTCCAATCCAAGCGTGGTGATTGTTGAAGGCATTGATATTACCCCCGAGGACGCGGAGTGCTCAGGCTGGGTAACAGCGCTGGGTAAAAGGAAGAAGAAGAAGAGCGGGCCGGGCAAGCCAAGGATGCCGGGGCCCGAAGCAAAGCAAAAAGGCGAGAAACGCGGCCGCCGCACGGCCGCGCCACGGAGCGCGTTGAAGCGTATCGTGGATGCCTCGAGGCTCCCCAGACTACCGAGGGATCAATTCAAGATCATCGTCTGACCTCGAGGGGGGCTGGACTTGATAAAGTCGGATTTCATACAACTCGCACGGGCGCTGGCCATGGCGGCGGCCCTGGCGCCGGAACAAGTGCGGGATGACACGGTATGCCTGTGATGAGTAGTGCGCGACACAATGCTGTGACTTTTGTGGTGCGCGACATGGTGCGGTGATGCGCGATGGTGATATTTGTGGTGTGCGACAAGGTGCGGTGCATTTCAAACAAGAAGCAGACAAGGAGAGCGCGCGCCGCTCTACCGCGCCGCGCCGAAAACGACGACGTCGAAGAGCGGCCAGCGCGTGAACACGCGGCACAAGAAAAGAAATCAAAAGAAAAAAGCCAATCCAATCACAAAAGAACACGGAGCCTCGAGCAGCCAATCAGAAATCGACGAATCGACCAGAGCAGCAGAAAAAGGAGCCGCGCTGGCAGTAGGGGGAGGAGTTCCAGAAGCGGCACCAGGACAAGGTCGGCCACCGGATCGGGAGTTGAAGACGGCCGTCGGGTTCCGGACCCGAGCCACCAGGACTTCACCCGGCCGGGGCCTCCTGCCAACCCGTTCCTGGGCGCCGCTACTCCATCCGTTCGAGAACTGCTGCCCGAGGCCGGCAAGCGTCTGCGCCCATGGGCAGAACGAGAGCTGTCGGGCTACGGGCCCGAGCTCCACGACCAGCTGCCCGGCCAGAACGCCGCCGCCGTCAACCCCTGCTGCCAAGCCGCCTGCCTTCCCGGGCATCGCCACCCTGCCCGATAATCAACTGCTGCGGCCCGAGGCCGGTGAGCGTCTGCGCCCGTGGGCAGAACAAGAGCTGTCGGGCTACGGGCCCGAGCTCCACGATCAGCTACCCGACCAGAACGCCACCGCCATCAACCCGTGCTGCCGAGCCGCCTGTCTTCTCCCTCCGAGCCAGAGCTGCCACACTCTGGTAGCCGGTCCGATACTGCGACCTTTTGGTGAGACCAACAACGCTTCTCTCGTCGTCTCCGCTTCGCCGCATCGAGACTCTAGTGCATACTCACACCCGCAGCCTGCCCGAACTTGCCTCATATCATTAGCGTTCCAGCTACGTGTTTTCATGGTATCTTTGTCTGTTTGTTTTTATGGGTTAATTTTCGTTTCTAGTTTCATTAAAAGTTTGTGTGTGTTTCCCAACAAACGGCTTTGTCCTCGAACCTGCTCATCACAATGCCCCAATGGCATCCAGAACGTTCTAGTTCTTTCCACGCCGCATGAGGCGAATGCGCGCGCCTACGCCAGGATCCCGAGGATCCACACGAAGGAGGGCCCCTTCGACGTGGCGGCATACATTGCGGCATCGGATGACACCTGCAAGGGAGTGGTGCGGGGGGTGGATGGACCCCGGGATAAGCGACGCCGATCTAAAGGCGCTCATCGTCAACCACCGAAACCCCGAGGCATTGGAAGTACGCAGAATCGAGAAGACCCCCACGATCGTTGTGCTCTTTGAAGGACAAAGGGGGCCGAATCACGTGGTCTGCGGGACAGTCATGTTGCCTTGAGCCCTGTATCGCAGGCAAGTAGACGTTTGCTACACGTGTGGAGAGCTCGGCCATAGAGCAGACGTCTGCCCTAACGGCGAGGACAAAAGGAAATGCCGCGGTTGCGACATGGTTTCCCCACCAGAAGATCATCAGTGTGACCCAAAGTGCGCCATCTGCGGAGGCGCATACCCGACGGCGGACCGCAGATGCAGCCAGCGCTTCCAGATGCCGTACATCGTGCGTCGGAGGCGGCGGCGCCGGCGGCGCGCCCGGGAGGCACAAGTAGCAGCAGCATCACGTGATGCCAGCGTGGCAAGTGTGTCCCATTCCCGGGGCCGGTCGGCAACGAGAGGGCGCTCTCGATCCAGGGAGCGCTCCTGCAGCAGAGTGCGCTCATGATCCAGGGGGCACCCGTCAGCAGAGAGCGCTCCAGTTCCAGGGGGCGCTCACGCTCCAGAGTTTGCATCCAGAAGGGGCCTACCTGGGTGGACAAGGTCACGGCGACGACGACTGGAAGGAAGGTAACGCATGGTACACTGCCAGAACAGACGGAGGATCCGCGTCTAGCGGCTTTAAAGCAGGAAAACGCGCAGTTCAAGGCGGAAATGCGTAAGTTGAGGGCAGACCTCGAATTGATTCGGAAAGCACAGAACGGTCATGGCAGCACGTCGCCCGCACCCGCACTAAAGCCAGTGCTAGGTCAGGCAAAGCGTAAAGCTCCCCCCCTCCCGAGTCCACCGAGGCTGCGGCGGAGCTGATGGAGGAGGCGCACGCGTCCGCTTCCACCCCCGCCGCGACCATCGCGAAAGAATCGCTTGCGAAACTCCTCGATCGATTAGCGGAGGCGATTAGGACACAGTCCGGAGGTATCGAGCAACAATCTGAGACCACCAAGAAACAGTCTGAGGCCATTGCTACCCTCAACCGCAGAATGGGGATAATAGAAGCTAAAGTAGCTGACGTAACCAGACTGAAGGTGGTCGGTAAGGTTGAGAAAACACAGCAGAATCCCGAAGCGTTGGGCAAGGGCACCGCGCTCAAGGGGATTCTAAATAGTAAAGTCAAAATGGCGGACAACTCAGACAGATTATTTGTGTGGCAATGGAACTGCGCCAGCTTCCAGAGGGGAAAGGCCGCGCTACAGCAGTTTGTGAAAGCACAAGCGGACAAACCGCACGTCCTGCTCCTACAGGAGACCCTTTGTGAGGAGGCGACCTTCTCGGCTTACCGCGTTGTCTCGACGAGAGGAGACCATAGGAGAGGGGTAATTACGATGGTTAAGAAGGCAATTTCCTTCCAGGAGCACGAGATCACCATAGGCAGAGCTGATGCCAGCACTAAATTGGAGGCGCAGCTGGTTGTGATAATCCCTAGTGGCAGGATCAAACAGAGCATATTCGTCCTCAATGTGTACAGCCCTCCGACAGATCAGAGGCAAAGTGTTCGTGGACTCCTAGGCAGGGCAGTCACCATAGCGGGTGACAGCCCTCTGATAGTGGCAGGAGACTTCAATGCCCCCCACATGGCCTGGGGGTATGATAGACAAACGGCTAAGGAAGTGAACTTAGTCAGCACAGCAGAAGACTGCGCGTTGACCCTAGTGGCGGACCCCCGCTTTCCGACGAGGATAGGCACCTCGTTCTCGAGGGACACGATGCCAGATTTGGCCTTTGTTAGAAACATTGACGCAGCCTGGACTAACTTGCAGGAAAATCTAGGGAGCGACCATCACATTGTAGCGTTATCAATCAGTATCAGAGCGGCCCCACTTAGGATATCAAAGTACGTTGATTGGGATCTCTTCAGAAAGATACGGGACGAGGATGAGTCGGAGTACAGTGCACTGGAAGATCTACTCGCGCAGGTCAAGAGAGACATTAAAAGGGCCACCAAGGAAATATCCACGGACCTCGAGACCCCCAGGATGGACGCGCGCTTGGCGCATCTCCTGGAGGCCAAGAGGTCTGTGCTGGAGAGGTAGAAAACGCAAAGGCTAAACCGCAGGCTGAGAAAGATCGCGGAGCTTAATCGCAGCATAGAGGCACACTGTCTGGAGCTCAACAGACAACAATGGAACGAAGCCTGCTCCGCAGCAGACGGGCGAATGCGCACGGGGGAAAATGGAACCTACTTAAGCACCTGCTCGATGATAAACAGACTAAGGGTAACCAGAGGCTCGCCGTAGATAGGCTAGTGCATCAGCAAAAAGAGGGGGTTCATTCTGATACGTCCCTTCTCCGATATCTGGCACGGAAGTATCTACCGATGGGGAAGGAGGAATTACAGGAATGCCCTCAATACGTGGGGAAGGACGCACCAAAGCTCGATGATCCGTTTTCGGAGGCAGATATCAGGGAGGTCCTCCACAATCTCAATGGCAGGTCGGCCCCTGGGCCGGATGGCATAACCAACCGGTTCTTGAGGAACCTAGACGACCGGTCCATTAGCACCATTGCGAAGGAAATCAACAAGGTATGGTAGGAAGGTAATGTTCCGGACTCGTGGAAGCAGGCGACGGTGGTACTGATTCCTAAGCCTGGAAAGCCCCCAAGCCTGGACAACCTCCGGCCCATTTCGCTCAAGCCATGTTTAGGTAAAGTTGCCGAGCACGTTATACACAACAGGATCTCAAAACACATAGAGCGCGAGGGTTTGTTCCCGTACAATATGGTAGGGTTTAGACCATCACTTTCTACGCAAGACATCATGCTACTGCTTAAAAGACAGGTTATTGACAACAGGACTAGAGACGTCAGGGGAATTCTCGCACTAGATTTGACCAAAGCCTTCGACACCGTGTCGCACGACTTCATCTTGGACGTGTCCGAGTCCTTCCTGGAGGGCACGGGTCTCCGACTCTCCCCGACCAAGTCAGAGCTCATGTTATACAGAGATGTTATACAGGACGAGGGGGTTCGGGGGCTCGTGCCGCTCGAGCAGATCCCCATAGATGTGTACACGCGGGACGGCCAGAAGATCCCCAGGGTGAATTCGATCAGAATTCTAGGATTGTTGCTCGATGCCAGGGGCTGTAATGCCAAAACCATTGCGCATCTGACCGCCAAAACCGAGAATATCCTCAGATTAATCATGACAGTCTCCAATAAGAAGAGGGGTCTAGGCGAGGACAACCTACTTAGGGCGCATCACGCTTTTCTTATGAGCCACATCAACTATGTGGTTTCGGCCCTCCAGTGGACTAAGACTGAAAGGGACAAGCTTGATACGTTGATGCGGAAAAGCGTCAAGAAGGTACTAGGTATTCCGGTCACGGCGAGCACGGACCGGCTAATGCAGCTCGGCGTTCATAACACCACCCTCGAACTAATAGAGGCGCAGCAAGCGGCGCAGATCACGAGGCTTTCGCGTTCCAGCGCGGGTAGGCACCTCTTCTTGGATGCGGCGGGCTTGCGGCCGCGTTACAGTCACAGTGAGGCGGTTCAGCTGGACGAGAGCTCCAGAGGGACCTACGTCGTCGGTCCCTTCCCTAGAGACGTTCACCCACAGCATAATGCGGGCAGGCGAACAGCTCGTGCCAGGACGATTTTAAAGACAACGGTCGGCATGGAAACCTTCGTGGACGCAGCTCAATATGGGTTCTCCGTTAAATTCGCGGTCACGCCGGTCAGCGAGAAGGGCGAGCACCTATCTGCGGCCTCGGTAGGCGCTGTCACGGCCGACGTGGCAGAACAGGTGGCAGTAGCGCTGGCGTTGCAGGATATTAAAAGGCCGTATATCTACACTGACTCACGCGCGGCCGTCAGGGCTTTCGCTTCGGGAATGGTTCCGAGACAGGCGGAGGCGCTTCTGAAGAGCAAGTCAAGAACTTATTCTGACCCCGTGCATTACATTACGTGGTTCCCCGCTCACATGGGTGACAACGTGCGGCCGGGCCGTCCGAACCCCAATGCGATTGCTCACCGCCGTGCACGAGAATTCACGCGCCGCGACGGCGGTGAGGCTTCATTGGATCCGGAGGAGCTCGGCCACAGCGACCCCTTATTAACATTTCATGAAATCGTCTCCCACTATAAAGAGGAACGCAGGCGCTTCCCGCCTCCACACCCAAATCTATGTAGAGCTCAATCGATCACGCTTAGGATGCTTCAGACGAGGTCATATCCCTCGCGAGGTTTCCTAAGCAGGATAAACACAGAAATTGGTCCACAGTGCCCGGATTGCGGGGAGGAGTTTAGCACTCTAGCACATATGTTCTGGCAGTGTCCTGCGTTACGGGATACGTTACTCACCAGCGAACAGGACTGGGACGAGGCCATCTCAAGTACGGAACTCAAGCTCCAGTCCACGGCCGTCCAGAGGGCCCGTGAAAGACCGGAGAGGCTTGGCCTCCCAATTCCGACATGGGAGCAGCCAGCGGCGAGCCGGGGGCCCCAGCGGGTCTCCGCCGGCTAGTTCCTCAGGACCTCAATAAAAGTTTATTGTCTGTCTGTCTTCTGTCGTCGTAATGGGGAGGCCGTGTTTACGGGGGTATGAGCCATTGCTTAAGGGGGTATGAGCCATTTATTCTCTTACGTAACGGACAGATTTAATTTTGAAGCAATTTAATTTGGCAGAATCACAAAGCCAATGGCGGGCGAATGCTGCTAACTCGCCGCCGAGCAAACTCGAGACATCGAACGCAAGCGACAAAGGCGCACTGCGGGCATAGAGTCAGTGACGTTGTTCTCTCCATCGCAGCCGAACGTGTGTGTGACCTCATAATTGAGAAATACTTTAATGAACGCTCAGGATTAACCGAGTGATAAACACCGGGGCCGCGCGTTTCAGCTTCGCTGGTTAACCATCTTCACGGAGTGGAAGGGCCGACGAATTTTTTACTTTCTTTTCTGAATACAAATCAAAACAATTTTTTTTGCGAACATTGCGCTCTCTTCGACGTTTTCTTCATTATGATTGTCCTGAAGATATTTCGTGAAAAATGTCCCTAATCCCTTCAGTGAAATTATTGTTTTAGCCGCTAAAATGCTAAACACGGTAAAAAAATTTATCAGCAATGCATATAAAACAGTAGTGCCTTTACATAAAAAAATTACAATGGTTGCGCTCATGTAACTATTTTTGCGGCAGCAAGCTTTGCCCTTGAGCGCAAATCTAACCGGAGCTGACGATGTGAAAAAAAGGGAAGACAAAAATACTAATGCGTTTTCTTTTTCTATAAGGGGTGGTGATGGGGTGGCTTTTTAACAGCGAAGCTGTTTAAGCCAGCCGTAATTTCTTTTGTGTGGTAGCCATGGCAACCGTGGTAGTCATGGCAACCCAGAGGAGGAGCAGGAGGAGACCGCGTGCACGTGCACGTTGTCTCCTCGCCAGTAGTAAGTGGTTCGTGTGGAAAGGGAAATGTTGGCGCTATCTTCTGCAGCCCTTGAGGAAGCACGGCTCAGCGCCAATTCCACGCCAGCTCCATGCTTTCCCTACCCCTGCCTCCCTTCTCTCCGCGGCGCGCTGAGCCAGGAAAACAAAAAGAAACAAAAAAAAGCGAAAGCTTGCACTAGTGCGGACGTGGAAATTTCGGCTCCCGCATCTGCACACGTTTTCGGACTGATTTTTGTGATTCCTAGCAGCGAAATGTGCTCTATTCGACGCAGTTTCTTCTAAGGAACACGCCGATGACTCATGTTTGCCGGTCAGTGTACTCTTTTTCAAGTTTCGAGACGTGTTAGTTCGGACTACGCCGCAGCTCGGCTAGCCCTACCCGACTAGGCCTATCGTCGGCGGTGAGGAGCGAGCAGGCCCAGGCCTCGCTCGTACGTGTGTGCCGCAGTATGCCCACTATGGAGACAGTCGTGGAGGGAGAGGACATCTCCCGAGAAGAAGCGAATCGCCCGGGCTGGACGACGGCCATGGGCAGAAACAAGAAGGCCAAACCGGGACCGAATGTTCCGGACCGAGGCAACGAGGAACGAGCAGAGACGAAGGGCGGCCGCCGCACGGCCGGCCCGCAGAGCGCGGTCAAGCGCCTAGTCGCCGCATCGAGACTCCCCCGGCTACCGAGGGATCACATTCGCATCATAGTGAGGCTGAGAAACGGCCTCGACGTGAAAAAAGTGAGTCAAATTCGCCTAGCGCAAGCGCTAGCAATGGTGGCCTCGCTCACGCCGAACGAGACCGAGGAAGACATCGTTTGCCCGAACGCAACCCAGAACATTCTCGTCGTGTCCACGCCGACCGAGAAGAACGCGAACGCATACGCCGGAGTTCACCAGCTTCACCTAAGAGAAGGCGCATTCAAAGTGGCCGCATACATTGCGGCGCCGGACAACACGTGCAAGGGGGTCATCAGAGGAGTGGACCCCGAAATCAACGAGGCCCAGCTTCAGGCCATGATCGTGAAGCAAAGAAATCCCAAGGTCTTGGAAGCCAAGCGGATCAAAAACACCCCGACGGTGGTAGTGCTCTTCGACGGCATGAAAGTGCCGGACTATGTCATGTGTGGCGTAAGCCTAATACGCTGCACGCTATACAGGCGGCAGAACGACGTGTGCTACGGGTGCGGTTACTTGGGCCACAGAGTCGACGTCTGCCCAAATCCTGACAAGAAGAGGTGTCGCAGCTGCGGAGGCAACGACCCGGCCGAAGACCACCAGTGCTCGCCCAAGTGCGCCGTCTGCGGGGGCCCACACCCGACGGCGGACGGCAAGTGCAAGCAACGATACCAAGTTCCTTACGTCGTGCGGCGCAGGAGGCGCCGACGCAGAAAGGCGAAGAAACCGCAGCTGCAAAGTCAGCCACAATGGCTGGAGAGCAGATCACGCGATTCCAGCGTGGCAAGCGCCCCCAGACGGGGACGTTCGACAACGCCGACACGACGACAGCGCAGCCGATCGAGAGGTCGCTCCCGCTCCAGGGGGCGCTCCCGCTCCCAAGTACGCATTCAAGAGGGGCAGACCTGGGCGGACCGGGTCAAGCTAAAGCCGCAGCCGAAACCACAACCAAAGGTAACGCAGGTAGCATTGCCAAAGCATAACAGGGAAGACCCTAGAATAGCTCAACTTGCGGAAGAAAACGCGCGCCTCAAGGCGGAGATTCAGCAAATGAGGGCGGATTTCGAATCTTTTCGGAAACAAGGTTCCACTCCCCAGCTAGTCGAACAACAGCAGCAGCAGGTGTCACAAAATACACCGACCCCGCAAGGGGAGCAGTCGGTTCGCTCGGTCAAACGCAGGGCCCCTCCTCTGACGGAGGAAGGAAACCTGGCGGAAACCGAGTCCAGTAGCATCCTATTGGGAATTCAGCAGTCGATTAGCTCTTTGCAGCTAATGGTCCAGCAACTAGCGGAAAGCATGGTAGCGCTCGCGGCAAGAGTGACACGTATCGAAGCACACATGGCACCTGCAGGTGCTAAACAAATCCAAGGTGTCAATAATGGCGAACAACTCAACTAGAGAGCTGGTCGTGTGGCAGTGGAATTGCGCTAGCTTCAAAAAGCGCAAGGCTCCGCTGCTGCAGTTTCTTGCCTCACAGGCGGACAAACCGCACGTCATAATCTTACAATAAACTTTGGGTAGCGAGGTGACCCTGCCCGGATACCGGGTCGGCTCGTCGAAATTCGAACAGGGTAAACGCGGAGTGGCGACCCTCGTCGCGAACAAATTCTCTTTCCAGGAACGAGATTTGAAATTAGGCAACGTGAAAGCGGAGGCAACCACGATCGAAATCATACCGAACGGTTGGCTGAAAAACAGCGTATTCGTAGTGAACGTCTACAGCTCGCCCTCTGACCACAGACAGTCGTTCGCATCGATAATAACGAATGCGACCTCAATGGCCAGGGGGGCCCCACTAATAGTGGCTGGAGATTTTAACGCGCCCCACGAAGCCTGGGGTTACGCAAGGCCAATACCCAAGGGAGAGCGGCTATTGGAGGCAGTCACTAAGTGCTCGCTAGAGCTGGTGACGGACCCCGCTATCCGACTCGACTAGGCACGTCGGTGGCGCGGGATACGACGCCCGACCTGACCTTCGTCAAAAACGTGCGAGGGGCCGAATGGCGAAACCTGCACGAGAACCTCGGCAGCGACCACTACATTCTGGCGGTGACGATCCCCATCAGGGCGGCACCACCGAGAGAATTTAAGGTCACCGACTGGGACGCCTTCCGCAAAATAAGGAAGGAAGACACAAACGAATACGCGGACCTAGACAGCCTCTTTCGAAGGCTCAAAGAGGACGTTAGCACCGCGACGAGGGTCGTCCAAACCGAACTGAACGTGGAAAGGATGGACGCGAGATTGGCACACCTATTAGAGGCAAAGAATTCCATCACGGCCAGGTGGAAAACGCAACGACTTAATCGCAGACTGCGAAAGAAAATAGCTGCACTAAATAGGGAAATTGAAGCGCACTCGATCGAGCTTTCCAAGCAACAGTGGAACGAGGTGTGCGCGTCGGTAGACGGACAAATGCGAGCCGGAGGCAAATGGAACCTCCTAAAGAAACTGTTAGATGACGGGCAATCCAAATGTAATCAGAGATTGGCAATCGATAGGATTTTACACAAGGAAAAGGAGCAGGGCAAAACGGAGAGCGAGCTCCTAAAGGAGCTGGCGGAGACGTATTTCCCACTGAGCCCGTTGGGCGACGGCGACTATCCACAATACGCTGGCGCAGAGGTCGAAGAACTCGACGCACCCTTCACGGAATCAGAAATTTGGGATGCCTTACAAGGCCTCAACGGACGCTCGGCGACGGGGCCGGATGGGGTCTCGAACAAACTGTTGAGAAACCTAGACGGAAAGTCGGTCGAGAAGCTCACTGAAGAAATCAACAGAGCGTGGGAAACGGGACGAGTACCCGAGGTCTGGAAAGAGGCCTCGGTCATACTAATACCGAAATCCGGTAAACCACTTGCGCCGGAGCACATGCGGCCGATATCGCTAACCTCGTGCGTGGGCAAAACAGCGGAACATACCATACATAACCGAGTATCGCGGTACATAGAGAGAGAGGGCCTCTTCCCACACAACATGGTGGGCTTCAGACCGGGCCTCTCCACACAGGACGTAATGCTACTACTCAAGAAGCATATAATCGACGGCATGACCAGAGAAACCAGGGGCATACTGGCCCTGGACCTAACGAAAGCGTTCGACACGGTCAAACACAGATTTCTACTGGAAACGATCTCGGTGATGGGGCTCGGCCGGAAATTCCACTCTTACATAAGCTCCTTCCTCAGAGACAGGAAGGCCACGATCAAAATAGGACAGGCCACGTCCGATTGGTACACGCTGGGTGCGAAGGGCACCCCACAAGGGGCGGTGCTCTCCCCACTATTATTCAATCTAGCAATGAAAGGGCTCTCGGACCGGCTGACAAGAGTGACCAATGTCAATCACGCCCTGTACGCAGACGACATTACGGTGTGGTGCACGGGAGGATGGAAACGGGACTCCGCCTGTCACCCAGCAAATCGGAACTGTTGTTGTACAGGCCCTCGAAACAGGGCATGAGGAATTTGACGCCCATCGATCAAATCCCAATCAAATTACATACGACCGACGGCCAGCCGATCCCCAGAGTGGACACTATAAGATTCCTGGGGCTGCTAATTGAAGCTAAAGGCGGTAACACGCAAACCGTCATGAAACTCACGTCCAAAACGGAGAACATGCTCCGGCTGATCCTCAGGGTGACCAACCGCAGGGGAGGGCTCAGCGAGAGCTGTCTCATCAGAGTTTACCACGCCTTCCTCATGAGTAACGTAAATTACGTAGCCTCAGCGTTAAAATGGACCAAGAGAGACGCGGCCAAGATAGAGACACTGATGCGCAAGAGCATCAAAAGGGTGCTAGGTCTTCCGATTACTACAAGCACAGAGCGGCTTGATCGGTTAGGGGTCCACAACTCACTAGCAGAAATCATCGAAGCACAGACGAAGGCACAGGTCGTGCGGCTGTCGACACCAGGGCCGGCAGACGCATCCTAGAAGAAGCAGGCATAAATGCAGAGGCAGAGTGCAACGCACGCAGGGTCGCGCTCAGCGCGTCGGTAAGGGGCACTTTCAAGGTTGAACCGCTTCCGAGAAACGTCCACCCGCAATTCAACGAGGGGCGCCGAAAGGCGAGGGCCCGAGCACTACTGAAATCGACCGCCAACTGCCCGGGACTGGCGGCATTTGTAGACGCGGCCCAGTATGGGCGCAGCGACCGGTACGCGGCCGTCTCGATACGCTGGGATGGTACGATCATTAACGCGGCATCGGTCAAGGGGGTAACGTCCGAAATGGCCGAACAGGTGGCAATAGCCATGGCAATGAGGGACCCCGAACGTCCTTACGTGTACACAGATTCGCGATCGGCGGCCAGAGCATTCGCCTCGGGCTCCATATCGCGGGAAGCGGCGGCCGTCCTCGGCAACGAGGGAGCCGCGGGTCATCACATCGTCAAATGGTTTCCGGCCCACATGGGGGCCGACGTGCACCCCGACTTTCCGAACGCCAACGAGCTGGCGCACGACCGCGCGCGAGGACTCACGCACCGCGGCGATCGTGGCGAGCGAAGTGGCGGGGAGGGAGGGGAGCACCGAGACCCGCTGCTCACCTTCAACGAAATAACAACGCACTATCAGCTGTCGAGGAGGGCCTTCCCGCTCCCCCACGCTAAACTCAATAGACCACAGTCATCGATATTCAGAATGCTTCAGACAGGGTCGTTCCCCTCGAGAGGCAGACTGAGCCTTTATTCACCAGAGGTAGAGCCGCAATGTCCAGATTGTGGCGAATCATACTGCTCGCTAGCGCACATGCTATGGCAATGCTCCGCGTTAAGCGGCACCATGTTCCGTAAAGAAGACTGGGAGGACGCCCTGCGAAGCGACGACCACCAGACCCAGCTCCAGGCTGTCCAGAGGGCTCACGAAAGGGCGGAGGCTCACGGGCTTCCCGTCCCAACGTGGGTGCGGCCCGCGACCCCTGCAGACCGCTAAGCAAAGAGTCGGTGGGGAGGGGTTCCTCAGGACTCATTAAAGTTATTTCCTCCTCCTTGCACTAGGCCGCGCAAAGCTCAAGACACAGGGAAGCTGGCCTATTGATATCGAGCAGCTAGCCTCCAACGCGTTCGGCGTATGCGAGCAGCCGCGTTCTTGGCACTGTGCCAACCTTGGTTAGCCTGGTATACTTAAACTGCGCTGACCCCCACGGACAAAGACGAGGCAGAGAAGACGTGTGTCTGCCAACCAACTAGCCCGACTTAAAGCTTTACTTGGTTATCCTGCCTGCATTTGTGGCATGCCAGGAACGCTGTCGCTCGTAGGCACCGACACGTCCAGCGATAGTCACGCGAAATGTCGCCAACGCGTTCGGCGTCGGCAAGCGACAGCGTTCTTGGCACTGTACCAAACTTGGTTAGCCTGCCTTCGTTTGTGGCATGCCAGGAGCGCTGTCGCGCTTAAACGCCAACGCGTCCAGCGCTAGTCAAGGTACCTCCGAAAATGATTACTCGAGAATACCCTCCTACATGCGTAGTTAAGTTAAACCAAGTTAAGACCTAGCAGCAACCAAGTTCATACCTAGCAGTAGCGGCCAGTAAGCTTCGCTGTGCTTAAGCTTTGCGCGACCGAGTGCAAACTTGCCTGATTTCTATAGATGTCTCTGTAAACAAACACACAGGAGGTAACGAGCTGGAAAACATCATTCGCTGTGATCACTTTTTAGCTTACAGATTTTGCCTCATTTTATTCGCTGATATTGTAATGCATACTGTCAAAAAAAAGAAAAAGAAGTAACCTATATTGTCCTGCCGGCATTGCTACGAGCCCCTTGCTTGACATATAACAGCGCACAGCAGTCGAAGGACACCAAATAACAGGGGCAAAATCTATGCGTGTATCTATGGCAACGAGCGAGCACAGTTTTGCCATGAACTAGACGAGATAGCGGGTGGGCCTTTGCTCTAAGTCAATAGATGGTGCTTGACATTCTGAATATCCCGCGGGCCTTGCGATACGGAAAAAGAAAGGATCGTGCGAGAAGAAAGAAGAGAGAAGGAATCAATTAGGAGGGAAAATCTGTACGATAACACAAAAAGCTGTGCCTTGCTCTTTGAGGCTCGAGCTGGTTGCCTAAGGACAAAAACATAAGGGTGTAAATATTCGTGACAACATTAGGTATGTGTATGCTGTTGCAAAAATCTGAAGACCACTCAGCACATACTAACGGAGTGCGAAGGGATTCACCCAGTATAACGCGCACCATCCAGAAGCACTTGAACTTAAAGTGGACGGACGCATCAACCGGTCAGCAGTCGAGATAAGCAAGAGAGTTTAGTGTATTGGTGGAAAAAAAGCTGGGAAGATATTGACACGACTGGATCCGTTACAGGCATAGGTAGCGATGCAAAGTATATAAATATTTGAGGAAAGCAAAATATTATGGAGATGTATACAAAAACGCTAGAATGAAAAAACATGCAAAGTATGTCTGATTAAATGAATCATGCTAGGTGACTATTTGTCACCGCCATGTTTCAAAGGGGATGTCAATAAATCATCATTATCATCATCGCTGGGCTGTATAGGAGTGTCCGCTCTTGCTAAATTTGTCTCGCTATACCACAGCCTTGACCCGCTCACGCGCAGGGAGTATCCAAAGCCACCGAGACGGTGGGTGGCGTCAGCTTCTCCCCGGTGAGCGCAGACAGCGCCTCTGGCGGAGAAAACACATTACGCCGTCTGGTGGCAATGAACACAGAGCTGAGCGCACTCGCAGACCTGGGCATGCTGGCTATGGGCACGCTCAACTTCCGCGACAAGCAGTGGGCCGAAAAGCCTCTTGGCGCGGCCTTCCAGGTTAGTGGTGATTCAGTGCGGCCGATATACTTGGTGCCTGTACATTGGAATTTATTTTGCTTGTTCGCTCTACAATGCCGTGTCGATTGCAACATGATCGCAGGAACTGTTACATACAATTTAGCGCTATTTTACTCGTGGAATTAAATTAAATCAATTGTACAACATATTTTCCGTTTCCCTTTTCTATGTTTTCAATTGATCTAGGGCGTTAGTTCGACAAATATGAGCCACAGCGTGATGAAATATAACCCTCAGTTACATTTCAGAGATTATATATTATTATTATTATTTGACACTATATGACCCTCAGCGATGAGTTACGCCTCAAGTGTCCGCCAATTTGCGCGAGGTGGAAGCAAGGGTAATTTGGCCCGCGTCTGCCTCTGCGCTCTATGTGAAGTACAATATAGTGGAAGTACATTGCGTTAAGCAGTTTTGTACAGGTCTCATCGAGGCCAAATTCAGCCAGGTTGCCGTAACAAAGGCTGTAGATTTCACTGTGTACCACACTGGAACAGCTTGGTGTCCCCAGCGCTCACCGGTGGCGCGAAAAGGGATGGCAACCAAGCACTCCGAGTATCACGTTTCAGTGGCTGAGCATGCATGCGTCTCGGCCTTCTGAAAAAAGACAACGTCATAGCAGTGTGTATTAGATAAGTGTTAAAGGGCGCACGTGTACACCCTCTTGTATGCATTTAGTTTCACATTCTTTTGTTCCGGACTTCTAAGATCTTCTCTTCGTCGAGGCTACAATTCACGGTCGAAGCGAGTGCATTCCGATATGTGAGAAATGCAAGAACGCTCGTGTACTGTGTGTGCACGCAACGGACCCGAGCTCGTAAAAATCGGGCGCCTTTTCTGTCTTGCGTTACGTTGAAACGCCATAGCAAACCGAACACGTTTTTTTTTCGGAGGCTGTTTGTGGTACAACGGTTAAGCAAAATCAAGTACCCACGGGTGAAACAAATTATATTAGAGCGCAGTTCTTAGGCGCCCGTTCTTGAGGCGAGCGTCGGCGCTGCCCCTCGTAACCGAGCGAATGAGCACAGCGAAGGATGAAAGCGAACGCGGAGCGCAGCGGGAGATGAAAGACGGCGATAGCAAAGAGAGTGCGAGGAGCAAAGCGGAGGAGGAGGGTGCAGCGGAACCGCGAAGCGGAAAGCGGAGGAGTATGGCGAAAGCGTGAGAAGAAAAGCGTAGTGCCGTACAAGACGGGCTTTGCGGCGACGACCGCTACGAGATGGCGCCAGAGTAGCACGCCGTCGTCTGTTTCCCGACGGCATGGAGCGAGCGCGTCCAACGATACCATATACGGAAGCAAAGCACTCCACTAGCGGCGGTCTGTGTGCGGCGGCTGCTGTGAATCGCACCCACGCGCTGCCTCTCGCGATCTCGATTAGTGGGGCAGTGGCAGCACACTTCGCTGCGTGTGCAACGTGCCGCACGAGACAAATTGTCTGCGCCGGCCCATATATCGCGAAATAAAAACGCGTATAGAGCTGCGCTCCAATTTCGCATTGGAGAGTATCGTAATCGTCGGTGATTTTTTTTTCGCTTTCATCTGGTGCGCAAGTCACTTGGAGACAATTTATCTTTAATAGTGCGGTACTATATTGGGTACTTACACTCATTTTGACACGTTATCTTGGTGCTGTGGCAGATAGATATTGCAAGAACGATGTGTGAAACGGCGAAGTGCGCGACCTTGCTCCTATGCTCGTTCACGGGCATGGTTATGCATGAACTGACCACGCAGGGAAGCGTGAAATTAAAGTCACGTGTACAAGGAGAGTACCAAAACAAATTAGTCGCATTGAAAGGCAAGCGAAAAATTTGTGCTTTGCAAGAAAAGTGCCAAAAAAGAAAATTTTTCCCGCAATCTTTAAAATTGCAATACTTATGAGCAGTGACGGCTTCCACTCACCGCCATTAGACTGATGGTCACGGTCACAAATGAATTTGCTACTATCCATGCGGATCATGATTTCATACAAAACTTGTTAGCTCCGGCTAGCTTTTCGAGCCAAGAGGATGAGAAGCTCGTCTAAGGGAAAGGATTGAGAGAAAGACACCATCGCGCCGTAAGCAATGTCAGTTGATTTCGGTTCAGAGATGGCGAGCATCAAAAAGCTTCGTCCTTACCAGACAAAGCTCGTAATAAAAGCGGACATTTTATTGAAAGGAAACAAATGTCAGCCAATACACTCTGTTTGAGCGCAATTTTATTAACACCGGAAGTACCCTGTATGTTCCTATATGAATCCCGATATAAATTCATACATGTTCGGTGTACTTGCTACTCTTTTGCTTTATGCCGGCCACTCCTTCGCAGTGGATAGCGACGTCTGCTTGGCGCAGAACCTCAGCTTCGTGTTTCACCGAGTTTCACCTTTTTGCCTTGTTTACCCCGGAATTAGTAAGAGGTCACGCGGAAAGGCTGCTCTCTTCGGCTGTAAACAACAGAAGTTTCTCCTGGAAGACATTGGAAGGAATTTAGCTTGTGCTTGGCGTCTCATAGAAGATGATGTTAAAATTCGGCGCAACAGACATTGTTCACATTTCCTGAGCACTGAGCTTGCTTGCAAGCGTTTGGTGATCAACTGCATCGATGCACCTTTCGTTGGCGCTCTCGTCTTGTAGGTTGGTATATCGTCTGCTAAATATGACTCTTCAGTGTGCTGACGAGACAGGCAAGTTTATTGCGACGGGGTCTCTGCGACTGAAACAGCAAGTTTTGTCTCAGATCTTTTAGAACAGACTTGCTTCGAAAGGTATGTCGGCAAATTTAGAAGCAACGGGGGAACAGCGCCCTTGGCTAGTCATGGTTTACCTTGTGGAACGTGTATTTCCTGTTAGTTAATTAAGTGTACAAAATGGCGTAAAGTCAGGTGCGGCTCGAAATGCTTCTCACCCGCCGCGGTGGCTCAGTCAGCTAAGGCATTGCGCTGCTGAGCACGAGATCGCGGGATCGAATCCCGGCCGCAGCGGCCGCATTTCGATGGAGGCGAAATTCAAAAATGCCCTTGTGCTTGTGTTGTAGTGCACGTTAAAGAGCCCCATAAGGTCTAAATTAATCCGGAGCCCTCCCCTATGGCGTGCCTCATAATCAGAACTGGTTTTGGCGCGTAAAACCCCAGAAAGAAGAAGAATAAATGCTTCTCGCACACCGCTGAGGCTTGTTACTCTCTTGTCCTTACGATGCAGGTTACTCTCAATTTGTCGTCCTTCGGAACTCTAAAGAGCGATAACGTGCGTCAATCATGGTCCCTATAGCAAGACCTTGTATCCTGGCGCGTTTCACTCCGTGTCTGTCTTCCCCTTCTCCACAAAATGTTAAAGTACCCCAGGTGGTCAAAATTTCCGGAGTCCCCCACTACGGCGTGCCTCATAATCGGATCGTTGTTTTGGCACGTAAAACACCATAATTTATTATTTTTTATCTCCACGGAATAGGGAAAAAGCTGTAGCTGATCACCGACAAACAGTTAAATATTGTCATGTATACATGCTGTTCAAGTGAGCACGAACGCGAAGAATTTACACGAACGTTCCACACGAACGTTTCTGCGCCGAACGCACTCCCTTTTTTCTTAGTGATGGTCCGCGCCACTGTCTCGTGCGCGTGCACGAGCGGCCGGCATACGTCGCGCCACCCCACGAAACCAAGCAGGCACGCGAGACGTATACCCGATGCTCTTCTGACAGAGTGGCTCGCTGGCTACCGTCGTAAAAAACATGCTTAGGAGCAGACTTGCGGCAACATATTTCAGTGTAGGATAACAGCATGAAACGTTTACTCGCGTAGCCTCACATAGCATATACGCGGCGCGTACTTTTGTATGTCGGTTCTAAGTGATAACTCTGTGCCATGTAAATGTTAATAAGGACGTGTACATGATGACGCTTAGTTATACAGCTATTGTTTTTAGTTTAGACGCTTAAACAAAAGCGTACAAATGTACTCGAAGTACGTTGCTACAGCCAGGCAGACACTATTAAAAAAATAATAATAAAGTCCCGGTGGCTGCTTTCTTTCTCGGTAACAGCAGCAAATCCCGAAGGACATACTTTTGCTGAATGCATGCACCGGAAATAATCGCACAGCCGGAAACCCGTCATAAACACCATGTGATAGAAATCACACCTTTTCTTAATTACAAACTTTAGAGCACATGTTTATTGTAGAAAGTTGAAAGGAACTGTCATACAAGCGTAGTTTCTTTTTTTGTATATTTCCAACTGACCATGTCGCGTGAAACAGCCACGGTCAAATTATTCATTCAATTCACCTCAGTATGCATGCCGGGTCGTGAAGTTGCGCCTCTGACGTATAAGGGTGACAAAGCGAAGCGGCCTTCATACTTTCCTCCTTTCACGAACGCAAGTCAATTGGGGCTTAACGCAAGCTCCAATTACCAGGCATAGTCCCGAACAAGCCTACAGTTCATGAAAAACATAGATGCGTTGGACGCGAATAACGATTATTGATAGATGCTGTTGATGCTAGTGGGAGTACGTAGCTCTGATAAAAATAATATAATCATATATGATTAAAACCAATTGAATATTTTTGTGAACTGAAATAGTGGTAAGAGGTCCACGTGAAGGCTGTCAAAGAAGTCGACGATCGAGATATAACAGCAAATAAAACAAAAGAAAGCTTACGTTTTCTATAGATGCTTTTTTCACTAAAGTTTTCACGGTGTAAAAAAAAGAAAAAAAAGAACGAAAAAGATATACTTTCTCCAAATGCGTCCTAGTTGAGCCTAGGTTGCGAGATGGGTGGGTTTGTCGTTCATCGCCAGGGAATCCAGCACAGGTGTAAGACGAGGCTCTCCTTTCAACAAAAGTTTGAATCGCTGGGCTTAACCATAAATTAAAACCATGCACAATATATCGATGTGACAAGTGACCCTTGTTCCCCGTTTGCCAGCAACTGCGAGTCGCATTGAAGAACGTGCAGAATGCGGTGACCTTCCTTGGAATTTGGCTACGGACGGCGCAGGAAGCAGAAAACTTCGTCAACGCCATTGGGAATGCCAGGTGACTCTTCAAAACTCCTCCCGATTTTTGCTTCACGTTGCGCACGAAAATTGAAAATGAAAAAAAAAAAGAAAATGCCGCAGTTTCGCCCTGAAACAAGAGTCCTTGATAGCGATAGCAAAGTATTAAACAACGACAAAAAGGTTCGTAGATTTATCGGCTGTATAAATTGTAGTAAACGTTCGGTTACAAATAACAAGCATGGTGTCACGCAACAGATCTCACTCAGTCACCGCGAGCATTCGCTGTCACAACGATGGCGTGGTGAAGAGCGCAAACTGAGAGGAGGCCTACGGAGCGAAGCCTAACGGCCGGGGCGCTGCATGGTGAACGACAACTTGCTTGCTCGAGGACCAACCAACAACTTCGTGCTTTATTCAACCAGCAGACAGGACGGGGGCACACTGCGCGGTACACTGCCAACAGACTTCAACGAATGCCATTCAACATTGAGCGCACGGTGGCGCTAGTGATCAGAAAGTTTGCACGAACGCTTCGTGCTGCCTCTCACTTGAACGATTCTCTGAAACTTGAGATTACGTGACCTCCAACACGAGGGTCACGGGACGGCAGCGCACATGAAGTGACCAGCCTACTCGGCTCGCCCAAGCGTTGCACCCACCGTAAATCCAAGGTACGGTGTGTGTAGGCCGCGTGTGCGCTGAGCCGCGCGGGCAGTCAGCAGCCAGGGCCGGGCCAAAGGAGGAGACGCGGAGAAGCGCGTTATCTGCGCCCCCTTGCGCACGCTTCATCACCTTACCGTGTTATTCTGCGCGCTGAACTCCTCCCCCCCCCTCCTTTCGCGCACTCGATCACGTGATCTCCGACGCGCGGCACGCGGGAGGAATGCGCGCATCAAGCCACCATCCTTCTCGGTTTACCCTCGCACGTTTTATTATTGCGATAGCAATTATATGGACACTTCAACCGTATTTCTGCCGTCGCCGTCGTCGTCGCCGTCGCCGTGAGGTTCCCTATAGATAAAATCTTCGCCGCGCGCCGTATGCCCGAGCGGAAGCGTGCGGGGACGCGCGCTGTCACGGAGAGCGAACGCACTCAATCTCCCACGCGCAAATAAGGAAGCGGGAAGCCAGCGCCGGAGGGAGCGGAGGGGGGGGGGGCGCACTTCCTTTCTGCCAACAACCGCGCTCGTCGATCGCTCACACCGTCGCTTATCTCCACACGGCTCTGACCTTTATGCGCCGTGCATTCGCCGCTCAGTTTCCGTTGAAGCGATAGACCGCACGATGTACCTTCGCCCGTTGGTGCGGCGTATGCGCTTGCTCCCAGCGTTTTGACAGTCGTGTCTACAGTCATTCAGTGTGATATATTCATGTTTGTTTGTGCGAGCTCACACCACGCTTGTTCAATCAGTTAGTAATAGTCGGGCCACATTTTCCAACGCACGCTACACATGCAATGCTGCCCGGGTCGGCAGTGCCGCGCTACAGGTGTGTCCCTTCGCACGCGCTGCCCACGGGAAGCGCTTCTCATCAACACCACCGTTTCACACGCGCCTTCTCGTGGTCATCGAGTCTCTCTTCATGTCGGTCTACTTACGCCGCAGCACACCTGCTTACTTAATCAGCTTATGTTTCCTACAATTCATATTGCTACCAAAGCCGCTCACCTTACTTCGTATGACATTGCTGTGTTGCTATCGCATTCATTGCTTCGCCCTTAGGGCGAAACTGTGACATTTTTTTCCTTCTCACCCACAGCATAAGGCGCGCGCGCGGGCACGAACTTATCGCAATTGGAGTTTATACGCAACCTCGGTGACAGCGAAAATTCGTCTGGAGTGTCCACGTAATTGCTCTCGCATTAAAAAGTAAGCAGAAGAGAAAGGCCACTTGCGCAACAGCCGTATTTTCAAGCGTTGCTGCGCAATTTCCCGCTTTGTGTATTTATTGATTTGGTAAATCACTCGCAATCGGAACTAGGGGTCAGGGCCAAGTTGTGCTGCATACTTCTCACTAAACACATCAGAAGGTAAAACACGATCACACGCATTAGATGATGCTCAAACTAACAATTGTTTTATTCCCATCCAGAAGGCAGAACATCTAAATGGTTAAAGGGAAACTGAGACTTCCACCCAAATGGAAACCCGGTTGGGTTTCCATTGTAGCAAATTGCTACATTTGGGTGGAAGTCTGAGTTTCCCTTTAATTACTTATCTCCACCTAGCGGATTTCCGCTGAACTATTACGTCAAACATCTAAATGGGTGCGAAGAAAAAGCAAAATGGAAACGAAGACAAGTTTGCCGCTTAAAAATCAGTGCTATATTTTTGTATGATGATGATGTTGGGACTGCGGAAACAGCGCGGGTGGCAGCGGGCCACAGCGCGTTTGCGGTTGCCAGTCGCCTGCGATGGCTGGTTCCGAACGCGCTGCAGCCGTCTTGTCGTCTCTGAATGCCGACAAGTGTATCTTTTTAACGCGATAACATTTCAAATGACAGGAATATACCACGGGGATAATTTAGCGCGAGCACCCTGCGGCGCCGTCTGCTTCAACGGAGCTGAAACGTCGCCTGCTTCACTGCAGTTACAATGCATGTCGTACATTTGACTCCGCTTTTGTTGTTCGAGATGTGATTAATTATGTTTATTTCTTTTTTTTGGGGGGGGGGAGGAGGCTTGAGGCACTGTATTAAAGAGACTAGACGACATCTAGGGAAAACACGCGTAATGCGGGAGATGGAAATTCAAAACGATGAGCAACACGAGAACAAGGTGAGAGCAGGAGCCAACGTTCGACAAGTGGACTCGTATTCTTCCACTTGTCGAAACGTTGGCTCCTGCTCTCAGCTTGTTCTCGTGTTGCTCTTCGTCTATACGACATCTAGTACGCTATACTGCCACTCTGACACATTACTTTGTTTTAAAAGGCGAGTATATTCTTTGTAGTGCCGCACGCCACTGCAATAAAGTGATTGTGCTGCATTTTTACCCTGCTTTGTCATCTCGATCGTCGTGTGCTCTTAGCTTACCAAGGTTAATATGAGTTGAATAAAGTTATTCTCTATGTTTTGCACGCTGCACGCAGTCGCAGGGAAAGCTCTAGATCCCGAGTGTTTACGTAACTCTAACACGAAGCAAGTATGAGCAGCATCTACTTCACACTGACAACGGACACACTCAGCAATCAAACCAATTAATGGGCCAGTCCAGTGAGCACGTGTTATAAACGTTGCATTTTATAACACGTGAGAGCTAGTTACACGCGCTTAATTATTTTCACCCTCGCAGTCAATAGCGAAGACAATAATTTGCGTAATAAACAATAAAGTGGCTCATTCATGTGCATGAAAGACACAGGACCCAAAAACTTTCAAGTTAGGCGCAATCTCGTTTATTTGTCGTAACGGAACAACCACTGCGCAAGTTACGAAGTCGACACGAGCACCCGAACGCTGTCTGCTTACCTTTATTTCATATTGAAAACGCATTTTCGGGTATAAGTGCACCGTGGATTTTCCGTTCGAAAAGCGATCAGGCTGACCAATAATAAAGGACCCGAAAGGCCGTAAACGGCCCGTTTTGCTGTTGTTGTTGTTTATACTGCCAGCCCAGCTAGGGGCTTTTACAGAAGTAAAAAAAAAATAGAAGAAAAGATACAAAATTCTGCTACATCTCGAGCTAAAAAAAATACAAGTCAGTATAATGGCAGTATATATAAAAAATGACATGCAGTGAACAAAGACAACAGAACTTCTTTTATGCGCACCAAAACAAAAATACATGCTAAGACGCATTCATATCACAGAAGATAACATTCTCTAAACCAGCAGTAAAAGTATTGACACAGGAAGATGTGACAAGTGAATTTAGTAATTATTCCATTCCTTAATCACCCTGGGAAAAAAGCTATACTTGAATGTATCATTTCGTGTAACTGGCGGCTGTATGTATAAGCTGTGCCTGTGTCTGAAGCGTTGATGCGGTGAAATTACAGAGTATTCAGATAAATTTATTTTAACCTGGTTATGAATAATTAAAAACAAAAATTTTGATGGGCCAAAATGAGTCCTTATTTCTAACGCGAGAAGGTTTGCACGACGGCATAGTTCAGTAGGAGAGTGCACGCGCTGATATTTATTGAATATAAATCTAGAAGTCAGTCGTTGAACTCTGTCCAATTTATGACGGTTAGTAGCAGTGTGTGGGTCCCAAACTATCCTAGCATATTCAATGATTGGCCGTATTAGTATCTTATACGCCAGGCTCTTCACTTCAGCAGTTGCGCTATATATCTTTGCCTGAGGTCCCAAAGAACTTTATTTGCCCTTCCACAAACTTCATTGATGTGAACGTTGCAACTCAAGTCTGAGGTAAATATTAATCTTAAATACTTATATGCTGTTACTCTTATTAGTTCATGGGGACCGATACTGTATTTATACCTCAGGGGCGTCTTTTTTCTTGTTATAGTCATACAAACTGATTTTACTGGGTTCAGTGATATTTTCCATTCATTACACCATTGTAGAATTTTATTTTAATTGTTGTTGAAGTCCAACTGGTCATTTAAACATTCAATCATTTTATATATTATGCAGTCGTCTGCAAACAATCTTAGCAGGACGGTTATATCAGTAGGCAAATCATTAATAAAGATAATAAATAAAAGAGGCCCCAATACACTGCCTTGAGGTACTCCAGAAAAAAACATGTTTGGACGCGGATTTTATTTATTTCGACATACTACTCACGAGAGGGGAGGTAGGATCTAAACCACTTAGTAATGTTTGGATTTCTAAATATTTCACTCGTATTTAGCAAGAGTCTGGGATGTGAGAATTTATCAAATGCTTTAGCGAAGTCTAAAAAAATTAGGTTAATCTGTCCGCGGTTATTGATCGGTAATGAAAGATCATGAAGTGTCTGAACTAGCTGAGTTATTGTAGACAACCCTTTACGAAAACCATGTTGCAGTGGTGATAATAAATTGTTAGTTTCCAAATAATTTGAGTGATCTTTACTGATTCTATGTTCAAGTAGTTTGGAGCAGGTGCTCGTAAGAGAGGTGGGCCGGTAGTTACCTACGTCTGATGTGCTCCCACTTTTGTGGACAGGAATTACTTTAGCTTGTTTCCAGGCCATAGGAACTGTTCCCTGTGCAAGCGATGACTGGAAGATTATGGTGAGATATTTAGCGACCCACTGAGTATATCTATATAGGAACTCATTCGGGATGCTGTCGGGGCCAGGGGACTTCTTAGTTTTATGCGCAGAAGAAGATTCAGCACTCCTGAATCTACGTTACCCGGCCCGCCACCCCTTTACCTTAGGCTCGAGCCCGGCCCAAGCCCGGCACGAAACCGGCCCGAACCCTGCCCAAGACCGAAAAAGATCACCGAGTGGCATTAAAAAAATAAAGAATACAGTGAAAAGAATTTATTCTTAAGACATGAATACATGTAATATGCAATTATGAACACCATTTTAACGGTCTGAACGCAAATACCAGCGCGCCAAGTAGTACGAATGACCACGCCGTTCAGTATGGCCAGCAGTTCCCAACGGCGCGACCTTGATGCGGCCCAATCCACTTCTATCACAGCGCCGCCACAGTATTTTTCCACGTAGGGCGCCTCACAGAAAAGCATGCGCCGCCCCAGCCAATCGTCCCACTCAACCGTATTCTAGTACACTATAGCCGAAGCGCAGCCACGACCGGTCGTGAGCGCAGCGCATGGATGGAGTAAATGGAAACAGAAAGCTTCTCGCTCCCCCATGGTGCAGCCTAACGCGCTGCTGCTAGGCGGCCGGTTAAGAACATGCGTGCAATCATGGATGGACGCAGTGCCATATTTCAGCCGCGTGACAGCTTATCTTACCAGTCATCGTTCTACCAATTGGCCTTTGAAGAATCAGCAAGTCGCGAACGCGCTTACACCGCGCTGAAAGAATTAATTACATAGATGTAGGTAAGTAATACAATGGCATCCTTTGGTTTGAGGCGACTTCGGTTTTGCTGGACTTTTACGTTCTGTTCAATCAGCGCAAAATACGACGGAAGAAGAAAAAGTAAGTACACAGGAGCAGCACTGCTAGGTTCCAGCTGCCCCGGGGCAACATGTTTTTCAGAGTTGAGACACACGAGGACAACTCGCTGCACGTTACATATTATCGCACACCACCCGAAAGTCTGAGCCCGGCCCAGGCCCGCGTCTAAATACCCGAGCCCGGCCCGGGCCCGGGTCAAAAAGCACATGCCATGCCCGAGCCCGGCCCGGCCAGCCCATGACAAAACTGCCCTACCTGGCCCGGCCCGGGCTTTCGGGTGAGCCCGAGCCCGTGCAGTGATCTACTCCTTCCTCGTTGATCAGAAGGCCAGACGCTGAAGGGCGATCGGAAGTGTCAGTAAAGGACGGAAGTTTAGCATCACCTTTGGTGAAAACGGAGGAAAAGAAAGAATTGAAATGTCCTATACGTTCCTGGGTATTTCTTTTTGATCAGCTTTATGTTGTTTCTTTGTAGGGTTAACATATCTCCAAAATTTACTAGGTGCTTCCTGAGGGAAGTTTTTCAGAGTGACATTAAAGAATCTCTCCTTGCTTTTCTTGACAAGACGATTCAAGTTAAGCTTCATGGTATGAAGTCTTGTTCTGTACACTTCGATTTGGTGAACAAGCTTCCCTTTTCCTTTTCATCCTCCGTTTGACACGAATTATTTCCCTTGTAATCCAGGGGTTCCTTTTTTCTTGCACTTTTTTAAGCTCTTAGGAATAAATCGCGTAATACAATGCGTCGTAATCTTGGAAAAAAAAGTCCCATAGATCGTCAGTGCCACCATTTGATTCATAAATAGACGTGAAGTTATCAAACGATCCTTCAATGTAATCTAAAATACTAACAGCATCAGCAGCTTGAAAGTTTGGATAATGGATCTTTGATTCCCGGTGCTAGTGGTACGAGGACATGTCCAAGGACTGAATAACCATTTTATGGCTGGATAAACATTCTTCAACAAGACAATCATTCACATACGTTGTCAAAGCACTGGAAATAAAAATAAGATCAAGTATATAAAAGCTTGTTGCACACACCCTACTAAATTCCTTAACTATCTGAGTTAAATTGTATGAAAATATTAAATCCAGAAATACCTCAGAAGTTACATTTGTGTCTCCGGCCACATATGAATGTCAATCAATGGCTGGAAGATTAAAATCGGCTATTAACAGTATGCTGTATTGCTCTTTCATGTACGTTTCCATGAATTGTTATAAGATATGTTCTACAGAAGAGTTCGGAGCCCTGTATACCCCTCCGACCAATACAATTCGATTCTTCAATTTTGTTCTAATTCACACTGCCTCAATATCACCTGGTACTTCTAAAGGGGAAAAAACGATGTTTCGCTTGACGAGAAGAGCCACGCCTCCGCCTCTTCCATCTTGATCCCTCCTAAGCAACGTGTAACCAGGTGGTGCAATTGCGCTATCTGGTACATTAATGTAACCGAGTTTCCGTAATTACGGCAATATCAGATTCATGATCAATAACTAGAGCTTCAAGCGCATGTGTTATGTTTATTACACTTCTCGAGTTTACGTTAATTATTTTGAAGCCTACAGGTTCGCCCGGCATTAGTCAATTATTCTTGTTCCTGAATTACTTCCCAGTCTGCACCTTTCCTCACGCTCTTCATCCCAGCTGTACATCATGTTGTTTGCCCTCAAGTTATCAAAAACAAGCTTAACATTTTTTCCTACCTTCCTTTCATCACTTGCCGAGTCCCATAGCTTTTTTCTTATTCCCTGTACTCTTTTGGAGAAATCCTCGCTGATACTGTAACCAGTATCCTTCAGTTTTGAGGAATTCTGCAGCACTTTTATTTTATCTCTATAGTCTGCCACCCTCAAGATGACAGGACGAGTTATACCAGAAAGTTTCTTACCTAATCTGCGAATTTAATCAATAGAATTTACATTGGTTTCAGAGTTTCGTTAAAGATATCGTCTTTTACTGTTCTTGCAAATGTTTCTTCATTTTCATTTTCATGTTCTGCTAATCCTCTAATGATAAGGTTATTTCGTCGTGAACGATTATCCAAGTCATCCATCTGTTTGACCAAACTAGACGTTTAGATACTGCGGCCAGCCACAGTTACTTCAAGAGTTGCAAGCCTGTTCTGAGTCTCGTCTAAGCTTTGAACTTTAGTTTCAATAACAAGAAGCCGGTTCTGCATGTCTAGGAACGTTGTTTCAAATGAGTATTGCTTTTCTTGAACCCCAGTAAAGTTAGACAAGATTTCTTTCTGATTCTGGAGCAAAAACCTGCACAAATCTTCGGTTATTGGGCCTGGATTCTTCTCCACATCCCCAAAGAGTCCCAACAACAGGCCCGCAATGGAAAAACAGTCACATATAAAGTCAAGGATGACGCGTAGACACGGCAGCACTATAAGAACAAGAGCATTACTGTGGAAGTCATTTTTTGGTCACCAACCTGCATGAACAGAGGCACGTCAGGCGACATTGTGACGGTGGTGCTGCCGTGTCCACTGAAGCCGGTAGGCGATGGACATGCATTTATAGCATGCAGATGATCCCTTGTAGGCATGCGTAGTGACGTCATCGTGCCCCCGGATGGAAAGTGGAAAAAGCCATCCACGTGTCGATGCTCAAGGGTGCTGGTGCCCTCAGAAAACTGGTCGGAAACACCGCCCATACAGAAGTGTCGCGGTAGCCCGGTATCGTACCGAAGCTTGGAGCATCCAGCGTCGAAGGATTTTGCTGCACCCACAGTGATGAAGCTTAGACAAGCGCAGAAAACATGCATGCACAGAGGCACGTCAGGCGACATTGTCACGGCGGTGCTGCCGTGTTACCGCTGGTCCGCAGTGCGGGAAGGCAAGACGCACACTGTCGCGTACTTCACGACAAAACAACGAATATCCACCCGAGTAAGCTTGCTGGGCATGAAGTCTTTTCTATTTAAAGCCATTATCCTGTAGTGTCGTTTCTCAGGCGCCGCAGTAACCTTGCGTACACAGCAAATGCACTCCACATATACACAAACTTCTTGTGTCTCCGTGAACGTCGATCGCAGGGCTCTTGCATAAGCAGCTTCCTCGTTCGCTGGTTGTTGGAGCATCCAGTGGCGCTCGGACAAATAACCATTCTACATCTCGCCCAGAAAATGCGACAAGAGCCCGTCTAAAACAAACAGATCGGCTTGTGCAGCAAGCACACGTATAAAAACACAACCATATGCCAACACACACCGCAACCGCAAGTGCAGCCACCTTCTCTCGTCTACCGCATTCCTCACCAGAAGTCAGTACCTGATGTCGAAAACACGGTAGATATTGAAGCGGGAAAAGGGGTCAAGGAAATGTACACAAAAATGCTAGAGAAAAAATCAGATATAGCATACCTGATTAAATCAAGCAGGCTAGGCGACTATTTGTCACGGCCCGGTTTCAAAGGAGATGCCATTAAATCATCATCATCAGCAGCAGCAGCAGCATCAAGCGTGGCTGACACCTCATGACACTCAGACTATAAAAAAATGTGGTTGATCCCTCTTATATAGGAATCGGTATAGAACACGAAAGTGAAACGTGTCTTCACAGAAGTAGTGTAATGTTTATTGCACATTGATATATAATGTCTATTGGTGTTTTGTGGCTAAAGCGCCCTTAGGCGTTGATGCACCCACGCTGACGCCTGGTGGCACGTCTCCTCCATCACGACTACCAACGTCGATGACCATGAGCAACCGTCGTGCATATGGAAGCTGCACTACGCTGCACACGCTAGCACAACGCGAAAGACGAAGCACGTAACTGACACATTAATACAACGCGCAAGACAAAGCACGTAACTGAATCGTCACCGTGTCAAATCAGCGCGTACAGCGCGTCGTAATTGCAGCCTCCGCGATCAACTTCAGAAACATTTTCAGAGCTAATTGCGGAGGCCACGCTCCGCTGTGCTGAGTACGGTGAACGCCACCTAGGTGGCGTTGGTAGTGCTTCTTGATGCCAGCGTCCCTTCGAATGCTGGCATCGAGGCGTCGTAGTGCTGAGGCCACCGAAGTGTTCACTGTCGGTGCGCGTTAGTGTCATAATGCAGTACTTCTCTTTTCTGCTCGTAGGCGGCGGCACCGCCCCGAGCAAGAGCGCGGGTACACGGAGGAGTGTTAGATATATAAGGCGCGTCTGTGTAGCTCTCTGCAAATGCGTTTGTGGCGCAATGGGTTAAACGCTCGGCGATCTATCGTCGCGGACCGAGAGGTCGTGGGTTCGATTTCCAAATTTTGCATGTTTGTGGAACTTTTTCTTCTGGTTTCTTTCTTTGTATTATGTTCTATGACGTATTTCCGTGACGGAAATATTTCTTCTTCTTTCTTCTGGTTTCTTTCTTTGTATTATGTTCTATGACGTATTTCCGTGACGGAAATACGTCAGTGAAGTCTTGGTGGACCCCGGCATAAAACACTTTCGTGTTAAAATCTGGTCTATACCCACCAAGCGGGAGAACAGGCAATTACGAAGAGCTACGTGAGCTACGTCCAGTGTTTAATGTGATAGCGTTTATATGGACACTTCAAGCGCATTTTCCACCTCAGCGTGACCGTCGCCGTGATGTTTTATATAAAGTCCAAGCGTGACAACGCCGCGCGCCGTATGCTGTATGTGCGAGTGAAAGCGTGCAAGGGTGAGCCGACGACCGCAGCTCCATCTCGTGCGCGCAAGGAGGAAAGCGGGCAGGAAGCGCAGCCCCGGGGGAGCGGATGGAGGAGGCTATTGCACTTCGGCAGCCACTGCGCATGGTGCGGCCGCGCGCGGTCGGGCGGGGTTTTTGTTGATAGCGATTTGCTTTGAGGGCACAGTCTAGGGGGGCCGACGACTCGTAGCCTTGCGCGGGCTGTGTCCTCGCCACTCAGTTTGCGTTGAAGCGAGAGGCAGCATGAAGGTCAATTCAATTGCAGCTGCAGCCACGCTTCCTCACTCCAGCGTTTTGACAGCGAGTGTCCGCGGTCATCGGGTGTGATGTGTTCATGTTTACCTGTGCGTGCTGACACCATGCTTGTTAATTTAGTTACTAAGCGAATGTTTACAAATTTGCAGGGCCGATAAAACTACGATGTTTACTTCGTATGGCTCTCCACTGATTTGCTATCGCAATTGATGCTTCGCCTTTCGGGTGGAATTGTGACTTGTTTTGGGTCCCCCTTTATATAGCAGCTAGAGTTGCCAGGTGGCAACTACGAAATGTAATGAATCCGGAACATTCAACATTCTTAAACACCCGGAATGGAGTGAGAATAGAATGAGAGCCCGATTCCGGAATAGAGTTGGAATGGAATGGGCGCGAACTCCCTAATCTACGAATGGATTGAAAGCGAGACTACAAAACCGGTAATTTTGCCAGTTAGACTAAACTAGACTCGCCAGTTTATTATATTGGTCAAGTTTTATTCAATACGACTGTTTCATAATCTTCATATAGGCGACTACCTCTCCCACGGTAATTTTATACAACACGGTATTCTACACATTCCCTGATGATCCGCAAATTTTTCTTCGTTGCAACGTTGAAGTGAATTTAAAGCCAGGTAATTTTGTTACTCGTAATTCTCCTTTTTAAGGAGTTTTTAGGCTAGTTAGTGCCTTAGTGTTGGTGAACACCTTAACATTTAGCTAAGTAGTTAAGTTGCCAAGAATTATTTTATTTAGCAATTGATGCAAGCCAAGAACGAACGGGCACGTCGCAAACAGCTACTTCCTGCTATAGTTGGCGAATATTCGGAAATCGCGCCATATTTTTTTTTCGCACACTGTGTAGTATCCAGAAGGCGCGATAACAGGCGGTCAGAGAGACGAGATAATACGCAAGTAAATGTGAAACAATAAAAAGACACGGACTTCAGCGAATGCTTCGGCTCTGAACTGACTTATTGTGATACCAGCGTTCTCCTTGAAGACTGCCATGTTGATGTTGCTTGCTTGCTTTTTCCTCTAATAACCGCGCTCACACACTCTATTGGACATGGTGTAAGATTGTGCATACTTCTCTTCACTCGAATTATTATTTATTCAAAAAAGAACATACAACAACGCCAAGAACAGATAAGAGGCCACGTAATGTGTTCGTTATTGTGCGAAAGAAATGGGGACTAACGTTATTTCTGACCTTCTTAGGATTTAAAATTATTTTGTCGCTAGGCATACGGAAGCGCGCGTCATCAGTCATGAGAGAGGTAGCGGCCGAAAACTGCACCAGGGAGGCCAATTCCTGTTCTGGTGAGGGAATCACTTTATTGAATCTTAGTGGGCCTTCCTAATTTGGTTTCACCTGGACTAGTATAGCCTCACCAGCTCTCGGCAATATATATTTTTTTGCCGGTGTCAGGCGCCACGGCATGCCTGCAAATGCAGTGGACTGGAGGAGGATTCGAGCTTACGAACTTCAGATTAGAAGCCCGGTGTTCTAGATCTGCTCCACGCCATCCCCTTCCGAAGAAAGTTACCTATCAAGAAAGGGGTCAGGCGAGAAGACACACTCTCCAATGCTATTCACTACATGCTTAGAAGAAGCATTCAAGCTCTTACACTGTGAAGGCTTAGGAGTGAGGGTGAACGGCAAATATCTTAGCAACCTTCGGTTTGCAGATGACATTGTCCTATTCAGCAACAATGGGGACAAATTACAACAAATTATTGAGGACCTTAACCGAGAAAGTGTAAGAGTGGGGTTGAAGATTAATATGCCGAAGACAAAGATAATGTTGAATAGCCTGGCAAGGGAACAATAATTGAGGATCGCCAGTCAGCCTCTAGAGTTTGTAAAGGAGTACGCTTATCTAGGTCAATTACTCACAGGGGACCCTGATCATGAGAAGGAAATTTACTGAAGAATAAATTTGGGTTGGAGTGCATACGGCAGGCATTACCAAATCCTTACTGTGAGCTTACTAGTGTCGTTGAAAAGAAAAGTGTACAATAATTGCATTCTACCGGTGCTAACATGTGGGGCTTAAACTTGGAGGTTAACAAAGAAGCTCGAGAACAAGTTAAGGACCACGCAAATAGCGATGGAACGAAAAATATCTGGTCTAACGTTAAGAGACAGGAAGAGAGCGGTGTGTATTATAGAGCAAACGGGATAGCCGATAGTCTACATGACAATCAGAGGGAAAAATGGAGCTGGGCAGGCCATGTAATGTGTAGGGTGGATAACCGGTGGACCATTAGAGTTAGAGAATGGGTACCAAGATAAGGGAAGCGCAGAGGACGGCAGAAAACTATGTGGGATGACGAAGTTAGGAAATTTGCAGGCGCAAGTTTGAATCAACTAGCGCAATACAGGGGTAATTGGAGATCGCAGGGAGAGGCCTTCGTCCTGCAGTGGACATAAATATAGGCTGATGATGATGATGCGGAAGCGCAAGTAGCAAACAGAGCGAAATCATTTCATTTTGGCTGGAATTGAATGAATGGAATGGATAAGCTCAGTACCCCAGGAGTGGGAATGGTCGCACTCTCACCAAAATGAAATTATGGGCATCTCCACTCTCCAGAATGATGTTAGACTGAATGGAGTGCTCCACTCCGCGAATCTGTTACATATCGGGGGATTTTGCAACCAATAAATAAATTCTTGAAAGTTCAGCGCTCTGCTCACTCTTCTGTTAGTGGCCCTCTGTATCAAAACATGATGCAGTCACCAGTTGACTTCTGCAAATCAAGCATTAAACACTCAGCACAAAGAATAGCGTTAGACAATTGCACTCAGCGCACATGGCTTCGAGCAGAAACGCCACTCTCTACGTATTGCACTGTACTTGAACTGGTTCCTATAACGTTTACCTGTGCTCGGAGATGCTTATAGCTGTCGGGAATGTGCGGCCACGCTTTCGCAGCTACATCGACTTGGCGATTGTGCAGACGCACGTTGTGCCCTACGAGGGCATGACTGACCCTTGCGTCGCCTACACGGTCAGCCACAGGAACGCAGACGGCATCGTCCCCAATTATGTGAGTACGTTGCGCCGCGCTTCCCAATGAACCTGTTAGAAGCATAAAATTACCATAGCGACGGCTGTACACAAATTGCACCGACCGAGGTCATCACAGGTTAAATAAATATGGCATTAGCACTCATTTCGCCGCCCTGGCCGGGGAATAAACAAAATATCTTGTTTTGTAGTCGTCGGTAGTCCGAGTCTTACGCCTTTGAATTAGCAAACGTCACTTTCGGGTCAGTGTTTACGAACGCAGGCAGAGAATAGTTCCGTGTAGCATGTCTCGTTGAGAATGACGTATATATTTGTCCCATCAATGTATTAACCTTCTTTGTAAGCACACATTAAAATAAATAAAATAAAAATAATTTGGTTATTTTTAAATAAGCAAGTTATTTAATTTTTTGTATTTGTTTTCATGTGTGCTTACAGAGAAGGTTAATATATTGATGGGACGAATATACGTCCTTCCCAACGAGACATATTACACGGAACTATTCTCTACCTGCGTTCCTAAGCACTGACACCGAAACTGACATTTGATAATAAAAATAGATGTAATTTGCTCGCGGGATCAAATCCCAGTCACGGCGGCCGCATACCGAGGCGGGCGAAATGTAAAATCGCCCGTGTACTTATATTTAGGAGCACGTTACAGAACCCCATGTGGTCAAAATTAAGCCGGAGTCCCCCACTGCGGCGTGCCTTATAATCATATCGTGGTTCTGGCACGTAAAATCTCATAATGTTTAAGAACATAATTTGCAGTTTAGCCCTAAGGGTGACGCACTGACAGCGATAGCAACGTATATCGTTGCGCTTCAACTCCTCGATCTGTGCTCTTTATATGCAGCTATATGTGGGTGTGACTATATGCGGACGCGACATATGCGAGTGCACCAGCGCTTTTGGAACCGCGCCTTTAATAAAAAAAAAAACTCACATTAACAAGCCATGTAGGACATCTCACAGAAAATGGCAAATGGAACTGTGACATAAGTGCGTGCGGGTGTTACAAGCATGGCGGTGAAGCCAGCATGGGAAGGATTTGCTAAACTGTCATTCCGGCTTCAAACAGCTTCCCGACTTAACAATTTGAACATTTTGAACAAAATATTGCGTTGTACATACAACAATTCGCAATGGTTACGCATGTGCGCAAAGAGCAATTATTGTGCTGTGTTTAAGGAAACTATAAGTCCTTGGAAATTTACAATGAAAAAATGTTATAACTAACGTCACAAAGACATTTCAAGCAACGAAGATTATAGAGAAATCCGTGTACTACCATGCATATTTATGATAACTGAACGATTTCATCGTCAGATTGTCGTCTTGAAATTTTAGTCGGACACTACATGGGAAAAGTAGCAAGGGCGAGTGAACCTATTATTGAAGTCGTTGAAAGACAACGTTTTCCTTGGCGTTTGTGGGTGAGAATAGGGTGCATGAACCGTTTAATTAATTTCGAGAGCCACACTAAAGCGACATTTGATCGACGTCAACTGGAGGTTGTATCGCCTTCCGACTTTTTGTAATAAGTTATCATCATCATTATCAGCAGCAGCAGCATTGCCATCATAATCATAATTGTGATCATCACCAGTTATGCCTCAGACTATGCTATATTCAGGATCGGCCCACGAAAGAGGCTAGAAACAAATGTTACAGAAATAGATACCTGAAACAGAAAAGTAGCGGTAGGTTGTCAAAGAAGACATGTCAAAGATGGACAGGCAATGTGGCATGATTCAAATAAGCAGTCCGTAGTGACGCTGATCATGCATTGGCGCAGGACGTGGCAGACAAGGTTCGAGATCGTCTCCGCGGCGGCCCACTACGCGTCCTCTACTCGTCGACGCTGGCTGCAGTGGCGTACGTAGGCGCCAAGAATGGCGCCGACGTGAGTCTGCGGCAACGGTTCTGCAGCCTATCGTTTGTTGCCGATATAGATGTGACGTGCGAGGATACCGTGGGCCCGCTGCAGGTTACGTACGTGCCTTCGGACATGGCCGAGTTCGTCACGTTCCGCCACCAGGACGCCGGCTACTTCGTCACTTTCGAGGGCAACCAGTCGCTCACCGATAAGGCGAGTGGCGCAACTCCGCTGTATATACGCCCTTCGAACAAATCAAGCAAGCCAGGTCGTTCTCGCTGCACAGCACCTACACTCCCTTTTTCACAATAATTCAAGATACGCTTTCTATAGGGCCACATTGTACTGACTGAGCCCGAAGGCGCAGGACGCGAGCGTTCGCGGCTGGTCGACTCCAGATGCTGTGTTGTAAAGCGCCTTCGTGGACGACGGTTTACCTGCACAAGCGCCGCGCTATTGGCTGTAAAATTTGGTGTCCCGCCATTTTTGAATGTAAACCCGTCTCGAAGCTGCACAGAATCGGTGCTTCTAATTGCGCTGTGGGCAATGGGGCTGATATAGACTGCAATTATTCAGATGTCTTTCAGTTTGTGTTATTCTCTATTCATGTATACAGAAGAAATGGGAATACGTAGTATAGTGGAGACTTTTGTTTAACAAGTCCAAACAGTTTTCTTTATGCAAGCAGGGCAGAGAAGGCAGGGCTTGGCAAGCCATGCCAGATCGGCAGTGTTTATTAGGGCCAAACAGTTCCCATTTTTGGCGTCTTTTCTCCTAACGTGCGGAGTTGTCTCCACGCCATTCAAACTCATCGGCTACCGTGACACTGGTGCGGCCGCAACTCTTGAATTCTATCCTCTCGCTATTCCTCATCACAGCGGCACTGCTACGGCAACCCACCGCGGTAGCGCAGTGGCTATGGGGTGGCACTGCTGGGCTCGACGTCGCTGGTTCGATCCTGGCCGCGGCGCTCGCGTACCATGTACGTGTTTGGTGCACGTTAAAGAACTCCGTAAGGGTAAAATGAATCCGGAGCCCCCCACGTCAGCGTGTCTCATAATCAGATCGTAGTCTAGGCACATAAAACCCCAGAATTCAAATAACTTTTTCATGGTCAGGAATAAACCGTTCAGCACTAAAGCATTTTTATGGCCCGTTTCTATATAATACACAACTATCAGGCTCTTTTTCTAGGTTCCAGTTCTAAGGATTAAAAGAAAATTGACAATCACTTTAGAATACGCCAAAGAGGGTGAAGGCGAAAGCCTGCGCGCTCAAGAGACATTCACTAAATTACCTGATATTCTCAGTGCAATGCGTTGTCACTTCTTATTACTTATTGTTTCCGGCCAAATGTCGCGGGTTCGAGTGCCTTAATTGACGCTACCTTAATTAACTGTGCCTTAACTAACCTCGCCCTAAATAACACCAAAGGTCGTGGGCTTGACTCCCACCAAAGGTCGAGTGTGCGACTCCCACCAAAGGTCGAGTGTGCGACTCCCACCAAAAGTCGCGGGTTCAAGTGACTGAATTAACCCTATCTTAATTAAAACAATGACGATGGGTACCCGCGCACCATCAAAATTATTGCGTGAACCTTGCTTGCTTGACCCCCCCACCATCATAACTGTTGCGCGAGCGTTCCTTTCTTACTCATAGAAGACGATGACGACGGTGACCCGCACACCATCAAAATTGTTGCGTGAGCGTTTGCGTATTGGTAAGACACGATGCCGGGTCGGTGTAGTAAGCGAATTACCACACCGCGTCGTCGACACGGTTTTCGCTCATGGACGTTGGAGGTTGACTGAACGATGAGACATATGGGGTTTTCGCCTTAATAAAAGCCAGAGAAAGCAGTCTTCAACTCAAGTCCTTTATAGGCAAGCGCCTCGTCTTCGGGCTTCGCTATTCAGGGTCTCCGATTGGTATCTTCTCTCAAAGTTGTTCTTGTTTTGTTGCGTCAGCTGTGTCTTTTTACAGCGTCAGCTGTTATAGGCTCATTCTAATAGATGTTTCGGTTCGCGTTGTTGTCCACCGCCGCCGCCGCCGCCGCTGCGTAACCGCTATCGCCCGAAATGTGAAAAAAAGTACCCGGTCTCCGCCGGGATCGGACCCCGGCCCGCTGCGTGGGAGTCGGATACTTTACCACTGTGCCACGCAAGCACTTGCTATCAGCGTCAGAAAAAGGCCCTATAAACGCGCCCTAGGCAGGCGCCCATGCGCAGACGACCCGAGCCTCCGCCATTATGGTGGCGCCATCTAGTTAAGGCGCCTCCAAAAGCTGCGTGCGCAGGCGCAGACGACGAGATGCGATTCAGACGAGGCGCGCAATAAACTCGATCCCGATGTGAGATATGCGCCACGTATTCTCGGTACCTCTTCGGTACACGTTATAGCGTCTCCTCGCAAGGTACGAACCGCTGCTGACGAAGCGAATTGTAGAGCTACGTGAGTGGCTACAACCAAGCATCATCGGGCTCAGAAGACTGCTGTGCAGAGATCATTACAAACCGCAGCTCGCCGTCGACGCCGGGCGGACAGTTGAGATCGCTCTCGTCAAAACGAGGCGAAGAGACTTTGCCGCGAAGACCCTGTTGTGCGTGGTGCCAAAATTGCTACTCTTAAGCCGATCCACCAGCTTACGCTGTCACTGTGCTGCTTGTGCCGCACAGGCCTGCGACTTTTTTTTGTGGAGAGAAATTCATTTCACGGGCAGGGATTTTATTGATAATGCTGAGGTCATCGCGTGTAATGGGCACGGGATTTACTGTATGCCGCCAAGCACGAGCAGCATCATAAGCTCGCTGAGCTAGAATGGTTATGGTGGCACGCTACAGATGCCGCGAACTGCGGATAAGGAGCTCCACCTCTGTACTGCCAGGAACGTCTTGATATTAGTTGCGTAAGTCTTTCTGAGGTATAATCCGCCTGGTCTTATGCAGCAAGGAAACGCAGTTATATAACTTTCTGTTACGCTCACCAATGAGCTCATCCTACAACGCTGATTCTTTTGCACCCTATTTCCTGTGTTGATAGAAATTCAGTTGCTGATTCGTCGCTCCATAACACTTCCTCCCCATTGTATTCAAAGCCTTGGGTAAACGTCGCTTCGAGACACGTCGTTTTTCCAGGAAATCCACTTACTGCGCACTGCGCTGTAAATTAGAAATGGGGTAGCCATCATTTTCTTCACTGCAGCTACCACTGAGCTGGCATGACATGTTGAAATATGCACAAGTGTAGCTAAAGAGAAAGTGGCCTCTAAGGAAGCATGCTTTTAAGAGGGTGCAGCCAACAACGTCGTCAAAGGCGCCGAGGTGAAATTAAAGGACAGTCTGGAATTTCGTTTTGATCACTAAAAATGGAATTTTTTCCACCTAAAATGTTTCACTTTAGCATTTAAGGAGCAGTCCACCAGTCTAAACTTGCTCACTCTTTTTTATTGTTGTTAAGTGTTCAACAATTACCGTCTCTCTCTTGTGCAGATCTCGTCGTACAGGAACAAGCTTGACGGCTGGGCGTTTTTCGACGTGCAACGTGACGTCTACTGGCCGTGTAGACGCGGAATCCCCTACGAGCGCCTCAGGCAGGGCGCTTCGCTGCTCAGGCTGTGAACGGCCTCGCAATAGCACTCCATAATGTTGTAATCTTATCAACAGCGCTTGCGCATTATAATTAATAAATTCATCAACGATGCTTCAAGAGTTACCAAACTCGGGCCCAGCGCCGACACCGCGCAAGTAGTGAAGAAATGAGCGCACGCTATTTTGTGATAACCACGATGGCGGGCTGCTCCCAAAGCTGCGTGCCAAAACGACAGCAAAAGCAATGAAGGCAGTCTATCGCAACCTTGTTGGTTCATGCACAGGTTCTGCAACTTACCATTCTCGCAGCATTGTGCATCAGTCGCGTAGAAGTTCACATCATAAAATCCATGCACAAGCAACGGTTGCTGTAACCAACGAACGTTTGGAAAGGAGTCGACTGGAGTCAATCTCGTTTGGCCACTCGTGTGGCGCTCGGGTGTTTCCGCGACTAAACGACAATATCGCAGTGCCGCTTGCCCTCAACAATGAGGAAGGAGCACCTCTGCCAGTGGAATCCGTTGATACGAATATTACTGTAATCTGCGAGTGAGTATGCGCCTATGATTCGTAAGCTTCAGCTGTTCTGGGTCCACGGTATCATAGTCAAGTTATTCCGGGAGTCTCGCAAGCTTGCCCCTTCTCGATGTGCGAGAACGCAGGTACGGTCACGCACCACCAATGCAAAACTTAATCGACAGTACCATTGATACTACGATAGTTGAGTGGCTGTATCAAACTATAGCAGGGAAAAAAAGCACAGTGCAATACTACGCGCGTGCCTCACGTAATTACTGCTACATAAACATGGCGATGTTTTTCTATATGCCCCGATAAAATCGCTTTCAAGACGCCAGTAACGGTGGCAGAGTTCTACGGTGAAGCAGTGTACGCATAAGAAGGCGCTGCAGTCGTATATCCCTCCACACCATGCAGCGGTGTGCGTATGAGTTTCATCATCGGCAGCCTATTTATGTCTACTGCTGGACGAAGGCCTCTCCATGCGACGAACTCGGACTTTGATACATCGAGTTTTATTGTATTTTAACTTCATTATTTCCGTCGTTCTATTAAAGAATAAAGGACTGCAAATATTCTAAATCTTGAATACGAATGAAATAATCACTCGTGTTCAGTTAAACATTGACTACGAGTATCCTGCGGAGTATCCTGCGGAGGTTCACAATGCGAGCAGCAAGGTGAAATTTTCTTAATTTTCTTGTATTCATCGCTCACCCCTAAACGCCCGAGTCTTCTCCCCACCACACGCTCAATTTGAAAAACTTGCCCTGTTTCCCTTGCCCTCACTTCATAATCTCTTCTCCTCCTTTTCTCAGCCTCCGCGACGGAGCACTGCATCTTACGTTGAAATAATAAATAGTAATAATTATAAAGTTTGTTCGTAATTAAGCGTAGACATGAGAGCTATAGGGCGATTATTAACGATGTCGTAGGAACTCTCTTAATGCTTTCAATCTGTAGCTGACTCAACGCAATTGACGACTTGCAAAATAGTGCGCGCCCTTTTCGGTAGTACTGTTGCACTACAAAATCTGGTTGGAAAAAATTTGGAGGACGCTTAAGCTTCGATTTTAGGAGTGGCACGCGATAACTTTCAAATTTGCCTGGCTGCTTACCAGGCTTTTTCTAGTATATTCAAATTACAATCCGACGCTGTCACGTCTGTAGGTTGTTAGGTCGTACTTTACAATTTTTTCTTACGAATTTTACCTTGAGAAATTCAATTTTTGTTTACTAACGCCTTGGGCCACGCGACAGGCCTACCCGGTCGGGGTGTTTCGGGATGATGTGGTTCGGCATGATTATTTCCGCCAATGACGCCGGCGCTTACGCCGACGCCGGATTTTCTGCGAAACGGGGCCATTAACGCTGTCGTGTTAAAAAAAGGCAAACCCCGCTATTCCCATGGGAGATATTTCACTACTTATCGGCCAGCTGAGTTGGAGTCCGCTTACTTATCACATGCTTTTGCTCCGTCAATGTCAATTCTAGGCTAATTAGAAAAGAAAAGTTGGTTGTGCATCACGAAAGTGTTATCTTCGGCTGAGTATTGCTGACGTTATCAGCAAGACAATTTGCTAAGACCTGCACGTTTCATTCTAAAACCAGTACCACAAAGACGCACATGGACCATGCATCCGTATACGGCAAAATTTGCCATCTTAAGCACCTTTAGTTTAAAAATTGGCTGAGGTTTAACTGTTACAAAACTAGTTATCACGAGCGAAAGGTCTGCTTGGCTTGGTTTTGCAAAGACTATGCACACAGTGTTTCATTATTGCGCGCTTCCGCGCTTCTCTATAGCGTGCTATTCTGGCCTCCCTTTGCTCCGGTGTTTAAGCAGCCAACTTTGCCTTTGCTTCAGATTTCGCAGCCTTCCATCTAGCTATATCTACTGGATTGAAAGTTTCAAAGTTTTTATTTGGCATTTACAGTACATGGTTCATAGTACATTTACAACAGGAGGCCCAAAAGCAGTGTTGCCACGTCGGACGAGGCGGCGTAGCCCAAAGCCAGAGAAATTGTAGCCCAAATGTAGCCAAACACCCAAAAACAGCAAAAAATTGCGTAGCCAAATATAGCCATTTTTATTTGCAGTTTAAGCTGTGTAAAAATTTTCACATTCAACTACGAAATCCTTTTTTTTTGCATTACCCGTCGCAACAAAATATCCGTGCCGCCGTGGCGGTTGACCCTTCACCTCAACAACAGCGACATCACGCTTGCACACAGAACTCTTTTTCGTTGGCCCCGGAAGCTCTCAAGTTCCAGCGAATCACTGCCGAGGGCGACATCACAATACTTTTATTTTATGACAGATAGTAATTATGACTAAGTGATTTTTATTTATTTGCAGTGATATTGACTACGAACTCTGCGTTTAGCTGTCGTGAACGCAAAATAAAGTTCAGCATCATCCACCTCAAAAGTGGCCTCTGCCTAAAGCGTAGAACAAGTTCAGTTGTCCAGCGGTTTGCGATGCGCCCACAGCTCCGTTATTTACGAGCCAAAACTAGTCTTTGGCGCTGTCATATCTCGCGTTATTTGTCTCACCGTCCTATCTTGTTTTCTAGTTGTTGTTTTTTTTTCAATTAGCTAGGCCCGGATTAGCTGGCACATGCTCTATATAGTGTCCATTTACATCAACCTGGCCGCCATCTTATGTCTCTAGCAGGGCAAGAACACGCGTTAAAAAAGTGACAGACAACAGATGCGGCACTCGCTGCCTCAGTCGGTGTAAGCGAAGGTTTAAGCGATTACTGCGCAAAACGGCACACCAGTGTAAGAAGCCCGCAGTTGTTTTCAGCGACGAGCACCTCCCGAACGTGACTCGATCGAAATGCTAAAAGACGACAAATCGAGAACAGTGGTAATCCTGTGAAAACCGGTTACTGTGGAAAAGCAAACTATGTTGATGTGCTGGAGGTCTACGTACCAAAAACACGATGCGATTGGCAGGCATGACGCAGTGGGGGACTTCGGATTAATTTTGACCATCTTGGGTTCTTTAACGTGCACCTAAATCTAAGTACACGGGTGTTCTTGCATTTCGCCTCGATCGAAATGCGGCCACCGTGGGAGGAATCAAGCCAGCGTCTTCGAGCCAACAGCGTGACACCTCACCTGCTAAGCTAACACGGTGCGTGACGTTCAAATGGCGTGGTGCACTGATGCCATCGCGCCAAACATGTTTCGATATTAGCACAATGAGTACCTGCATGAGTGATGTTATGGGCAAGCCATCTATAATTAAAAGCACCAGGACCCGCCTTTGAGCTCGGGGTCTTGCTTCCATTATTTTTTATACTTTCTCGCATACTTGGAACACTTCCCCATGGTTCGATTCGCCTCTCCGAGGAGGGTCCGATCTTAAGTGCAACCTATCGACATGAATATCGAATGCAAGCACGAACAAACCTTCTCGCAGGAAAAGGAAAATTGCAGTAACGGTTCGCGCCAGAAACATGGAGTAGGTCGAAAACTGTGCCCGGCGCGTTACTTCACCCGTAATACATGGCCATGAACACACTGGAGCTTGTAATCCACCCATGCTTCCCTTCTTTCATGTCGGCGCCACGATTGCCCGACCCTATTTTGTTGCTCTCCCTTTCTGAGAATAGCCGTGTTAGTACAGTGTACTGCGAAAAACTCTCTACCCCCAGGCTCATCCCGATTCTCGGGGACCGGGTGTCCGACGGTGAAGCCGGGTGTAAGTTTAATTGCATCAAAGCTCAAAGCCACCGGCTCAGACAACGGCGCAGAGAGGGAGGGGGGTAATGGCATTTCGCGCTCACACACACGCGCGCGCGCACACGCGCACACGCGCACACACACGCGCACACACGCACACGCACACACACACACAACCGCGCTGCCGGCTCAGCCAGCTAAAACATAGCCTTCGAGATTTCTTTCAACTCGATCTGAGCCACCTCTGGAGCGTGGATTAGGGCGCCACTTATAGCCCAAACAAAGCCAAGTGGCAGATTTTCAGTAGCCCAAATATAGCCACATAGCCAACTCGTCCAAGTCGACGCCAAAACTTTTTTTTCTGTAGCCCAATTTGGCTATACATATAGCCAAACCTGGCAACCCTGCCCAAAAGTCGAAATTGCAATTAGGGCTTCTTAATCCGATGATTGGATACAATCATGGCATGGTCAATTGGATGATGATTGGATCAATGACGATTGGATTCAGCCAGTCGCTTGCGCTGAAGCGCACGCACAACGGCCCTGGCGGCGTGCCATCCATGGCGAGACTGTAGGGTGCCTCGATGCCCATCGCCGCCGAACGGCGGCGCTGGCATCGAGGCACCCTAGCGAGACTGAACGACTAAGCGCCGGCGAAGCAGCCGTTAAACCCTCGCCTAGTCACGCCACACCGCAGCGGTGAGGCTCCGACCGAGCGCAGCTGCGACGCCTCTCCTCGGCGGATCTCGTGGCGTGACGTCATATTTGCTACACTTGCGCTCCGGCGGCTCAAGGTCATCGCGACACACTGAATGACCTTGCGAGACATGGCGTAGTAGAGCTTTCGCTCTAAAATAACTTGCTTGGTCATGGGCAGAAAATTTTAGCAAATTGTCACTTGTTAGCAGTTACAAGGAAGTTCGATTTGGGTAGGTGCAGTTTGGTTAAAGAAATTGTAGCATGCGAATGCATTTCAGATATCGAAGAGTGCAACATAGCAACACATCACACTGCTTACAGGCACCTTGACCAAGACCTGGTGATTAAGCAATCTATAAGGTTCAGACATTGAGCATCATTACTGTTGCATTTTGTCCGATTAGTAGCACAATAATATTTTAATGCGACAGCATTATAGGCCCCATTACCCGAAAATCCGTCGTAGTCGGCGTCGTGACCGAATTCTAGTATACCAAAAATGGCCGCCGGCGCAAGCAGTAAAAACACGTCAAAGAATGTTCAGATTGACGTCACATTTCTCAGGGAGCTTCCCGTAAACAAAATAAAGTAATTGTTTTGAAAAGAAAAGCTCGCACAATTCGGTCTGGGTGGGAATCGAACCCGGGCCTCCACACTTCCCCGACGCCACGGCGGCTCCACGGTTGGAAACCTTGCGCCTCCATCGAATGCTGCGGCCCGTTATCGGGAGCCACGGTGGAAATGCGTGCCGTGTGCAGCAGGTGTAGCCGGCGCGCATTTCCTCATTGGCTCCCGCGAACGGGCGCGTGAAGCAGTCGCGCAAGGAGAGTCGAGGAGGAAAGCACCGCGGGGAGGAGAGTGTCGCAACTTTTAAATTTTCAAGGGGCGTTAGGCAGACTCAGCACGGAGCGCCAAGGCGCCAGAAAGTAGACAGTTTTAGTTTAGCGTTTTTACGCTCCGCTTAGCTGCTGAGCGGAGCGGAAGCATGAATGCGCATGCGCTCTCCACTTAGCCGCAAGCGGGCTATCGGAGCGAGAATCACGGTCCGCTTATAAGCTGCCTAAGCGGAGCGGGGAGCGTTGCTGCCGTCTTTCGCTAGCGAGGGTGGTCGATGCACACGCCCTCTTTTGGGCGTGCATCGAAGCACCTTGCATCGAGTCACCAGTCGTGCGAGCGCTAATAACTTGTGTAATACACTTCCAACTTGTTCTTTAAGGAAATAAAGTGAACCGCACAGCTAACAAAAACGGCGCCTGCGCATTGGCGTCACAAAGGATTGGATTGGATTCGAAATGCAACCTCGCTGGCTATCACGTGGCGTTCACCAAGTCGAAGCTTCATTTTCCACTCGGTAAGATGGACCGGTAACGCATTACAAGCACCCATCTAGATACTTGATGAACAAATAAGGTATTACGATTACAAATAAGATTACGATTACGTTATCTCGACCTTGTCTCCTCCTGATGCTGGTCGCTCGCACACCACCGATATCCCATCTTCTTCGCCAGATCTGTCTCCTCCCGACCTGAAGAAAATGATTGCTCCCGACCTTTCGTCCCATTACGCTGACGATCTCCTTCGCCTCCTCTTCTCTTATGGGGACGTTTTTGACCTTTGCAACCGTCCTCTTGGTCAAACCTGCGCTGTCAAGCACCGCATAAACACTGGCGATGCCCATCCGATCCACCGACGGCCATACCGCGTCTCTCCAACTGAGCGCCGCATCATTCAAAAGGACGTCCACAAGATGCTTGCCAAAGATATAATCGAGCCTTCCTGCAGCCCTTGGGCTTCTCCTGTGGTTCTTGTTAAAAAGAAAGATGACAGTTGGCGATTTTGCGTGGGCTACCGGCATCTCAACAAGATCACCAAAAAAGACGTGTACCCGCTCCCACGCATAGACGACGCCCTGGATTGCCTTCACGGCGCCAAGTATTTTTCTTCAATCGACCTTCGGTCAGGGTACTGGCAGATCGCCGTGGATGACATGGACCGTGAGAAGACCGCTTTTGTTACCCCTGATGGCCTTTATCAGTTTAAAGTCATGCATTTCGGCTTATGCAACGCCCCGGCCACCTTCGAACGCATGATGGACACCCTCTTACACGGTTTTAAATGGTCCATTTGCCTTTGTTATCTTGATGACGTCATTGTATTTTCACCGAACTTTGAAACGCCTCTCGACCACCTTTCTTCTATCCTTTCTGTTTTTCGCAAAGCCAGCCTGCAACTTAATTCATCTAAGTGCCATTTCGAACGTCAGCAATTTATCATGCTCGGTCATCTCGTCGACTCAACCGGTGTTCGCCCCGACCCTGGCAAAGTTCGAGCTGTGCAGCAGTTCCCCGTTCCGATTTGCACAAAGGAAGTTCGTAGCTTTCTGGGACTGTGCTCCTACTTCCGTCGTTTTGTGAAGAATTTCACGGAAATCGCACGCCCTCTCACAAACTTACTGAATAAAGGCGTCTCGTTTTTTTGGGGTGCTGCACAGGCTGCCGCCTTCTCTACCCTCATCACGTCGCTCACTACACCACCTGTCCTGGCTCATTTCGACAGTTCCGCTCCAACAGAACTCCGCACGGATGCCACGGCTACGGAATCGGCGCTGTTTTAGTCCAGCATCAGAATGGGCAGGCCCGTGTTGTCGCCTATGCCAGCCGTCTCCTTTCCTTAGCCGAACAGAACCACTCTATTACAGAACGGGAGTGTCTTGCTCTCGTTTGGGCGGTGGGCAAATTCCGCTCCTATTTACATGGCCAGCATTTCACTGTGACTACAGATCACCACGCACTTTGTTGGCTTTCGTCGCTTGAGGATCCCACTGGGCGTCTTGGTCGCTGGGCACTCCGGCTCCTAGAATACACTTACTCTGTTTCTTTCAAATCTGGCCGATTGCATCGGGACGCTGATTGTTTGTCCCGCAATCCCGTGGATCCGCCTGAAGCCTCCGATGTGTACTCTCGCTCTCCGCTTTAAGCCACATCCGCCATGAACAGCGCCACGATCCCTTTTTAAGTGAGCTTAATCAGAAGCTGGATTCCGCAGCGCCCGATCCTTCTCTTCGCCTCTTCGTGCTTAAAGATGACACGTTATATCACTACAACGTCCAACCGGACGGACGCGAACTGTTGCTCGTCGTTCCTACGCATCTGCGCTTGAGCGTTCTCGGCCAGCTACATGACGCCCCGACCGCTGGTCACCTTGTAGTTTCCCGGACCTACGATCGCGTTCGGCGTCGCTTCTTTTGGCCCGGTCTTTACCGCTCCGTTCGTGGCTATGTAGCTGCTTGTGAACCTTGCCAACGCCGAAAGAAACCACCTAAGCCTCCTCTTGGCCTCCTTCAGCCCCTTGACGTCCCATCTGACCCCTTCTTCCGAAATGGCCTTGACCTCCTCGGTTCTTTCCCGACCTCTACTTCTGGAAACAAATGGATTGCCGTCGCTACGGACCACTCCACCCGCTACGCAATTACACGCGCTCTCCCTACCAGTTGGGCTACGGACGTCGCTGATTTCCTACTACACGATGTCATCTTACATCACGGAGCCCCTTGTCAACTCCTCACTGACTCCTCACTGACCGTTACATTCGCTTACAATTCCTCCCGTCATGATACTGCTGGTTTTTCACCCTTTTATCTTCTGTTTGGCCGCGACCCAACGTTACCTTTTGACGCTATCATCCCCGATGCCGTCCATTTGCCAACTGAGTACGCTCGTGATGCCATTTACCGAGCTGATGAGGCCCGCCAAACTGCTTGCCGTCGCCTTACTACATCGCAAGGCCACCAGAAGCACCGCTACGACTCCCGTCATCGCGACGTTATCTATACTCCGGGTGCCCTTGTGCTTCTATGGACTCCGACTCGGCGTGTTGGACTCTCAGAAAAATTGCTTTCGCGGTACTCCGGACCCTACCGTGTCTTACGCCGTGTAACAGACGTCACGTTTGAGATTGGCCTGCTCGAGTCTTCCTAGCCAACCGTTTCATCACCTACTGACGTTGTTCACGTATCCCGCCTGAAACCTTACCACTCGCCTGGATCATAGCAAGCACCGTGACCATGCTTGAGCAGCCGGCGGTCATGTCACGGTATGATTCTTCTAGATGAGCATCGATGAAGAAGACGCTGATGATCTGGCGCGGGCTCTCGGCCATATGGTTGACGCTTGATCGCCTTTTAAATATACTGTAAATACGTTTTCCTGTTGTGTTTGCCTCCCCGTGACAATATATTCGTTGTACTTTGTAAAAGTGACAAAACGGTTTTTTATTTTGTTTCACTACGCTGAATTTGACCAGAGGGCGCTGCAACGATGAAAGGTCCGCTCCGCTATGCTACACGCATAACTAAAACGTGAAAATGGCCCGCCGCTCCGCTGTGGCTTAGCGGGGCAACTCTGAGCGGAGCGGACCGTAAAGACGCTCAACTAAAACACTTTAGTTTGGGTGAGTTTCGCTGGGGATGGGGACTAGGACGCGCAACGGAGCTACGTGCGTTTTGTGTGACCTAGGCACCCCGAGGACGAAAAGTCCTATGCGCAGTTCCCGCTGGTGGCGCGCAGGCGCGCTGCGGTCAACCGGCTGGCGGGCGTGCAAATGTGAATATGCGGTGGTCAAAATTCCGGAGCCCCCACTGCGGCGTGCCTTATAATCAGATCGTAGTTTTGACACGTAAAACCGGATAACCTATCTGCTGCTGCCACGCTACTCACTCCAGCGTTTTGACGGCGAGTTTCCGCGGTCATCGAATGAGATGCGTTCATGTTTTCTTGTGCTCGCGTGACACCATGCTTGTTAATTTAGTTAGTGTGCCTATGTTTACAAATTTACACGGCGATAGTACTACTATCCTTACTTCGTATAGATGTCCACAAATTTGCTAACACAATCGATGCTCCGCCTCTTGGATGAAACTGCGACTTTTTATTCGGAAACTACTGCCATATGGGAAGCCGCTACCTCGCTAAACGTCTCAGAGCGCTGCCTTTCACGATGGAAATTCGTAACCATGTTTTATTCCTCTCTAACCTCTTAATGGCTAGAGCACTAAGCTTTTGCACTGAGAGAACCGCGTTCTCTGAACAACTGATCTCTTCTATGTTTCCGCCTGTAGTAGAGATAAGTGTGCGAAACCAACCATCGAAGGTGTAATTTATGTGCCTTTATAAACGGCAAGGTAAATGAGGTTCACAACTTCGCGGTAAGCTGGGCTTTAATACCCGACATACCCAACGTTATATACAGGGTGTCCCAGCTATCACGCAGCACGATCTAAAAAAAAAGAACGGCGTTACGCGAAGCAAACCGAGTGCGTATTGTTTCCAGTACAGCTAATTGTAATTAATTACATAATTCGCGAAGTACTGTCCTAATTATCAAAAGTGTCAATGATAAAATTGAAGAGCAACATGAAAAACTCCCGACACAGCTTTCTGTTGCTCAATACGTGCTACATAAAAGTGTTTTTGCGAGCGTGAAAGAAGCCCGCGAATACACGCAAAGTGCCTCGAGCGGCCAGTCGTGCGGCAATTCTGCGTGTATTCACGGGCTCCTTTCACACATCCGGCAACATTGATGCCTTCAGGTAGCATATGTGGGTTTATTGGCCAGTTGCCATCACCCAAAAAGATGACGTGCTCGTGACGCCTGCGGCAGAAAGGATGTTCCACATCCGCCCCTAGATTTGTGAGTGGTGGCTCTGGCTAACACTCCCAGGGTTAGTTCTAGCTGTAAAACATAAATACCCCAGAAAGTGGATGGGAAAACGGCTCCGCGGTAGCTCAATGGTGAGAGCATCGCACGCGTAATGCGAAGACGTGGGTTCGTTGCCCACCTGTAGACAGTTGTTTTTTCATCCGTTTTCATTTTCAATAATTTATCATATTTTAATTCAATTACTGAGTACAAGTAATTTCCCGTATGTTGTCCTTGGTGCCATTGTTTGCTGGCTTCTTATGATATATATATATATATATATATATATATATTTATATTTATAAATATATATATATATATATGTGTGTGTGTGTGTGTGTGTATTAACGAGAAGTAAGCATACCAAGGAGCCCGATTTTTATTAGTCATATCATAAGAAGCCAACAAACAATCACACCACGGATGACACACGGGAAATTCGCTGCAGCTCTTAATTGAATTAAAGAGCGAGAGAAAGAAACCTTTCTTGATGAAATACCAAGTTAAGAAAACGACCATGAGAGGACCACAACGTAGGCGGCTCTTTCATGACCTACATGACACGCATGTCGTGACATTCATGTCATGAGTCCTCAGGAGTCCCTAAGAGACCTTAAGGCGAAAGCCTTAGTCATGCTCATGACTATGACGTCGACCATGAACCTTTAGCCCTTTCCTTTGAAACTTTAGCCCTTTCCTTCACTTAGTGCCCACGTCCGAACCCATTGCAGTGGTTTTTGAGTGTTAATCTTTTTTCGCAGAGTCATTGTCATTTTTGCTGAGTCATGCTCGTGAGTATGACTTCTGCCATCATCCCTTAGTGTTTGCTTCACTTACTACCCACGTCGGAACCCATTTCAGTGGCTTTTGAGTGTTAATTAATCTTTTTTCGCTGAGTCATTTTCACTTTTGCTTAGTCTTGCTCATGGCTATCACTTTATAATAATAATAATAATAATAATAATAATAATAATAATATAATAATAATAATTTATTTCTGCCTCAAGAAATACAGACAGGGGAGCTTCAGAAAAAGCTGTCTTAAATAACTTGACGCGGCCGCAGCCCCGAAATCCAAAGCAGCAGCGACAGGCAATCTCATCGCAGACATGACGGCTTCATGTTAAAAAAAATTTAAAAAATACCAATATAGCAAAATCATAAGACCAAACGAAATATTATCTGTACTTATATGTGCACAAACCAAATTAATTCGTCACAAGCCTGATTACACATATTTAAGACAATCGTCAAATAACATGCATCAAATAACAGCACGAATGACAAAGAATAATGGACACAATATAAATAGAACAAACAAAACATCCTATATTAAGCTTTTTGTTGTCATGCTTATTAGTACAATTTCTACCATCTTCCTTTAGTCCCTCTCCTCCCCATCTTTCATCCCCCCCCTTATCCCGCTCCCATGTGTAGGGTAGCAAACCGGTTGTGCTGAACTGGTTAACCTCTGCCTTTCCTTCTCCACTCTTTCTTTCCTTTCTGTAGTGTTTCCTTCACTTAGTACCCACGTCAGAACCGATTGCAGTGGGGTTTGAGTGTTAATCTTTTTTCGCCGAGTCATTATCATTTTTGCTGAGTCATGCTCATGACTATGACTTCTACCAGCATCCTTTCGTGTTTCCTTCACTTGGTGCCCACGTCCGAACCCATTTCAGTGGTTTTTGAGTGTTAATCTTTTTTCGCTGGGTCATTATCATAGGACGACCTATATGACATGCATGTCATGACATTTATGTCATGACCTATCACTTATGTTCGTCATATATTCCTGTCATACTATGTTAATTTTGGTACCTACAAAGTTAACGAAACGACCATGAGAGCACGAAGACGTAGGCGGCTATATATATAGACAGATAGATACTGTCAAAGTAGCAAATTTTCGCCAAGAAATGCTTCGCATTTAACAGTGTCCCGAGTGCGGCCCGGTATCACCCTCAGGTAGGAAGGTTCGTTAGTCCAGGAACCCTCTGGCTTCGACTGCACTCTTCGCCTAGCGACGAGTTGTCGTTGGTCTTCCAGGCACCCGAGGGCAGAGTGTCGGAACCGAACGAAAAACGAAACCGAAAAACGAAAAAAAACGATATTTTTGATCGGAACGAAAACATAACCAGAACGTTATTTATTAATTCGCTCCGGAGCAAAAACGAAATATTTTTATCGTTTTTCGGTTCACGAGGAAAACTTTGCGATCCGGAACAACCAAGGTCATGCAACGTGAGCAATAATGCATAGCTCAGGGTTCAACGTGAGCTTGCATCTCGGGCAGGTATTTCAAAGGAAAGATCAGCCCCGAAAACTTGTAGAAGTGTATTCCTGGCGAGTATTTGGTCCTGTTCGAGCAGCCAACTACGCAGCAGTTGTTTCTCGACGACGCTAAAGGCTTACACAATCGTAAAACTGCGATAGAAAAACGCAACTATCACAGAAACTACAGTAGTCGCCTAGACGCTCACAGGGACACTGCGAGTCAGCCGAGCCCACTTACGCTTCCAAGCTGTGGCGACAGGCGTCGTCGTCGGCTCTTTGCACAACGCCTATGGTTTCGTTTTCTGCTGGTGCAACGTTTCCTCACCGAGGCTTACAGCTACTTCCGATGGGACGCGACAAAACAAACCGCGCTCGACGGCATTTCAAGTATGACAGTGTCTCAAACAAATCGATATGTCAGATTGAGAACTGCCAGCACGTTGTGTCGGGCGACCACGGTAGAAACCTGCAGCGGCATTAGCAGCGGCGCGACAAAGAAGTGTACGGCAGCATTCTGGCCGACAAAGCCAGCTATACAAAGCGTGTTGTGTCGGACGAGGTGGAGGGCGGTCCGGCAGCAAAGCTCAGGCAAGTGGATATACAGAGCATGTTTCAACCCACATCGTCCAAGTGTGTTTTGCTGGAAATAACAGAAGACAACATTATGAATAGTTGCGTTGAGCTAGTTACGAGAAATGGTCGGCCATTTCGGCTAATTTATGACTACGGCTTTCGCAAAATAATTGCTCCTGCCCTAATAGCGCTCAGTGCTAAGCGAGCCATCACTGCAGCGACTGTTAAGGACAAGGTCCAGGAACAAGCCAAATGCAAGAGAGAAGAAGTTTCGCAGACGCTGAGAAAACGGAATGTTTTCTTTGAAAATCGACTGCGCGTCGCGACTTGACAGGGCTCTGCTTGGCATCAACGTACAGTATGCCAAAAATGGAAAGCTAATTCTTCAACCGCTGGCCATGAAGGAACTTTTCGATAGACACACTGCTGAGCATCCCACATCACAGGTGAAAAGCACTCTGTCACGCTACGACCTCAGTGTTGCCCAAGTGGACAGTGTCACAACTGACAATGGTGCACATATGCTAAAGGCTGCTCGTCTTCTCGGTGAAACGGACCATGAAACCGACGCTTCTAGCTCAGACAAGGAAGCCGATAGTGGCTACCCGGAATTTGAACATTGCGGCTCTCTGCTAGACAATGCAGAAGATGCGGAGAGCCTTGGTCTTGATGGGGCAGAGTTCAAGTTAAGCGTTACGTGTGCTGCACACACTCTGCAACTGGCTGTTAGTGCCGCTTTGAAGGACTCGGGTTCCAACACTCTCGTTGCACAATGTCGTGCACTTGCGAAGAAACTCCGCGCATAAAGTGCAATGGGTTTCTTAAGGAAGCTAGGGCTAAGGAAGCCTATTATTGATTGCCCGACACGTTGAATGTCGACGTTGGTCATGTTGACCAGGTCGGTCGAATTGAAGGACTTTGCTAAAGACTTTTTCCCCCACAACGAGACCGCCAGTTGGACTGAGAGCATATGGGCAAAAGTAGAAATGCTCATAGAATCCCTTCAGCCGGCATAAGAAGCCACGAAAATTCTTCAGGCCGAAAAATTGACAATCGGAGATTTCTACGGTGCATGGTTGACGTGTTCCATGAAGACAGCAACGATATCATCGCCACTGGCACAGGCCATCGTTCAGTCAATGACGAAACGAGAGGGAAATCTCTGCAGTACGGATATCTTTTGTGCTGCACTGTACATGGACCACCGCTATCGCCTTCTTCTGACGCCTGATCAAAAATATCGAGCGAGAATGCATCTGTGCAAAACCTGGAAGCGTATTACAGGCCTTCAGCAGAACCAGTGTAGCAGCTGCATTCCAGAGAGCACCGCTGCGCCAACTTCAGAGGAACCAGACGATGCCCTTGAGGAGTTTCTGAAAACGAAGGAAGCTGAGTCTGGCGCCCAATCGCATTTGACAAGTGAGCCAGGATCAACAGACATCGCCCTCTTACTGGAACTTACTGGACAAGGAGACGCGCCTTCCAAGAAGCACGAATGTGTTGAAATTTTGGGACGGGCTCAAAGAGCGGCAACCGGAGCTGTACATGTTAGCACAAGTGGCCCTTTCTGTGCCAGCCACACAAGTCAGCGTTGAGAGGGCATTTTCGGCACTCAAGTTCGTTTGGTCAGAGCAGCGGTCTTGCCTATCGGTGAGTACACTTGATGACTTGCTGCTTCTGAAATCGTGTGCCCCCCCCCCCCCCCCCTTGACGAAAATTCGGGATTCAAACTTGAGGAAAAATAAATACAAAGTTTTTGTTGTGTCCTTGCTTCAAAACTTTTTGCGACTTCCCTCATAGTCACATCGTGGCTTTGGGACGTAAAACCCCAACAATTATTATTGCATTTTTATGTATTAGTTCAGTATTTTTTGCTGTTTTTAAAAGATACTTTTAATATTAAGTATTTTGTTCGTTTTTCTTATAGAAAAAAAACGTTATGAACCATTACGAAACGTTTTATTTTTCTGTTCCGGAACGAAAGCGGAACGGAACTTTTTTCTGTGGAACTAAACGAAAACCGGAACGAAAAACATTTCTTTCCGACACCCTGCCCGAGGGTGAGCTTGGCCTCCCACGTTTCGACTATAGGTGGCCCTCGTTTGCTTGTGGTGCTCGGTTCGCGTCCGTTTCCGGTTGAATTTTGCTCTCTTCATGCCATGGGAATTCCAGGGGCAAGTGGGCCAGGGTGCCGGAAACGTTGCAGAGTGGGCAGAGGTAGCCATGGAACGTCGGGTAGAGGCGATGCATTATCGTTCCGTGAGTGTGCTTGTTGCTTTGTAGGCGTCTGAGGATTATGCTTTCTATGTGAAATAAATTATTTATTTTATTTTATTTTCAATACTGTGAGCCCTTTCGGGCTGTTACAGGGTGGGATAATTCGCAACCCTAAGAGCGAATATACAAACAGCGTAATACAAGCAACACAATGCAAACTGAAAGCAAAAATGTATAAACAGCATACAATAGCATAAACAAAACAGCAGCAGAAACAGCGCAGTACAATGCCAAAAAACATTGAATTTAAACATATAACGATTCTAGGTTTCTTTCAAAACTCGCAAGCGAATTCATACCGTCAAATATTTCTGAGTTAAGTTTGTTCTACACTTCTATAGTTCTGACCAGAAAGGAATGTTTGTAAACATCAGCTCTACGCACACAAGGTCTAACAACGTATGGGAATGAAATGGGAATGAAAGTATAAATGAGAATGAAAGTGGATGCAAAAATTCAGAGCCCTTCCACTAGTGTGAAGATAGAAGCCAGCCAAGCTGTGACTATGGTGGGTGTACTGTAGCGAATATTGCTATAGTGAATTTATATCTTGTCGTTATTGAATATATTGAGCGCCTTCGGCATGTTCATCAAAGAGCAAAGACACCTGCGCCCCATCATCATAGACTAGCGTGTGAGCCACATGGTTCATAGCCGCGACACACTGCTCGGCATAGTCTAGGATCCTGACGTCCGGATCCCGGAAGATGTGGTTAAACGAACGTCCGCCCCATAGCTAGCGATTTCAAAGGGCAGCTGCTGATAACAACGCTAACGCGATCTCGACGTCACGAGACAAAGGGACACAGCGATTGTTGGGACGTGCCGCCGCCGAGTATGGCGACACTTGTGAAAGAGGCAGCACTTATGAATGAGGGGCATAACAATGGGCCATCCATCATCGGTTTTGACATCTGTGCTAAGGCACAATTGGCGGCAAACCGCCACGTACATGGAGCCCAAAATTATTCTACGCGTCGTTTTGTCCGCGGACGCGATCCGCCAGAACGTAGCCATATAGACGGTTTCATCCAGCGCCACCGCGCTCTGGCAACGCTGTGCGCCGGCATCCGGCGCCCCTAGGAAACCTCCGGTAGCCGTTCCTTTTGCTCGTTTTTGCTGGTATTTGTTCGCTCGCGCGCTCGTCCTGCGCATATTCTGCGTTATTTTTCGGGTATATCGATATAAGTGCGACTTGTGGCATTCAGTGTGTTGCGTGACGGCGAGTAGCTCTTGGAGCATCGACTGTTTTCATTACGTTTACTCGTCAACGGTGTTTTTCAAATCTAGGAGCCTACCAAGAGCTCCCAGATTTGCTCTGCTCACTTCATCCAAGGTACGTTACTACGTGGAGTAGCCGGACTGCTATGATGCGGAATAATAAAAGTGCTACTGCGCGATTGTTCTGGCCGTATGTTGTGTAACTTACGCGAGAGCAGCTCGACTCTCGCCCCGAGCTTGCCCGCTCGTCCAGTTTCTTGCCTCGGCGTGGATAGCCATGCTACGAACATGAGGTTAAATTATTGTTTAGCGGGTGCCACGCTGCCGCCGTGTTATTTTAATGTTTTTCGTATCTGGCGCACAAGCGCACTTCTGCAGCTTTACTACCTAGGTACATGTGCGCATTGGTTTATCATGTTTAACGTCCCAAAGCGACTCCGGCTATGACGGACGCCGCAGTGGAGGACTCCGGATAATTTCTACCACCTGTGGTTCTTTAACGTGCACTGACATCGCACAGTACGCGGACCTCTAGCATTTCGCCTCGATCGAAATGCGACAGCCGGGGCCCAAACGGGGTCTTTCGGGTCAGCAACCGGGCACCGTAACCGCCAAGCCATCGCAGCGGTATGTGAGCATTCGTATCGGTATTGCAGAGCAGAATCGCAGAAAAATTAGCGATTTCCGTGTATGCATGTAGGAAGTTTCGGCCACATTCTAATAGCATTTACGAATTAACGGAGGCCAAATATGGATTGCAATCTCGTGCCGAACACTACAGGTTTCATTTTGTTAGAAGTGTGGTAAATTCGTGAGCATTTAAGTTAGTCCCATTTCAGTCGACCTAGGCTTCTTGCACTAAATGACTTTTGAGAATGTATGGTTATTTGTGAATGCATATTGAAAAGCAGAAACAAGGCATATGACGCAGAAAACATGTGCACGTACACATGCACAGCTTACCACTTCATCCTCCATCTTGCAGCAATAAAAGTGCGGTTGCGAAATGCAAAAACGCCCATGTGCTTGTGTTGTAGGGCACATTAAAGAACCCCAGGTGGTTAAAATTAATCCGGAACCCTCCACTACGGTGAGCCTCTCTAATCAGAACTGGTTTTGGCACGTAAAACCCCAGAAAGAAGAAAAAAGTGCCATTAAAATTTTTCTAGTTTTCGGCAGTCCCATTACCTGCCTTGAAGACAACAGTCTGCGTTCATTGCATGTCCTCACTAAAATGCTCTGCTTGTTGCTCCAGGGTTGTAACTGAGGGAAGGTGTTTCGAGCCCAACGAAAACCAAAATCGCACGACATCATCGTCCAGCGGATCGGGCAGGTCTCCGCCTCTAAACATCAGCTTTTGGCGATACCGATCTTTTGCTTCGGTGCTAAGCGCCTTAAAGTAGTCGCTCGTCATCTCGACAATATTCACGATGTAGAATCAGCTCATCACAGATTCCACCAAGCCGTGCAAACATCGACACGCCAGCCTCACGTCGCGCATGCCTTCAAACAACATAGCCGGAAGTGCGTCTAGCTCTCCCGCCGGAAGTTCCGATGGGGCAACCAATCAGCGGCAAGCGAGGTTTGTTTGTAAACACAGAAACCGTCTATACAGCTTCGCTGTAAAAAACAACTGGCCGGAGGTGGGATACGAACCCACGTCTTCGCATTATGCGCGCGGTGCTTTTACCAATTGAGCTGCCGCGGCGCCACTGCCCCATCCACTTTCTGGGGATATACCGTATATTCGTGCGTATAAACTGTCCCTGCATATAACCCGCACTCCTAACTTCGAACTCCACAAAAAAGAAAATAATACAACGCGCAAGACAAAGCACGTAACTGAATCGTCACCGAGTCAAATCAGCGCGTACAGCGCGTCGTAATTGCAGCCTCCGCGATCAACTTCAGAAACATTTTCAGAGCTAATTGCGGAGGCCACGCTCCGCTGTGCTGAGTACGGTGAACGCCACCTAGGTGGCGTTGGTAGTGCTTCTTGATGCCAGCGTCCCTTCGAATGCTGGCATCGAGGCGTCGTAGTGCTGAGACCACCGAAGCGTTCACTGTCGGTGCGCGTTAGTGTCATAATGCAGTACTTCTCTTTTCTGCTCGTAGGCGGCGGCACCGCCCCGAGCAAGAGCGCGGGTACACGGAGGAGTGTTAGATATATAAGGCGCGTCTGTGTAGCTCTCTGCAAATGCGTTTGTGGCGCAATGGGTTAAACGCTCGGCGATCTAACACAGTTTCCGTGACGGAAATACGTCAGTGAAGTCTTGGTGGACCCCGGCATAAAACACTTTCGTATTAAAAAAATAACCTCGCGTATAACCCGCACGCATATCCGAAATCAATGGGGACTAGGAAGTTACAAATACGTGCATCATCGTTTCGTTTTCAAAACATATTTATTTCAAAACGACTGCCGCAACGTTGTCAGTGCTGTCGTCCGATTCGCTGCTGCCATCCGAGGCTTCATCGCTGTTGTATATCCTCCATTTTGGAGCCAAAGCATCCCGGTGCTGGGGGCCGCCGACGATGTGGCGAGGAGGACTCCCCCACCTAAAACGACACTGCTGAGGTCGCTGGGCAGAAGCGCCGGACACTTGACACCCATAAACTGCGTGCAAATTGCTGGCGAGCGCGTTCTACGAACAGCGGCAGGTGGTGCCCTTCAGGTTTGGAGCGGTTGCTTGCACGTGCAGGGTGCAAGAAAGCCTGTTTGGCACAGTGAATTGTGATTTTCCCTTTCTCTATACTCTCTCCCTTTTCCCTACCTTCTAGTCAGAATAAATCAGTCTTCTTCATGCGTTCAAAACGAACGGACGTCTGTCGGTTTTCCATAAGTTAAATAGTATCCGTCTCTTATTCTACAACGTTTTGGTGCCGAAATCCGGGAATAGGGACGTCAAAAGATGGATATCGACAGAATCAAGCGAAGAAGGGCCGTGGTGCGAACATCTACAACCAAGCTGCTCAACGAAGTATCCACCATGGACGGCAACGCATCAGTTGGTGAGCTGGAAGAAAAGATCAATCTTCTTTCTCTTAAAGAGGACTCGCTGAAAGAGCTAGGTCGGGAAATAGAAAAAGGCGTTGATGAAGCTTTCGAAGAGGAAGTGGCATGCTCCGAAATATACAGTAAAAAGATCAGCGTGGCGAGAACAAAGGTACAACGCATGCTACGCGATTTTAGCAGCACAAATGCTTCATCAGATCGCACACTAAACTCCCCAGATCAAAGAGAATCTAGCGCTAACAATTCGCAATTTCAAGTACCTCAACAGCTACTCTTCAGGAAAAGCGGCGGCTGCGGTAGCACGACTTGACTTGTCGGAAGGCAACTACGAAGTTGCTCTCTCGCTATTAAAGGAGAGGTTCGGCAGAAAGGAAGTAATCTTAGAAGACTGCATGTCACGGCTACTTAACATTAAGCCAGTGCGTGACTCACGGAATCTCGGCCAACTGCGCAGCCTCGTCGACGAAGTAGAGACAGGTGTACGCAGCCTCACTTCTTTAGGCGTGAGTGTTGGCACTTATGGAACTTTGTTACTGACCATAATAAAGAAAGCGGTGCCTGCCGACCTTCGCCTGGAATACCAACAAAAAAACAAGGCTACGAACGAGGGAAGTGAGCTGGAGGTGCTCCTGGGTTTTTTTAGAAAAGAGGTTGCGACGCGGGAGATCATACAGCGGGCCGAAGTACCGAGGGACAACAGTGCCGAATTGGTAAAGAAAATACGTAACAGCAACATTAAAGCTACAAACATGCCTAGTGCTGCGGCACTGCACACCACGATTAAAGACAGCACAGGATGTCTATTTTGTAATTCGACCGGCCATGAGACCGGCAACTGTAACGCAAAGATGTCTGTAGCGGATAAGAGAGAGGTGCTGAAGCGTGAAAATCGGTGTTTCCGGTGCACAACAAGGGGATACGCAGCAAGGGAGTGCCGTAAAGCTAAGTGGCTCAGGTGTGCGCATTGCAACGGCAGACACTTAACGACAGTGTGTGACCCTGACCTTAGAAGACACCGCAACACTGATGAAGGGGATGCATCTTCGTCACCGGTGATTGAGCAAGCCACGGTGTTGAAGTCCTCATTAGGCACGGGAGATAACATGATGTGCACTGGAGAGCAGCAGTTTCTTCTACAGACAGCGCGAGCTTGGACAGAGGGTCCACGTGAACGTATACTTGTGAGGCTTCTCCTCGATGGCGGCAGTCAGCGAACCTTCATCTATTGCAACCTATCCGAAAAGCTGCAGTTAAAGGTGCTTGGGGAAGAGGAGCTTAAAATATTTGCCTTTGGTGACCAGTCAGCTATAACACGCACAAAAACGCGTCATGTGGAGCTGTGGCTCAGAAGCCAGTACAACGGCCAAGGGGTGCGAGTGGAAGTTCCTTGCATCTGTGCGATGTCATGGCTACTCCATCAAATTCTGTTCTACTTCAACTTTCAAGATTTCACTTCCAAGTCGCAGACGCCTCGCAGGGTGGCGAAATTGAAAATATTGACCTTTTGATAGGCGCTGATCATTACTGGGAAATTGTCACGGGATCTACAAAGCGTCTCAGCTCCAGATTGATGGCAGTGGAGACTGTATTCGGATGGACAGTCCAGGGTCAGGTTGGCACAAGGAAGTCAACAGGAGTCTGCTCCTCGGCTGCTGGCGTGATGCGGATAGGAGTGAGTGAACAAATTGACAAGGAAACATCAGCCCTGCCGGAAAGCGAATTGTGGTGGAGAGGACCGTCGAGGAATTGCCGAGGAAGTCGAGGAATTGCAGTCTTACTTCGCTGGAAACCAGATCAGATGGAAGTTTATTTGTTGAACCCGCTTTGTGGGGCGGATTCTGGGAGCGGATGGGGCGATCTGTGAAAGTAGCATTGCGAAAAGGGTTAGATCGGAGCAGCTTGAGTTTTGAAGAACTGACCACCGTTCTTTATGAGGTGGAGGCCGTGATCAGCTCACGCCCTTTGACTTTTATGTATGATGATGCTCAAGAGCCAGAATCACTGTCACCGGCGCACTTCCTTGTCGGAAGAAAGATGACGACCCTTACTCCACACCTGCTGCCGGACGAAATTCCTTTCGGTGGCATGCATCTCTCACGACGCTGGAAGTACGGGACCGTGTACGGGACTGCCATGGCCGATGGTTTCTGGAGACGGTGGCGGAAATATTACTTACTGGGGCTCAGATCTGCACATATGTGCCGACCAACGACATCGAGTGATATGAAGAGACGCCTTGGTGCTCCTGAGAGAAGACTGCTTGAAACGCCACATGTGGAAGACAGCCAGAATTAGGGAAACATTTAAGGGTAGAGACGGCAGGGTGCAGTCCTGCAAATTAATATAAGTGGAGGAACAGATGTGAAGCGACCGATACAGCTGCTGTATCCCTTAGAGATTGTGGAGCGATGAGCTCAATAATAGTTCGCTCATCTGGGGGAGGTTGTTGTATATCCTCCATTTTGGAGCCAAAGCATCCCCGCGCTGGAGGCCGCCGATGATGTGGCGAGGAGGACTCCCCCACCTAAAACGACACTGCTGAGGTCGCTGGGGCAGAAGCGCCGGACACTTGACACCCATAAACTGCGTGCAAATTGCTGGCGAGCGCGTTCTACGAACAGCGACAGGCGGTGCGGTGGTACCCTTCAGGTTTGGAGCGGGTTGCTTGCACGTGCGGGGTGCAAGAAAGCCTGTTTGGCACAGTGAATTGTAATTTTCCCTTTATCTATACTCTCATCCTTTTCCCTAACTTCTAGTCAGAATAAATCAGTCTTCTTGATGCGTTCAAAACGAAGGGACGTCTGTCGTTTTTTTTATAAGTTAAATAGTATCCGTCTCTTATTCTACAACAATCGCCGCTCTCAAAGACGTAATCGTCTTCGGAACCATCTCGCAGCACCTCTGTTGCCGATTTTTTCAACAGCGGCTACGACCTTCAGTTTCTCTGTCACTGTGAAAGACTGCCGCTGAGGCACACTCGTGATGCCTAAACAAGCCTGACCAACTGTGCAAACTGGGCTTACAAGAAAAAAGCGTCCGAAAAGTCTTGCGAAAAGCCTCTAACCAGACTACGGATGTCGATCTGGCTATAACCTGTGTTGGCCTCTTATTGGCTTAACACACGTCGACGTTGATAGGCATATGGACAAGGCGGACTCTGCACGGCAGACCGCGCGTTGCCGTGAAGCCGACCTTCGCGAATCTTCGCAGATAACCCGCACCCCCCCCCCCTTTTTAAGCAATTTTTTCCAATTTTCGGTGCGAGTTATATGCGAGAAAATACGGTATCTTTATCGACTAGGACTACCCTTGGGAGTGTCAGCCAGCGCCACCACTCACAGCCTCCACATCCGCCGCCACGCCCATGACTGACACTTTAACGCGATAGCATTAGAGGCCCCGCGTGGCAGAAAATCCGGCGTCGGTGTCAGCGTATGTGCCGTCGTCCGCGGCCCAAAAAATCATCCCGAACCACTCCGACCACGCAGGGCCTCCACGTATCGCAGAGTCGTTAGTGAAATAATTGAATTTTCTAAAGTAATATGCGTCAGAAAAATTGTAAAGTGCGACCTAACCACAACCTACAGACGTGATAGCGTCGGATTGTAATTTTGAATATACGCGAAAACATAATTCTCTTACGCGGAAACTCAAACACCAACTCCTTTCCCAGCATTTCTAATATCCATACCGCGGCGCGCCGCGTTGAGTTCCTTGCAAAAACATCATCCAGAAGGCGCTCGCCTCCTCGGAAGCCTAGGGTGCCTCGATGCCAGCGCCGCCGTTCAGGGTGGTGCCATCCTTTGACCGCACCCGCGCCGCCGCTTTCTCGCTGCGACGCCATCTTGAGTCACAGCGAGCGGTTGCGAGTGCTTGGTGCCAGTGCTTAGTTCGAGGTACAGTGCGCGCGGATGCTTCGCTGACGCTTCTACTTGCTGGACAGTGTTCAGCCGCATGAATGACAAGCTTGTCAAGTGCGTCGAGTCGACATGACGGGCTGTTGTGTTCCCAAGTGCACCGGATCGACGCGTAAAGGGCTTCGTTGTTGACGCTTCCCCCGGGACCCAGAGCGAAGGAAGAGATGGGAAGCCCAAGTAAAGCGGTATCACTGGAAGGCGACGGATAGCTCCTACATTTGCGAGGTAAGTGTCAAGAAAGTTTAGACTATCGCATCGTGTTTTTCATAAATAAGAAAGTATTCTCTGATCCTCGCTCGCGTACCTACGTTCGCTCACGAACTAAGCACTGCACCGATGCTGAGTAGCCTATGGTTTGCGAGCGCGCGTCGCATAGGCTTTTGCCGTTTTGATCAGCGCAGTCTATGCGAGTAGTAACCTTATTTTAAGAACTGACGAAAATGCTTCGCCGCGAAATAGCCTTACATTAGCTACAAATCGTCGTGTAAACCACCTATTTTACTTTTTCACGGGAAGCACACATCGTGTGTCTCTTGTTTCTTTTTTTTCCCCTCAGTTTCTTTTTTCGCTACTGGTTATTTGGACTAAAGAACGCAGTGCTTCTTCTGGGGAGAGCGGCTGTTGTGTACGTGGCAAGCGAAGCATTGTGATTTTCTCTATTCTCAGCAGATATCTTGCGGATCTCAGGTTGTTATGTTATATAGCTGATTTTTTAGACGAATATATTTGTAGCGTGGTGCTCGTAAGCCGATGGTCATTCGTGCTCATTCCCGATCGTAGTGGCTGCTGTGACGGTCTTTAAATGCCTGTGCACGGTATGCCCAGGTGTAGTAGAGTTAAGGGGCATCATGGGACCAAAATGTTTCGGCGCTTTCTGGCATGGTGTCTGTTGTAGCCTGTGCGTTTCTTCGAAACGTGTGAAGCGAGGTAATACAGCATTACTTCTGCGAAAATTTATTTTTAAGCACTGTAATGGGTTCTCTAGCTGTATTTACAAGGCAACTTTTCATATAAATAATCACTTTTGTTGTTTTACTTCTACCTAGAAACACTTTGAAGAGGACAAGTACGAGGGAAATCGACAGGATGGGCGCCGTCTCAACAAGTCAACAGCCTTACATCATCATGGACTATATTTTCGAAGTGAAAAACATTGCTAATCTGTATTTGACTGTCTTAGTTTCATTTACGGTTTTTGTACGCGATATGTATGCAGTGTTGTTTATTTTTTCAATGTAGTTATCAGTGTTCTAATGGTTATTTATAAAATGTTCTGTACTCGCCATCGATGTGTTTGGCTGATGCGACGTATTCGATGGTAGCTGATGTATTCTGGCTGGATATCTTGATTAATATTACCCGCGGTTACGTTTTCTTGTTTGCATTCTTGTTTTCGATTTATATTGTGCGTAATAAGGTTGATGTACTCACTTAACCCCCCCCCCCATGTAATGAATAAATTAAAAAAAAACTCTCACTATCCCGAATTGTGTGTCGAGCCTACCTTGCGAACGTTTTTTTTTTTATCCCGTCTTTCAACATAACCTTCAGGCGCCACACAGTACATATAATTTTTCATGTACATATCTCTTTCATGATTGATTGTACTAGACATTATAAGTAAATGTAATTTGTGCATCGTTTGGTTTCTTGTGTGTACTACGCAGGATTGACACAGACAAGTTACGTTACATGTTTCCTACAGCACTAACTAAACCTTATTTTCACATCGCAGTTATTTTTACACCAGCTTAATCCTGTCAGCACAAAGTTTTGTGAGCAAAAAAAGCAAAAATTGCGCGTAGATATCGTCAAATAATTGCAACGAACGCGAAGAGCACGCGAAACGCAAGGGAAACTAACCGCCGTGCGCGAGTGGCTGGCTACGGTAAAGGAGGCGTGACGTGTAAACGAAAATACAACAGCGAAAAAGAAAAACTTCCACACACAGGGGGTCGCAAACCTTATATATCAAGCATCGAAGTGCAAAAAAATAGTGCGTATTTCAAACATACACGCGGCATGCTAAATGTAAATTGAATTAGGCAACTTGCGGCATGTTCCCGGCGCCATATATTTACGTCTTGTACCTTCGACGAGTTAACTGCTATTGGTTATAAAGATGTGCAGATGCGATACCGATAAAAAAATCCTCATCAAGGCAAAGCACTTGGAAGTGCGCCGCGAGTAACACTATTTATGAACGCAAGCGTAGCTGAGTCTCAGCTCGTGTGACTCAATATGGCGGCGCCAGCGGGGTTGTCTCCACCCTGGACGGCGGCGCTGGGTATCGAGGCACCCTACGGAAGCCTAAAATCCCTTGATGTAGGAAAGTACCGCCACTCTTTGTACTCTGCCGCCGGCGCGCGACGTCCTCGCCTCCTCCTCGCCCTTCATGAGTCCCCTCCGCGGTACACGGCCTTGCGCCCGTTTTCCTGCACGATGATTGGTCTCCCTGCCGTTTCCCTTGAAAACGAGTGGAGCTTGCGTTTTGCTTGTGTTTTGCTTTTTCGTTCGCGCCATTTTGCGCCTCAGCTCGGCTGGCTCGGCGTATAGAGAACGTCGCACGCTAACATTGCACGCTGTTTCGTGCACTGTCTGCTGGCGCTATGCCGTGCTGCTGCGCATATAACTGCAGCAAGAAGCGTGATGATGGCTATGCAGTTTTTACGATACCGCAAGGAAAGCGTGATTGCTTGCGCAAGAAGCAGTGGTTCCACAACATTGGCCGGAAGAACTTTGTTCCGACAAGGAACAGTGTTGTTTGCGAGGTAAGGCGCCTTTCTTATTGCTCCTATCAAAGCATCCCCTAATGCTACATTTTTTCAATTCTTCCGGACTGCTCATTAGCGTTTTTCCTGCGGCAATTTACACCTTGGATAAAAATGGGGTTCTCCTCAGAATGCTGAATATTCTGCTGGGACTCCATCATCTCGCACGTCGTCAACTCTTATTCAATCGGAAATGCAGCACTACAGATTCTGCTTTCCACTGAACAAATATACCCGAAGATATAGCCTCTCGATCGCACTTTTCGTGATTGTTAGGATCCGTTGCCTGTTTTACTGAAAATTTAAATAGCAGCTTGTAGAGGAGCTATTTACAGCTTACTTCGCTGCGTGTGTCAGTCACTTAAATACAATGAATGCAAGGCCCACAAAAATAGTGGCAAGTATACCCGTGGTATTGCAGGTGATGAGCGCCAGCTAGTCCACATTTTAAGGCGAGACCCTTAGTTGGATATGTTTCAAGGTGAGCGTTTGAGGTACAGAAAGTAACGTGACCTAATGAACGCCAGAAGCGAGTCAAGTCATGTGCAGCCGTGTATTATAAATTAATAATGATTAGCAAAGTAAATTCATGACTGATTAACGATTGTATTAAGGTGTTTAAAGTTGATTAAGGTGGATTAAGGGTAAATAAGGAGGGCTAGGGTCAATTAAGGAGGATTAAGCTGGATTAGGATGGTTTAGGGTAGATCAAGGATTAGGCTGGATTAACGTCGATTAACGTGCATGAAAGAAGATTAAGATGGATTAAGGTCGATTAAAGTGTATTACGAAGGATTACGGTGGATTAATGTTGAATAAGGTGGATTAAGGACGATTAGGGTACATTCAGGTAGATTAAGGTCTATCAAGGTGTGTTAAGGAGGATTAGAGTGGGTTAAGGTCGAATAAAGTGCGTGAAGGTGGATTGGTGTGGATTGAGGTGAATTACAGTAGATTTTACAAGACTCGCATTCGAGTCTCTTAGGCGATAGCTAAGGACACCTGGTGATCTTTTTCACTTCTTCAATTTGCTTTGAACTGGCCTGCTATGCGTGCGTGAGTGGGTGACGATTATTATTTGGTTATCTCACTGATACAGGCAATGTGCAGGCCAGTGTGTTCATGAGTTGACAATGGAGCAATGAATTGCGAAAGGTAGATGTGTCGTGGCTGTAAAAAGGCCTAAAAACAATCGCTGTAAAATGCGTAAAATATATATGTAATAAAATTATGGCAATGGCTAATGAGGTGCACTATGAACACGAAAGAACAAATTGCAAGATGATGAAGATAAACGAAAATTTATCACTGATAAACTTTTCAAACAGCACTACTGCCTTGACAGACCCTTTGAAACGCAAGGGCCTGGAGGCGCGTGCTATGCAAAATTACTATCGCGGCGACATCCTCTGGAGAGAGGATGCGCTACGAAACTATTGGGCAAATAACATGCAATACTACATCACTCAGAAAATCCAGGACAGCTTTAGTGCTAAAGAGAGGTTTGTCGCCCAGAAACATAGCGGGATGGAGTGGAAGACAGTACCGGTACGCTAGGGGAAAGTGCCTTTTTCTCTCTGTTTCGGCTTCCCTGCACTCCACGAGCACGTGTAGCACGGTAAGCCTCTCTCCACATCTACCACAGGTTGGCGGGTCATTTCCAGTTAATAGAAAATTGTGGGTGCCATATGTATGTCCTATTCTCAAACGAGAGAATAGGACATTAGTTCTTCGTATTTTCGTAACAGGATGCCACGGGCCAATCTGTGGCTTAACTAAGTGGAGCTTATTGTTCGTTTCGGCATCCCACAAGCGCTGCCAGTGGCTTCGAAGTTTCTTTCTCAAGTAGGGCTTGAGATCTGTGGCAGGGATAGAAGCGGTAGGGTTAAGGGCTCGCGATGTAGTTGATGTGGCCATTTGATCAGCCAGAACATTGCCCTCGATGCCTCTATGGCCAGGCACCCAGCACAAAATAATATGCTGGGTAGACATGTATGCTTTGCACAGAGCAGAATACAGTTCAATGAGTACAGGGTTTTTGTGTTTATGTAGAGTCATGAGGGCTTTTACGACGCTTAGGGAGTCTGTAAATATTATTGATCTTTTCAGTTTTGATTTGCCGAGGTGTTCACATGATCGCGCACTCTTGCTGTTGATATCGACTTCTAGGCGGAGGCCGGGAATCTTTGCTTTAATAGCGAATGCGTTAAATCACCTTTCTTCGGTTTTGTTCTGTGGGTAAACGTTTTCCATCCATGTAACTCGAGCCGATGTCATTGTATCAATGCGCTTTGATTACAAAGGTTGAGCAATAAATAATGATTATGGTTATGATGTAGCAATGCAGGGAATATTATTCAGGCAATAATGTTTATCACTGCAGCGTATTAGCGACTTGTGCTTGTATAAAGGGCGTTTTATTTATCCTGCCTGAGTGATTAACTCTTTGATAAATGTTCTAGCTACATTCCACTGGAGACCAATTTGAGCCGAGCATATTACAAGAACTTGTAATATGCGCCCAACATGTAATAGCCCAACGCAGTACCAACAAATTTCTCCCACCGACCTGTCGTGAAGCACAGGAAGCCCCCTCGACAGCGGCATGGACCTCGAACTGACAGTAGTGATTGCTGCTACTTGCGCCTTGTCCCGCCTCTAATAATTTCAGCAATAATGATCTCGATCGGTCGCTTAACGACGCAGCCAACGACACTATGATCCTTCATGCAGAGCCTGTCGCCACCGCATGCTTGCCCGCAATCTACAATGCGTCGCCAATAGGGCCCCCGCTAATCAAAATCACAATTTTAACTATACTATTGCATAACTTAACGGTATGTCGATGTGAACTATTAGAATATCTTATCCAGAGGCGTTTCTTTTGCCCCCGGACGCCCCTGACAACAACCCTACCACCGATCCCTCGTTGCGCGCAATGGTCCGCGCAATCATACGAGAAGAGCTACAGTCTCTTGGCTTCTCGGCAGGTCCCATTCCTGCCCAGGCCCCCAGTACCACTTTGAGTGACGTGGTCAAGGAGGAGTTGGCGTCTATGGCGGGTACTGCGTATACGGACCCTCTACTCTCTAGGTCCGCACCAACGTACGCGCAGGTAGCCGCAGTTTCCCCAGCCCTCGTGCCATGGATGCCTCCGAAATCAACGCAGTCGCACTTGGCTTCGATGTGTACCAGCACACCTAACCAACCTCACTTTCCGCCATGGCGCCCAACCCGACCTATATGTTACTACTGTGGATATCGGGGCCACATCGCACGTTTCTGTCACAAGCGGCAGCAAGACGAGCGGCGCGAATTTGACACCTACGAACGGGACGACTTTTCTGCTGGGGACTCTTTCCAACGCCGTCCTTATGCTCCGCGTTCCGACCGCTCTCCATCGCTACCTGCAACCTCCGCGACGGCTCCTAGCTACCGTCCTGCCAGACGGCGCTCGCCGTCACCCCTTCGTCGCTCTACCTCGCCACTTCGACCAGCCTCTCCATTCGCCGACCGTCGCCCGGAGAACTAAATTATGCAGCTTTTGGAGGAAAAGCTGCATTGCTCGACAAGAAAGAATTTCCTCCAGCACGTCCGCATAACATGCTATCTGTTTTCGTACTAGGAGTACACGTGGAAGCCTTAATAGACACTGGTGCTAGTTTGTCAATTATTCACCGTGATTTGTGTTCTCGCCTCAGGAAAGTTACCACTCCTTATGATGGACCTACACTACTAGGCTGCTCAAGGGAACGCGATTCGACCTGCCGCCATGTGCACTGTTCGTGTCTACATTGATGAAATTCTGCATTATGTATAATTCACAGTGCACAGTTCGTGTACCCAGCAGCTGATATTAGGATGGGATTTTCTTTCTACGGCGTCCGCTTCCATCTGCTGTCGGAAACGTGTTCTCCACATCACCGACACCGCCTATTCGCTTCATATTGATGACGCACCACTTCGTTTGCTTGCTGTAGAAGAAACCGAGCTACTTCCTTGCCATTAGAGAATTGTTGCAATCGCGTCGGATGTCATTGACCATGGTGACGTGTTCGTACAACCATCTGCGCCCTGTCTCAGCAGAGGGATAGTCTTTGCATCAGGGCTGGTCCGGTTTGAGAATGACTCCGCATTCGTCTGCGTTACCAACCCGACATCCGAAAAACTTCTGAACCCTAAGGGCACTACGTTGGCTTGCGTCACTAAATCCGGGCATCTCTCTGTTGTTTCTGGCGAAGTGGCTTTCTCTGAAGCTCCTGTTGGACGTTCCGCATCTCTTTCTGCCCTTGAAGCTGCCATCAGTTCCGACCTGACCTCTTCACAGTCACAACACAGCGCTTGCTTTGATGAAAAAGTATGAAACTTCGTTTGACGCGCATGGCACTTCATTGGGACAGACTTCCGTCATCACGCATCGGATAGAAACAGATGGCGGGTCCATTGTTCGCCGTCGACCATATCGTGTCTCTCTCGCCGAGCGGAAAGTCATTGAAGAAAACGTCCACATGCTGCAGCGGAGGATAATACGCCCCTCTGCTAGTCCTTGGTCATCCCCCGTCGTTCTAGTTCGGAAAAAAGACGGATCTGTCCGGTTTTGCGTTGATTACCGGGCACTCAACTTGTGGGGACTCATCTTGAGACTGATCTGTGCCTCGAGTCTGATCGGTCCGCCGCGTCTTCGGGGCGTATTAAAGGTCGTGTTAACGCTACGTCACAATATATATACATGGCTGTGTGTGGGGGGGGGGAGGGGGCGTTCGAGAGAGAAGGAGAAGCAACAGTCGAACCCATGCTTTAATCCACAAGCTCGAGCCAGCGTGCCGAATATCATCACATGAAGCTTGATGATGCTTATGCACAGATAAGGCAGATAACGTCCATATAAATGCTCACATTTATTACCCCATTAGGCTATCGTGGAACTATCGTGGCTGTCGCGGAACGTCGACGGAAGGCTTTGAGGCGGTCTATCTTTCCCGCAGCAGCGCCAGTCGGTCAGTGTATCAATACGTGTAACGCGGTAGTTCACCAGAGAGGCCTGCCCTATGACTTTGCAGGAGCTGATGTACCGACATTGATGCTTTTCCAATAAACCGGGCGTTCGCACGGGGGTGCAAAGCAGCACATCCTCGAAAGGGTGGTAGAAAATTACGCGGTGAGTGGCATCTTAACGACACTTGCAATCTTGGCTGGCCTCGGTGTTCATTCATTCATTTTAGATGCGAAGCAGCTTATGGCGGGGGCTTTGTCCGTCCTCCTACGTCCCGCGGCGTCCCAAACCCCCACAGCGCATGCGCGTCCCCTCCACCTCTCTCTCCTCTCCTACGCTCCCCCTTTCTCTCCTCTAGGAATCTTCTACTGTACGAAGCGGCGCGCGCGTGCCACACGCCCACAGCGCATGCGCGTCCCATCCCCCTCTCTCTCCTCTCCTACTCTCCCCCTTTCTCTCCTCTAGTAATCCGGACCGGCATGCACGACAGGTGGTGCGACAGCTGCATATTCCGCTGGGGGCACCACGGTAGTTCCGCGGTATGAAAATGTCGGAGCGAGCGCGCCTCATTCTCTCTCCTGTGCAGCGCCGCGATGAGCGCTCGGGCCGCTGCCGCGAAACCATCTCCCGCTCAAGCTAACCATCTCCCCGCTGCTTCGCATCCACACATGGTTCCCTTTAGCGGGAGATGGAGTAATTTTTATTGCGATAGCAATTATATGGACACTTCCACCGGATTTCTGCCGTCGTCGTCGCCGTGAGGTTCCGTATAGATAAAATCTTCGCCGCGCGCCGTATGCCCGAGCGGAAGCGTGCGGGGACGCACGCTATCACGGAGAGCGAACGCACTCAATCTTCCACGCGCAAGCAAGGAAGCGGGAAGCGAGCGCCGGAGGGAGCGGGGGGGGGGGGGGGCGCATTTCTACTCTGCCAACAACCGCGCTCGTCGCTCGCTCGCACCGGCTCTTATCTCCACACGGCTCTGACCTTTATGTGCTGTGCATTGGCCGCTCAGTTTCCGTTGAAGCGATAGACCGCAAGTACCTTCGCCCGCGGCGGCGTATGCGCTCGCTGCCAGCATTTTGACAGTCGTTGTCTGCAGTCATTCCGTGTGATCTATTCATGTTTGTTTGTGCGCGCTCACACCACAGTTAGTAATAGTCGGGCCACATTTTCCAACGCGCGCTACACATGCAATGCTGCCCGGATCGGCAGTGCAGCGCTACAGGTGTGTCCCTTCGCACGCGCTGCCCACGGGCAGCGCTTCTCATCAACACCACCGTTTCTCACGCGCCTTCTCGTGGTCATAGAGTCTCTTTCATGTCGGTCTACTTACGCCGCAGCACACCTGCTTACTTAATCAGCTCATGTTTACTACAATTCATATTGCTACCAAAGCCGCTCACCTTACTTCGTATTACATTGCTGTGTTGCTATCGCATTCATTGCTTCGACCTTAGGGCGAAACTGTGACATTTTTTTTATCCGCAACATTTACATATAGCGAAAGGGGTCAATTAGAAACACCAAAAACCTTCATTTGATGGCTTCAGAGAACGCTTGGTTCCGTTTTTAGCACCTACACCAACGGAGCATCAATGTCCTAACTAGCAGTGCTTGTTGTACTAGTTGATTCATAGATTAAGAAAAAGCGCGGCTTGAAACACACTAAGCAGACGACGATACGCAGGACAGTCATTGTCACTTGTTACTTTTAAGGATATTAGACTGGCCACAATCCACCGCTGTGCGTAGGATCTGCATATTTTTATTACTTTTAATCTGGATACATTTTTCTATTAAAGCTAGAGTTTAGAAGAATGCAAAAACTTAAGAGGGACGACACTATATTGGAACCAATGTACTGCTGGGCGGAAGTTGCGCTTTAAATATAATGGGTATTCGTGTTGTCTTAATATCGTATACACTGTAACATTTTCTTTATAGCAGTCGGCTTGAGAAGACAACCGCGGTCGGGTATTGAAAAATGTATATATTAAAACAGAATCGTGATCTGGATGATGGGTTGACTCAATGAACAACCCTTTTAAGACTTGGTGTAGCCCTTCACCAAGTTGTCCACTGTCTGCTGCTTTTGACACTCGCATTTGTGGCAGCGCTCGGTACACCGAGCCAGGTGTCAATGAAGACAGGTGAGCACGAGTGCCACCGCCAGCTGGAGCAGCAGTGACTGTGCGCCTCCGAGGTTTTGGGACGAGTTGATCAGTATGTGGTTGGAGTCCACGTTTTGCCAGTAGGTGTCAAATGATTGCAGAATGGTCGCCCTGCATAGAGAAAGTGCTTATAGAAAGACACTCGGGAGGGCTCATATGAAGCAGACAGATAATGAAGTCAAAGATATCACTGCGAAATTAACGGTTATTTTTAATTGAAATGCAGAAATAATAAGAAAAAGGAAGATAAACATGGTCGTGAAGACAATTGACTTGCCGCAAGGGATGAATGAATGAATGAATGGTTTTTATTTCTTTTCACATTGAAAAAGAGGAGACAGGACTAAAAGCTGAGGTACAGCTTGATGAGGGTCCCGCCCCCTTATACGTTTGACAGCAGAGCACTGCAGAAACATTACGAAAAATGCAACACTTGCAACAAAGTAATATTGGAAACAAAATGCACTTTCAACAAAAAGAAAATTTGGTATAAAATTACACAAAGACATATATACTTATATGCACATTGAATTTCGCATTTATACCTATGTACACGCATGCAGATACAGACCATATGCACAAGCAATACACACAGATCTATATACACATATGTACAGGTGTGCTATCACGCACTCATGACTGCAATATGTAAACAAAACTTTTATGACATACTAGTCTATTTGGCATAACTGACTGAATAGTCTTATTTCGTTATTGGAATTGCATAAAGGATCAAAGTCTTCCTGTGCGAGTTGATTAAGTAGAATGGGTACTGTATGTGTTAATGATTGTTTATCGTAATTGGTCCGAGGTGTGCGGACGTGCCATTCCTCTTTATGCCTAGTATCACGGATGCTACGGTTTTCTTTTAAATCGGCCAGAGAAAACACAATAGATTTATTAGACTTCAAATATGACCTGTAGCTCAAAATTAAACGATAGTTGTATAAAAAGAATACAGGCAAGATTTCAAACTTTGAGAACAGATTTGTCGTAGAAAATAAACGAGGGACATTTGCAATGTATCGCACTGCTCTTTTCTGGAGCAAATGCAATTTCATAAGGTATACCTTGCTAGTAGTGCCCCAAACGAGGTTACAGTATTGCAGAACTGACAATACTAAAGTAATATAAAGTAAAATTTTAATTTTAACAGGAAGAAAGGATTTCAATCGACCTATTGTCCCTACAGCAGATGATAGCTTTTTACTTACATGTTCTACGTGATCATTCCAACTTAAATCTTTAGCGAATGTTACCCCTAAGACAGAGACCGTGTTAGGAATTTCTAATTGATCCGTACCTATTTTCATGTTTATTGAACTTCGTAATTTTTTGCCTCTTTGCATATAGACAACAACTTTTGTCTTGCTGGCATTTATTCGCAGACAGTTTGCATCAGCCCAATCTTTAAATTCTCTTAACGCTCTGTTCCCCTGAAGCTGTAGTTCAGTTTCTTACGTAGCAGTAATGAACATTGCTGCATCATCAGCATAAGAAATAAATTTTGCCCGTACTCAACTTGCTGGCATATCATTTACAAACATTATGAACAGGAGTGGTTCAAGGATGCTTCCCTGCGGAACTCAAACTCTTACAGCCCTAAGACTGGACTTTTCCCTTTCCAACTCGACATATTGTGCTCGATGCGATAAATAAGATTCAAAGAGCTCCAAGGCGATACCACGGACACCATAAGCTAGCAGCTTAGCGAGTAAAATTTTATGATTTACAAGATCGAATGCTTTAGAAAAATCTATGTATATTCCCATAAGTAATATTTGATCGGTGAACGCCTGTAGAATTGTTTCCTTACGGATTAAAAGAGCTGTTTCGATGGAACGATGCTTCCTAAAGCCATGTTGGAAATCCCCTAACAAATTATTTTTGTCAAGATATGATACTATTCTAGCGTGAATTATTTTTTCAATGCCTTTTGAAAATACTGGTAGGATCGAAATTGGACGATAATTGCCCAGCAAGTTTTTGTCGCCTTTTTTAAACACAGGACTGCACTCGAACAATTTGCATGTCTTTCGGAAATTGACCAGATGATTGAATCAAGTTGTAAATGTGAGTAAGGACCGGACAAATGATGTCAAGGACATGCTTTGCAGGTCCAATTTGAATACCATCTGTGTCCTGGGATTTACTACTTTTAACAGAGCTTATAAAAGAGAAAACCTCAGCACAATTCGTAGGAGTGAAGAAAAATGACTTCGCACTCATGTTTTTAATGGACAAATCAATCATAATGACTGCTCTGTAAATCACTACAGGGATTAAATTGTTGAACAAAAAAATCGTTAAAAGCACCTGCTAGTGCTGTGCCAGATAGCTGTTTACCTTGATGTACAAGGTTATCGGGAATAATGTGAGGTTTACCAGGGCCTAGCAAAAAGTTTAAATTTCTCCATGTCACATCGAATCGCGTAGGCGCCGGTTCTGAAAATAAGTTTTGTAGATATAAATTTTTAGCTGTTTTCAGTTTACTTGTAAGTTTATTTCGGTACGACCTATATTCTTCCAAACTATCTGGATTTTTATGTTTAACAAAATAGGCGTACAGCGCATTCTTATGCTTGATCATGTTTACTAATTCATAAGTAACCCAAGGTTTACGAGCTTTCGAAGCTTTTTCTAACTTTTTTAGGCGAAAATGGTCATGGTATATTTTTTTTAAATGTAATGATGAAAGCGGAGTATGCACTCTCACTATTGGTTGAATTTAAAACATTGTCCCACTGCTGCGAATTGATGGAGCTGCGAAAATCCTCCAGAGAACGCGCTGTTATGTCTTGAACATTGCGAATTGGTGTGCTCTTTTTTACTAAACGGAAATTACTGTTGATTAACATAACAATACCTATATAGTCACTGATATCTGTATAAATAATATCCGCTATTACATCATCAAAGTAAGTGTTCGTGATAAAAATATCTAACAGTGTGGCAGTTCCTTGAGCAACACGTGTTGGCGCTGCAATTACATTGCTCAGACTGTTCGCGATGATCAGGTCCTGAAATTGTTGCTTATGGTGCCTGTGCGTAAGCATGTCTACATTGCAGTCACCTCCTAGAAAAAGTTTAAATTTTCTTCCGCAACATGACTGAAAAGCTTTCCGGTGAAACTCAAAAATCGATTAAAATCACCGGAGGGTGGCCGGTAGGTGACACAAAAAAGATTGTTGCGGTTTCGGAGTGTAAGTACTTCGATATCAGAACTGATAGCGCAGAAATCGTCCACAATTTCACATGTGATGCCCTCCTTTACAAAAATAGCAACACCGCCTCCGAATTTTCCTTCCCGATTTCGATAGAAGCTTTGATAGCCGGGGGGGGGGGGGGGGGGCAAAACACTTGTGACGTGTTAGTGTACCACGTTTCCGTAAGCATTATAACCGTGAACGGCACGTTTATGCTTTCCAGGAGCATTTCCATTTCATCAGTTTTATTTACTAATGAACGAACATTGTCATAGCCGAACCCACATGTTATGCATTGCGCATGCGATGCTTAACCAATGAAGCTACCGCGGCAGCTGTTTTCCTGTCTACTTTATTTATGGCACAGTCAACATGGCCTTTCCCAGCCCTATGCGGAGCTTCAAAGGTCGTTAAGCTTTACCATGACATTAGGGACGCAGCTAAATCCTAACAAATCTGGAATAACGCTACCAAAATCATTTGTCTTGGCAATAAAGCTTCATTGTCATTTTACTGCACCATCAGAACCCTTCAACAGAGCTCTCAAATGACTAGTCATATGTGCCATTTGTATTTGAGTATGTGTAAAAGGTTAGCCCTAATGATGATGATTTATTGCCATTCCGTTATAAATGTGATGGTGAGAAATAGTCACCCAGCCTGATTGAGGAAATCAGGTATGCTATGCTTGATTTTAATTCTAGCATTTTGTGTTAGCCTGAGAGTGTTAGTCAGCGCCACTTACGGCGATGGTTCCTCATGCAGTGCTATTACCTCGTAGGCTTTGCTGAACCGAGGCCTCTGCCCCTCCGAGCGAGCGTTTGCTTTCTGCACACTTCTGCGTAACTTTAACCGTGCGAGAAAAGGTTGTCTGCGAGAAACCGTGGTCGTTTTTTTCTAGTTCGCCAGCCTCATTCGTAGCGTACGGTGATGATTGTGCATAGAAAACACAACATGCGCTCCGCAAAAGCACCCGATTATTAGAACGAAAGCTCGCGAACATACATTCAATTAGTGCGATCCCACAGTCTCAGAAAGGCATGGAAGAAAAGCTGTGGCAGAAAAATGAAACACGAATTACGTCGTCTTCACCTAACTGAAAAAAAAAGTTCCAGTTTCGCCCGAAAGGTGAAGCATCTATTGCGATACTTAATTATTAGACAGCTATAGGAAGTAAGGATAGTAGGCCGTGAAAACTTGTAAACATAGGCATACAAACTAAATTAACAAGCATGGTGCCACGCTCACACAAGCATACATGAACACATCTCACTCGATGGCTGCGGGAACACGCTGTAAAACACTGGAGTGAGTAAGCGCGGCGGCATCAGCGAGTGCATTGAACTTCGTGCTGCGTCTCGCGTCAACGCGAACTAAGCCGCGGAAACACAGCGCACGGTGGCGCTGTGTCCGTGACGCAGATGGCTTTCGAAATATAGCGCGCGACCGCCTGGGCCGCCTGGAATAGAACGCCGCCCCCCCCCCCCCCCTCCTACGACGATCTTACAGGATTTCCGACTCGCAGCTAGCATTGTGCTTTGAGTGTATCTTGCTTTCTGTGCACAGGATTGCCCAACAAAGAGTTAGTTACGGGATTGATAGTTTTTGCTACTGTGTTTTTCAATGTCACTATAAAACGTGACATCTGGTGGAGGTACTTCGTTGTAACGGAAACCCCCCCTACAGGTCCAAGCCGTGAGTACATCGCGAACGTCCCACAAACCATGAAGCTAGCCGCAGGCTGCAAATATTACCGCCGGAGCAAGGACTTCTACCGGAGAGCTTTCAGCAACAGCAAGGCCAAGCCTACAACCGAAATGACAGCACTCATCGATCCGAATTTCCTGCAACAACCCATGGAGCCACCAACCTTTGGAACATCATCAGCGGAAGTCTCCTAAAATGGCTGGAGACATACGAAAGGGTTGCGGAGTTCAATAACTGGAACTCTGAGGACAAGTTGCGCCGTGCGTACTTCTCCCTGGAAAATATCGCTAGGACCTGGCTTGTGAACCGCGAGTCGACCCAGATGACGCAACGTACCAGCCACAGGTAAACACGACGCAGCCGTGATCTGACGCCAATAACTAACTGCAAAGCAAGGCCAAGAACTACGACCTTGGTGTTCTGACTGATGGCCAAAATGTCATTGCTCTAGTCGACACAGGAGCCTACTACTTTGTAGTCAGTGGACCCTTGGCCCCAAGTTGAGGAAAGTCGAAACTGCGTGGGGAGGCCCTCAAATCCGGACAGCTGGAGGTCACCTCATAATGCCGACCGGAATCTACACGCCGACAGAGGGTTACAGTTCATGGCCGGAATTACCGTGCAACCTTCGTTAACTTGAAATAATAGTGACGTGACGTAATTCTCGTCATGGACTTCCTGAGCCAACACGGCGGAGTTATCGACTTAAAGTGCAAGTTCATAACTCTGTCCACAGATCAAGCGATACCTCCGGAGAGGACTCTCAGTCATCGTGCCCTATGTGTACTTGTATATCAACTCAGTATCCCGCCTCACACCAACATCATGATTTCTATCGCCGCAGAACCAGCCGGAGACACCGAAGAAATCGTCGAGAACAACCAACCGCTTGCGGCTCGTTCGCGAAATCTACGTTGCAAGCGGCACTGTCCAGTTACGCCGAGGGAAAGCACAAGTAATAGTGACGAACTTCAGCGAGGAATTTAAATCAACAAGGGCACGAAGATCGCCTATATAGAAGAAATTACAGCAGTCAGCGATGCACTTGTCCTCGGATTCCGCCTATCCGCCTACGTGACAGTATACTACGCGACACTATAACGACTGTGCGTGTTTTTGAACCACTTTTCGATATTAAACCGCATCTTCTCTGTCATAAGCAAGAACAACTCAAGGGTCTGCTCCAGCAAAAGAAGGAGTTCTTTTCGTCGTCATCAGGAATTCTACAAATGCCAGTTGCCAAGCTTGCTAAGCACCGCTTAATAACCGAAGAATGCACTCGACCACACCGTCAAAGCACGTAACGAGTTTCCACAAGAGAGCGAGAGACCATAAAGCAACAAGTCGATGAAATGCTGCGTGACGAAATCATCCAGCTGTGGAATAGCCGATGGGCGTCTCCTGTGGTCTTAGTGAAGAAGAAAGATGAACTGTGTAGTTTTGCGTCGATTGTCGTCACCTGAACAATGTCACAAAGAAGGACGTATACCCACTTCCACGGATAGATGACGCACTAGAGTGACTTTTGCGACGCTAAGTATTTTTCGTCGATTGACCTCTAGACGGACTACTGGCAAATCACCGACGAGAGAGAAAGAGGGAAGACCGCTTTTATCACACGAGACGGCCTCTATGAAGTAGAGGTCGTGCGATTTGGCCTTTGCTCGGCCCCCGCAAATTTCCAGCGGGTAGTGGACACGGTATTAGCTGGCCTGAAACGGCAGACCTGTTAAGTATGCCTTAATGACGTCGTCGTTTTTGCCTTAAACTTTGACGATCGCCTTAAGGGCCTTGCAACAGTACTAGAGTCGCACGGTCGTCGTCATACCGCTGTGGTCATCCTCACCGCGGTCATTCCGTGGTCGTTATTCCACTTCGTAATTTGACTCTCGTAATGCAGTCGTCATCACGCCTTCTACGCTGGCACAGTCACCTAATTTGTCTAATCATTAGGCCGCTTGGTATGAGCTCATGGTCGTGATGTCATCGTACTCGTTGCATTGTCGTAATTCCAGCTTTGTCATCCGACTTTCATCGTTCCGTCTTCGTGGTGCGGTCGTTCGTTCCTTCGTCGTCGCTCCAGCTCCGTCATGCGACTCCCGTCATGTGGTCTTCGTGACACATTCTGTGTCAGCACGTCCTCGTCATACAGTCGCCGTCACAGACTCGTTGGCGTACCGTCGCCCTGATGACATCGTGGTCGTTCTATCGTCATCATTCTAACTTCGTATCCGACTTCGGTCATGTCGTCATCGCCACGCAGTCCTTTGACGATCCTCAATAATTCATAAACGTCAGCTCATGGTCGTCACGTCGTCGTCATTATAATTCCTACGTCGTTCTATTCACGTAATCTGCCTTCATTCTATCGCAATCATGCTTTCGTCATTAAATCGCGATTATACCGTCGTTGTCATGCCATCGCCGTCATGTCATTGCTTTGTCGCCAGAAAGTCGCTCTCATGCACCTGTTGACGCACCATGGTCGTTATTGCTTCGTGGTTTTGCCATCTTCCTCACCCCATTGCCTTCATGCCGGCGTTGTCATGCTGTCCGCGTTATGACATCGTCATAATTTCAGAATCAACGTTTGGTAATATGAATGAATGATTAATCGATTATTCGCATAAATGTATCCCACAGAACGCTAATTCTTCATTGATTTCCACCTTTCATTTAATCGATTTCATCGATTAGACCTGTGCGATTAGCCGTTTTCGTGAGTTTGACAAGAATGGCGGTAAACTTTTTAAATCGTACTGCAATGCCGGCGCACAAGTAGTGACTGTGGGGGCTGTGGTAGAGCGACTGTCGACTGTTTTTCCTAGTCCCGAGAGATGCCGAGCCGAGCGCTTCCACTCTCTTCCCCCACACCGCACACGCCAGCACGCCGGCCGAAGCCGGATGCTTGAAATGCCCTCGAAATTCAAGGCATACTATAGCAACCCAGTCATTGATCGTCATGCCACTCCCAGTCCACTTTAGACGTGGGACAACATGCGCGCCCGTTTGGAGCATGTATTTGACATAGCGATGGAGTTCATGTCGATTCCAGCAAATCTATAGCGTCCGAGCATTCATTTTCGCATGCTGGATGTATGGCCATTCAAAGAAAGTGTCGGTTTCATCCTAACATCCCAACCAATTGATATTCCTTCGGGCTGTAGAAAAGAGCATGTGGTTTAAAATCATAAAGCAGTAATTTTCTTTACCCCTGTGCATATTGTAATTTCTTACATATTTCAGTTGGACTTCACCTTTCACTTTTGCTCTTATTTCTTGTTTAAATGTACTGTACAGGAATTCACTAGTGCCATGTATATTATTTAATTCTGCACTTTGTGCCATTTTTTAACATATATTGTTTACCTTATTCAAAAGCCACTAGTGCCAACTATGTGTAGTGTTTAACAAGTTAACAAATTAGGTGTGGCTTTGCAATCGGCAAACACCAATGACCAGCGGAGCTAAGGGGAAGCCTCAGCAAAGTCATTAGTGTTTGCAAAGCTTCTCTACGGCGTTCCAATCGAGCGGCTACTTCTTCAGGAGTTCTAGCGGTCGGCTTCGCCATTGTGCTACGTCGAGAAAGAGGCCCGCTGATGTGAGAGCGCGCCTGTTTCTAGGGGGCGCTGACGTCATTACTAGCTTAATAACGCACGTGGTATGTCCATGCCACGTGCGCTCGGCGCGGCTGTGCATTGGCTCCGCTCCCACTCAACTCCGCCCTGCTACCTGTGCCGCCGGTCCTCCTCTCCCCTCACCTCCATGCTCACCCCTCGCCACACTCTCTTCCCTCTAGAGAGCTTTCCCTCTCGCTATTGAATTGCCCCTCTCGCGACTTGGCTATGCTGCGAACATCGCTACGCACGGACCAAGCTTGACTTTAACAGCTCCGCTGTAAAATTCTACTTTATCAAACGTTCATAAAGAACGCTAAGGACCCTGTTTGCCCGAGAAGTGGAACGCCCTTGTTTCCTCGACTTTTCTAGGTTACAAAGGCCGTACCTGAAGAAAACTTCAGTGAGTCGCTCGGTCAACTTTTCAGGTTTCCAGCTAGCGACCACCAAGGTTTTGTCCGCCGGGTTATTGTGCGTTATGACGCTCTGCGAGAATTGGAAGAACGGGAACAATTTCACTCTTTTCACCAGATCTAGTTTTGTTGGGTTGACGTTAAACTTTGAACACGCAATCAGGCAGTCTTTTTCTTTTTTTGCTCCCATAAACAAGCATGAAGACTTTATAAAACTCAAAATTAAACTGTGCATTTTATGGTATCGCTGTAACTGAATTCGATGAGCATACAAATAGCTTCCAGGCGAGAATATTTCCCGTTGCCCGAAACAAGGAATGATAAGGTCGCATTTAGATTTAAGGTTACATCAGTGCAAGGAAACTAGCAATATTCGAAAGCAATACGGCCGAACTACGTCTTGCTTAAAGTTAGCACAACCGTCATATGAAGACGACTCGTCTGCATATGAAAATAAATTTCCGCATTCACTGAAGATTACGCAAGAAAATGAGTACGCTATACTAGCAAAGTTGTGTACTCAGGCTGCACTGCAAGGCTTCCCTGAAACGAGGAGCTCATGTCAGAAGTCTACATTTTTACCGCTTTTACAGCAAGTATACGGAGCGATCAGAGGCTAGAGGGAAAGCGCTGGCTGGTGGCGTACGCAACACTACTCCGACAGTTTGGTGCCGTCTCTGTGTCCTATCGGGCCTTCACAACAAGTGGTCCATCTGACCGTCGCAAAGACACCTGCAAACCTGCCTTTCACTCGGGTCAGACCTCACAAACGGAATACTTGAGAAACATGAAAATGACAATTCATTATTTTTTCATTTGACAGGGAGAAGTTAGTTCGCTGAAGATGGAGCATAAATATCTGAAAAAAATCTTTGCAGGGCAGCAGACGTGCAGGTTTTGCAAATAGTTCATTAGCTGCAAGCCCAAAGCGCTTCACTCGACAACAACAACAGCGGTTAAGATTCACTAGATGGGCCAACGCTATTGCGTGAGGCGTGCAAGTGTGTGTGTGGCGACAGCAGCGAAACGACCGCGTTAGGCAGACGGTGACGCCATAACGCCTGATTAACTTTTTTTGTACACCTGCGAAATAACGCTGTGACCTGTGACATTACGACTTGGGTCGTTCCTCAAAAGGTCACAAGGTCGCACCGTGTATGTTGCGTTAGTTGCTGCGAAGCGAGGACTGGGGATTAAGAGCCGTCTCAAAGAGCTAGCTGCCACGAGGGAAGAATGGAACAAACTGGGACGCTCCCTCGCACGCGAAAGACAGTAGCAAGCGTGTGGCCGAAAACTATCGCGTCTGCACGCGCTCTTCTCTCTGTTTGTAAGCGACATGATTCACGCGCGTGTAATCATAAAAGAGTTATTCCGCGTTGGTGCGACAGAAAAACGCATGCTGTTGTGGCCTAACGGTCAGAGAATGGGCATGTTGTGCTAGTGGAAAAAGTTACGATCAAACCATCATGGGACATGACATTTCTTTACTGATGAGGCCCGAAATGAGGCGAGCGAGGAACTTATGTATGTCTACCGCTAAGTGGCTAGTATAAGCGAATAAACGCTTCGCAATAAAAAAAAGAAAAAATAACATTCATTCACCCGACTTTAGAACGAAGCTACAACGGAAACCAATACTGACTTGCCAAAAACTTGCAATTCGAAGGAAAATTAGGCTTGGTGTTGGGATCGAACGTTGGGTTAAGTCCTTTCTCCGGGGCTCTCGATCTACCATCTGAGCTAATCGGGAGTCTAACAGGTTGTACAGCGTGGCCAAATTTCTCGGCAACTCACAGCGTAAAGTCACCGAATATGGCAATTCCGTTTCGTGGAGGTTTAATAAAAGGGATAATTGTCACCCACGTGTAAGTAGCCCGATGCTATTACTTCCTCCACTCACGGGTGGATGCATGTTTTTCCTTTCATTTACAGAACTTGATTTTCCATAAAAGAATGCAGTACATCTATTGTAGAGCCATGGCACGGCCACCTATAGACGGGGGCTCACCCGGTTGAAGGAGTCGCCGCATGCGACGTGATGGTAGAGCGAGCCGGCTTCAAACACGCCAGCGAAGAAGGTGGTCTTGTTGCCCTTGACGCGGAAGGCACGCATCATAAAACCCTTGAAGGGCCAGCTTTTGTTCATGCTCGCCAGCCTCACGAGAAAGTGCCGGTCGGAACGCTCCACGGTGACCTGCGCCATCGATCGTGTTTGTTGTATGAAACGAAAGGAGGAAAAAAAAAGAACCTCGTCCGAGGAGCTTCATTATGATGGTGCTTCACTGAACATTGTTAAGATAGTGAGTTCACAAGTTCCTAAGTCCAAGACGTCGCCGACGGCTGTCTGGAGTGTTAAAGCGATACATTTCCGCCAGGCACCTTCGGCGGTCGTATGTGGTTGCACGTAGTTAGGCAGTTGGCGCGGGTGGATTTCAGGGGTAAGCGTAACGGAGGAGCAATAGGTTAGCGTGTAGAAATCACGCGTGGAGTGTTGGGATAGCCCCCACAATGAAGGCTGGGTGGGGTGTCCCCGTGACTCCACCGTAAAGCAGCGACGATACTGCAGAGCATATTGTTTGGCGGCTGGTCTAAGCACGTCCCCAGAACCAGTGTTAGGTTGAGATACAGTTGCAAAAACTCCCACCATCTCATACGATATTGTCTCAGTGTCCAGTCATAAGGCGTCGGGAGTGTGCAAGAATAATTCACAGGAAATATAATTGCCTTGTTCATGTTTTCGGCACCACCGCGTGACCTCGTGCATAAACGATTTGAAACTGTTCGAGTAGGTGGTCCTGAATGTGCTGGGTATAGAAGCGGGAAAGCCTCTTCATTGAGGTTGTCTATACGATGCCGTATAGTCGGCGAGGATTGTTAGCGTATATGTCTAATGCACCGGGAGGGGCTGTTGCTATGTCATGTAGTGTTCCTATCGGTTGGCCTTTTGCCGGTGTGAGGGTAGCATTATCTTGGAAAGGAGTAATCAACGACTGCGGCCGTAGTCGGTCCTTACGAGTATGTGCTTCGTGCTTATGTTTACTCTGTGGTCTGTTGTATTAGAGCTCAGCATGATGTACCGCTTGTAATAAGCGACACGTTCACGTCTGTTTCCTCTTTTCCTACTCCGATGCATGTGCCAAGGCACGGAGGATGATTAAGAGGAGCGACCTGGTCTTAAGAGGAAGCTTTAGCTCGGGGGCTTGTATCTAAACACACGGGAAAGGAGAAATCGTTTTCCTCGGCAGCCACTGCACCGAATTTGATGAGGTTTGTTGCATATAAAAGAAAAAGTGAAACTCTAGTGACTGTTTAGAGCAAGTGCTTGATTTAGGCCGTCAATCCTTTATTAAATATTGTTGAAGATTGCAAATTTTCAGAAAACGAAACTATTAAGTGTTGGACTCTACGTCAGCCATGAAATATGATATCGCAGTTCTGTCAACTGCATCTGATAGGATATCTAAAGCGTACAAATTTGATATATCAACTCATATCTTACGTGAATTTCTTACATTGTTTACAAAGGTTCTGCAGAAGTCCTAGTCACATACTAGCGGTCTATATGAGAGCTACGTATATTACATCAATTTTGTCTGCTTTAGATGTCCTATCAGATGCTGTTTACAGAACTGCGATACGAGCTCTTGGTGCAGAGCTACAAAATTGTAAACTTCGTGCTTCTGTTTTTTTTCAAGCTTACCAATTTCTAAAAATTCTTTTTGAAAATGTAAGCCTTAAAGCTAAGTTCCACTTCAAACATTCACTACAATTAAACTTTTTCGCTCCAATCCATTAAAATTTATTAAAATCGACCCAGTGTTCCTTTTTTCAGAGAAGAGTTCTTGCGTTTTATATGTATTTGAAAAAAAGAAAAGACGCAGTTTTTTTACGAAAGCTAAATCATCGTTTGCGATAGCAAATTAGTAGACAGCTATATATACGGAGTAAGGATAATGGGTCGTATCAACTCGTAAACATTCGCTTACTAACTAAATTACCACGCATGGTGTCCCGCACGCACAAACATAAACACATGTCACTCGATGAGCGTGGACACTTGCTGTCAACAGGCTGGCGTCAGGAAGAGCGGCATCAGCAGCGAACGAATTGACCTTCGTGATGCGTCCGGCTTCAGCGCGAACTAAGCGGCGAGAACACAGCGCACACGAAGCTGTCAGCTCTCGGCGCATCTATAGACTCTGTACTCATCAAATGCGCTTGAAGTGGCCATATAACTTCTGTTGCAATAAAACGCGGCCCTGGAATGGCGCCCGAGTTAAAGCTTCCTCTTAAGTGGCGGGAGTGCTTTGGATGCTGCAGATCCGCGTGGTGTTAGGGTCCAATGCTTTGTGTGATGTGTCTACCTTGCGCAATATTAGTAAGCACGCTGGTAGTGAAAAGAATTTCAGCCTGTGTAGCTAGCTGTGACAAATTTGTTTAACTTGATATTTGCACTGCTAAGCCCGAGGACGCGGGATCGAATCTCCGCCGCGGAGGCTTCAATTTGATGCGGGCGAAATGCAAAAACGCCCCTTTAACATGTGTTGGGTAGACGTTAAAGAAGCCCAGGCGGTAAAAATTAACCCGGAGTTCCTCACTACGGCGGGCCTCATGATCACATTGTGGGTTTGGCACGTAAAACACCAGAATTTAATTTATTAAATTTACCTTGCCCTGATTTACCACTGAAATCTCCGCCGTGGCACGTCGTGCTCCAGGTTCCACCCCGCCTAACGGTATGGCTCATAGCTCACCACCGTCACTCGCGCTTTCAGTTATAGCTCCACAGACTGCACCAACTTGTGGCTCTTCCCAGACGCATCCTGAAATAGTGCGCTCTTTCATTGCTGAAATTGTTTCAAAAACTCAAGATTTCCGTGATTGACAACAGACCAACCATGTGGAGAGACATCCTCCTTTGCTGAAAGGAGCAGCGAGCCATTGCTCTCCGTATTGATTATTGCAATCGACCCAGAAGTTGTCTGACACACAAGTTGCGACGAACCATGTAAAGGTCCAAGTATACAGTGATAGCGCCGAAGCCTTAGCTACATACAATTCTTGGTTCACATAGTATGAGGATGAGTTAGGACGGGTGCTGCATGACTACGAGTGAAAAGAAAGAACTGACACAGCGACAACAAGAATAAGAACAATAATAATAAAAGTGTTTAGTAACGTCAATATGCATAGTAAGGGACGCAGGATGCCTGAAGAAAATGCTATCTTTAATAACAGCTTTACCAGCCGCAGTACCCCGACATTGGCATCATTTCTAGGTCACTCAGTTTGAACAAAGATGCGAGTGTAAATGACGTCAGTTGCAAAATATACTGCAGAAATTAAACAGTGCGATAACTGATCAAAGGTAAGAGTTTCCGGAATGAAATGTTCTCGCGCAGAAATTCCAAAAAACAAAAATCGGCAGTGCGAATATTGCGGGAATTTTGTACGAGAATATTGACACGCGTTCCCGGTATATGTTTCTTGGGTTACCGCTTTACACCGGCTAACGCTATTGCAATGTTATCGCTCGGCGCAAGACGCGCTTTTATGAATCGGAACTTTTTTGAGTGTTGTGGCCAATTCTGCAGCAAAAGAATCTTGTATGTAATCAGTTTGCATATGCAACGCTAGCCCCACTGATTACGCGCGAACGCACGATGGGTCATGCATATATGGCCTACGTTTTGACCTGGAACTCTGTTCTCTACACGCATGATGGCTGCATGGCCACCATTATCCGCCATGTTGACTCCCGATTGGTTGTCGAGAGGTCACTTGTTTTACAGTTTGTGCCGGGAAGCGGAAGCGCTGCAAAATGCAATTTTGCGTCTTCATCAAGACGGCGAAAGGTGACGTGGAGCTGCAAATTTTATCGACTAATACTTTTAGGGGCGAAGCTCCTTAGGGTGTGGGTCTGTCCCTCCTCTGTAGTATGTAGTAGTAGTAGTCGTCGTCGTAGTAGTACTCGTCGTAGTAGTAGGTAGCCACGTCTACTTTTATGAGAAAAAAAAATCACAACATATCCACGGGGTGAATGATGATGAGTGGGCGAAGCTCCGGAGGGAATCATCGGATCTCCCGCTTAAGGGGACGCTAGCACAAACGCGTTAGAAACGTGCAGTACTCTCTAGTAAGGGGGAGCGGCCACAGCGTCTTACGCAGCCATTTACACATGCCGGAACGTGCACCGCGTTTGCCGACGCCATCACATGACTGCTGAGAGAGTATACCCCCCGTATTCATAAACGCTCCTCGACTTGAACTTGACTTGCCACCGCCTTGGGCAGCGCGTTCGAAACGCGTTGAAGGTAAGGCGGAGAGGCCACAGCGTCTTACACCAGCTTCTTACACGGGCCGTAACGCGCTAGCACAAACGCGTTAGAAACGCGCTAGAAACGCGGCCTTTCGTTAATGTTGGGTATTTATTGCCATCGTGGTGCGTGTGTCTATGTGCGCTTCGTGTCGTAGTGGTTAGCGCCGCGCGTTCGGAAGCGAGGGGTCCCTGGTTCGATTCCGCACTACGGACACAACTTTCGGAATTTTTATTGCGATAGCAATTATATGGACACTCAAAAGCAGATTTCTGCCGTCGCCGTGAGGTTCCGTATGACGTCATTTGGAGATGAAATCGTCGCCGCGCGCCGAACGCTGTATGTGCGAGTGAAATGGCGCGAGGGACGCGCGCTTTGACGGGGAGCGAACGTACGGCGGAGAACAAACGCGCGTTGTGCGCCGTGCTCCCTTAAGGGCTGCAGAAGTAGGCGTCTCTTTTCTCCTTTACAATCACCATATATGTAGAGAAAACGCGCCTTCTTCCGACGCGCGAGAGGCCGTGGGGGAGGGAAGGGAGGCGACGTTTAGCTGCGGCACCAAGTGCCTATTTATATCAGAGGCTCCGGCAACAGTCACCAACGCCGCACGCGTTTTGAGCGAACGCGGGCAAAACGCCGATGGCGTCAACAACAGTTCTGCGTGTTGCTGATGCTGCTGCATGTCCAACTTTATACAGCTGGTAAAGCTAATATCATTACTGCGTATAGCTCTCTACAAGTTTGCTATCGCAATTGATGCTTCGCCTTTCAGGTGAAACTGCGACAACTTTTTTTTTCCTAAAACGCCGGAAGCGTTCTCCGGAAGCTGGAAGCTGGCTTTCGGAACCGGAAGCGGAACCGGAAGTGGAAGTCGGCTTCCGGTTATACTATACGTATACATATATATGTATATATGGGTATACATACATATACGGACACACAACGCCATCTATTGAGCAATTCATAAAACTAGACGTGGCTACCTACTACGACGGGGACGAACGGGTGCCGCTATAAGGAGCTTCGCCCCTAAAATTCCGAAAGTTGTGTCCGTAGCGCGCAATCGAACCAGGGACCCCTCGCTTCCGAACGCGCGGCGCTAACCACTACGCCACGAAGCGCACATGGACACGCGCACCACGATGACAATAAATACCCAACATTAACGAAAGACTGCGCGTTTCTAACGCGTTTGTGCTAGCGCGTTACGGCCCAACGTTTATAGATACTTTTTAAAGTATCTATAAACGTTGTTACGGTCCGTGTAAGAAGCTGGTGTAAGACGCTGTGGCCTCTCCGCCTTACCCCCGTGTTCATAAACGCTGATGGCGTCGGCAAACGCGGTGCACGTTCCGGCATGTGTAAACGGCTGCGTAAGACGCTGTGGCCTCTCCCCCTTACTAGAGAGTACTGCACGTTTCTAACGCGTTTGTGCTAGCGTCCCCTTAAGCGGGAGATGGTGCAATTATAATGAAGGGCGCTGTTATAAAATAGGAATGACGTCACATTAGCCGCGTGGCATTGGTGGAAGTCAATCGTTCGATTTAGTGCGGCGAGACTGGGCGAATTACACGGAAGATTCACGGTTTACCGATGATTCCGTCCGGAGCTTCGCCCACTCTTCATCATTCACCCCGTGGATATGCGGTGTTTTTTTTATTGCGATAGCAATTATATGAACACTCCAAAGCAGATTTCTGCCGTCGGCGTCGCCGTCGTCGTCGCCGTTGCCGTCGCCGTGAGGTTCCGTATGACGTCCATGGAGATTAAATCGTCGCCGCGCGCCGCCGAACGCTGTATGTGCGAGTGAAAGGGCGCGAGGGACGCGCGCTTTCACAGGGAGTGAACCCACGGCGGAGAACAAACGCGCGGTTTGCACTGTGCTCCCTTAAGGGCTGCAGAAGTAGGCATCTCTTTCCTCCTTTACAATCACCATATATGTAGAGCAAACGCGCCTTATTCCGACGCGTGAAAGGGCGCGGGGGGGGGGGGAGGGAAGGGAGGCGTCGTTTAGCTGCGGAACCAAGCGCCCATTTATATCAGAGGCCCCGGCAACAGTCACCAACGCCGCACGCGTTTCGTGCGAACGCGGGCAAAACGCCGACGGCGTCGACAACAGTTCTGCGTGTTGCCGGTGCTGCTGCATGTCCAAGTTTATACAGCTGATAAAGCTACTATCATTACTCCATATAGATCTCTACAAATTTGCTATCGCAATTGATGCTTCGCCTTCCAGGTGAAACTGCGACAACTTTTTTATTTCTGGTCCTTGGCAGCTATGTTGCGATGTAGGCGCTTAAAAAAGTTGTCGCAGTTTCACCCGAAAGGCGAAGCATCGATTGCGATAGCAAATTTGTAGAGAGCTATACGGAGTAAGGATAGTAGTTTTATCAGCTGTACAAACTTGGACATGCAGCAGCACCGGCAACACACAGAACTGTTGTCGACGCCGTCGGCGTTTTGCCTGCGTTCGCACAAAACGCGCGCGGCGTTGGTGACTGTTGCCGGAGCCTTTGGGGGCGGTTCGGAGGTTTTCGACGAGATCAGAACGGGACACTTGTCGAGCAGCGTCGGAAGTCTTTACCACCTTCTTGCCTCACAACGTTTTATATAAATAGGCATTTTGTGCCACAGCTAAACGTCGCCTCCCTTTCCTCCCCCCCCTCCCCCACGGCCTCTCGCGCGTCGGAAGAAGGCGCGTTTGCTCTACATATATGGTGATTGTAAGGAGGAAAGAGACGCCTACTTCTGCAGCCCTTAAGGGAGCACGGCGCAGAACGCGCGTTTGTTCTCCGCCGTGCGTTCATTCCCCGTAAAAGCGCGCGCCCCTCGCGCTCTTTCACTCGCACATACAGCGTTCGGCGCGCGGCGCCGATTTCATCTCCATTGACGTCATACGGAACCTCACGGCGACGGCGACGGCGACGCCGACGGCAGAAATCTGCTTTTGAGTGTCCATATAATTGCTATCGCAATAAAAGAAAGTGAACTGTAGCACGCTGAAGGCCATGCAATGCATCTGCAATTTCGCGAGTATGTGGTGGTGGTCCAAGATAGCCGCCATGTCAGCTTGATGATTGAATGAAGGAATATCCCGTGCGGAGCGTCACAGGAAGGGCCATTTCGCAAACGTTAATTTGGCGTTCCGTGACGTTGCGCTGCGCCGCCATTGCAGACATCTTCCGCCATAATTTGTGGTGCGCCGAGTCGTGCGAATTATGCTAATGGTGGCCATATACAATTGTTGCCGAGAGGCGTACGTGTCACCGCATTTTCCCCGTCGTTTGGGCCCATGCAAATTATTTGCTCGTAACGCGTCCTCAAGCATTTGTATCGCTCTCAGGTGGCGTTGGCATTTGTGCTTTGACCATCATATTTTTAAATGAGTTTACTTGAAATAACATTGGTTGATCATTACAAACCTTGTGCGACATTTTGCACTTTCCCTGTTAAGTTCGTATTATAATCAAGATTAAGCACTTTTCACATAATCAAAGGTTATGACAACAGCGGCTTTTTAATTTATAAATAGAAATATACGCAAAGCAGCACCTTGAGTTTCCTCACGCGATGCGAGTAAGCAGCGAAGTGGACGAGAGATGTCTGCGCCGGCGTTTGCGTTGTTATTGCGTCGCACAAGGCGCGTAACGGTATCGGTGTTATTCAACCGCTTTTCAGCCAGCCGAGTCTGGCTTAGTCACTTGCGTTTCACTGGATAGCGATGACGCGGCCTATATATATAACATGCGCTCATCACCAGTGGTCGGTCGGGTATGCTTTCACAGGCGAGAAAACAAGCGCGTTTGTGCCAATATACGATTATTGATTCCGTTTCTCGGAGCCACGTATCCTGACCAATGAAGCAGACCACCACTGAACAAGTGTTGTAGCCTTTGGTCCGCTGATGAGGCCCTCGCCATGCGTGCGCCCTCATTTTATTGCGATAGCAATTATACGGACACTACAGGCGCATTTGCGCCGTTGTCGTCGCCGTGATGTTCATTATAAAGTCCAAGTGCGATAACGTCGGGATCACTGACTGTTAGGCTTGGTCTTGCATCATAAGTATCATAGTTCTTGTCCACTTTGTTCTTTTGTGTCCGTGTATTACTTTGCGCTAAACTACCATAACGATAACATCGTGATCACGCGTCGTATGCTTTGGGTGCGAGTGAAAGCGAGCGAGGGTGAGCTGAGGATGGTGGCTCGACCTCGCGCGTGCGAGAAACTTGAAATCGTTTAGTTAGTAAGAGATCAGGTTAGCAATCCAATTCAGTTAGTTAACGAATGTTTACAAGTTTATAAAACTACTATCCTTACTTCGTATACCTAATAATTTGCTATCGCTATCTTTGCTTCACCTTTCGGGGGAAATTGCTAATTTTTTATGGGGGCGTGACGGGCCAAGAGAGGCCAGGAGTGGCATTTTTCGACGATCACTTTCGGGGATGTTTTCACTTTAGTGAGATTTCGCATCACAGCCGCCGGAATCACGGGTGACTATACGGCCTACAGCGTTCCTGGAACTGTCTACAATTCCCTGTGGTTAGAGAGTGTGTTTTGCACTATGCCAATAATGTTGTGGCTTATGTAAAACGATGCGTCCGGTGTTAGTCATATGAAATACCACGGAAGTGAAAGTAGGTATACCCGAAAGCAATTAATCGTTCAGGAACACCACCCGAGAAGGAAACAAGGTTCATTGGAAGAGTCCAAATAAATCAAGAAATAAGAAAAGGCCAGGAAAGTTATTATCGCACTGTCGAACTTTGCCGGCATGGCCAGAATAGTGACATGTCCCTATCTCTTTTATTTTTCTCCTCCCAGCCTATGCAAAGTCGCCAACGTTATTTGTAAACACGACTTTGATATGGTTGTAATTTGGGCTTGTTGGTGGATCATCTTGTATGGAGAATAGCGCAGCATGGAAGGAGGGACAAAAGCGGAAAGAAAACAGCGCTAATTTCCACCAACATCTTTGTTCTGAAATAACAGACACACATAGACCGACAAACATTTTTTTAAGTAATTGAAATACTAGAACGTTCAGCCATTGCAATCTTGCGTTGTGGCTGTGGCGAGAATTTCAAGTATACAAGGATCGTTCACCGACAGTGAAACCAGTTGGCTGGATAATCGCACGAAGGAAAAGTAGGATTAGTCACTTCGCAGCGTAATTGCGTTATTATGACGTCAATGGCACTGCCCAGTAAAGGGTTACATTTTCTGGGTTTTATTAGCGGAAGTTAAATGACAAGATCCCATGTCAGTTTCATTTTTGTGTTGTCCTTTTTTTAACATGTATTTTTGATCGGTTACATGTGTCTATCCTTTCGGAATAAAGAAGTCGTTAAAAGTCAATGCCGTGTGCTTCTCTTTCTGTGATTGTACCGCGTTGCGCTGTTCCAAACCGAAAACTCACCGACGATTACCATACTCCCTAATGTGAAATATGAGCGCAGCTCTATGCCTGTTTTCATTTCGCGATACACTGACTGGTGCGGACAATCTCGCGTGCGGCACATTGCAAACTGAGCGAAGTGTGGCGCGCCTGCCTCGCTAATCGGGAGATCGCGAGAGGGAGCGCGTGGCTGACGCGTGGGTGCGATTCACAGCAGCTGCCGTAGACAGACCTCCGCTCATACAGCGCTTCGGTGAGCTGACGAAGCGTAGAGTGCCTCGATGCGCGCGCCCCCGGGAACGGAGCGGAGGCGAGCGAGCGCATCGAGGCACCCTAACGACGCGCTCTACTCCGGCGCCATCTCGTAGCTATCGTCGCCATAGTCCGTCTTCTGCGGCACTTCGATTTTCTTCTCAGGCTTGCGCCATACCCTCCTCCGCTATCCGCCTCATTCATGGAGGTAAAAAATACCAGGAGGGAGCGTCACGTGATTCCGCTAGCCTCGGCAAGCCAACCTCCTCTGAAGCCACCCCTCCCTCTCTCAGGGGCCCCGTGCGCGGTGCCTTATGGGGCGGAAAAGGCCCACAACGTTGCCGGAACATTCGTGATTGTTTGATACGTGGTAACTTTTAGTGGCACCTGCCGTCACTGGCTTGGAGGCCCGTATGCGGGTGGTGGTTTTCTGCTACTGCGCGCGTCGCTCTTCGCTTCAAATGCGATGCCTTGAAACGTGGAGCAAGACTGGGGCGTCTGACTCATGAAGACAGAAAATTTTCAAGGCGTCACTTGCGCTTACCACCGCGGTTAGTGGAACTGCCAGCGCTCGCGGCTCGAAACCCGTCCAGACGCCCGAGTGTGGTCTATTTTTCCTACGTACTCAAGTTTCATCAAATCAGCCGTTGTGCACCTTAAGCTGTGGTGCGTATTATCTTGCAAATTTTTCGTCCCGCTGTCTTGCACCTAGAAAGAAACGAGATGTCTTGAGGGACACTTTTTTTGTCGCATTTTTGCTTAATAAAAGGCTGGTGTGCGTGTTTTATTTTGAGAGAAATAATTTTTGTCACGCTGTCTTGCACCTAGGAAGAAACGAGATGTTTTGAAGGACTTTTTTTGTCGCATTTTCGCTTAAAAAAAGGCTCTGGTGGGCGTGTTTCACTTTGAGAGAAATAAATAGCATTAGCCTGCATTCTAAACGCCGAAGTAATCGCCGTTTATTCAGATTTACGTGTACTATTTTGCAAGATTCTGTGGTGCGACGACGCTGTTGAGACGCGCCTCGGGGATCAATTTTCGTTATATAATAAACAAATGGAGGGGATTTGTGCATTATCTAGAGTTTATTCAGCTGTTTCCGAATGCGAGTATAGCCCCACAGCATAATTATGTCCTACAATCAAACACTGCCAGGGGGACCCTTCTTCCTCTGCTAGTGTGAAACGGCATGAAAACTGAATACATAGCGGCAAGGGGAAAATGGCAGCATTCATTTGCACTTGTGGATTCATTGTGTTGCTGGTGTACTTGTACTATGGAAAGCACATTTTTATGACAACAGTAATTGTTTCATTCTTTATTCAGTGTTTATTGCACCTATAGAAGCCAGAAGATTTCGCACAAATACAGAAGGAAGCCACATTTATAATTTAAATGAAGTACATTGCAAAGATAATACACAAAAGAAAATCATAAACAGCAAGTAGGAAAACTTATTGTGCCACTGCTCTTCGGTATCAGTATAAGCATACTTGTATGCCACAGGGCATTTGTATAATAATGTTATACAAAGTAAACTATATCACATGTAGTATTGATACCTTTATTAAAACTGGTCAATGGGATCAGCTGTCCTTGAATGTAGCTGCAGTTTTGCTTACAATGCCTTGTATGCAACGCCTTCAATACAGGGCTATAATTGTATAATATTTATATCTGCGCTGTCCTCACAAATATCGAAAGGCTTCAGTGATTGTGCTTGTCAGAAAAGTAAGCAATACATATGCACAAATTTAAAAAAGAGTGGTAGTTCACAAAGTCAAAGTTGAAACAATTGATGTGAGGTCAGACCCACAAAGTAAGTATGTCAACATTAAAATACAATGCATTTTGCTGCAATGCAATTTCAGGTAAAAGACATACAGAATAAACATTAAAAAACATTGTCATCCTCAACGTATACCTAGCTCACACATAATCCATTGAGAGCATTCACAGCATGTCCATGTCATCACACAGTTTGCTCTAGTGAAAGGTAGGCCAGCTAACCTACCGTCATTGTCCACACTGTTTAGCTTGGGCTGAACAAAACAATTGCTTAAGCATAATTTGCATGCAGGCGATTCAAGCTACAGCATTCAGCAATACAACAAACATGTACTTGCAGAATTTACAATAAGGTATCACATTTTCCCTCTATAAAAGTTTGACATCTGCATACAACGCTCTTGAACAATATATGCACTTTACAAAGTCACTCAAAAAACAAATAAATGCCTTAACATAAAACCTGGTGGGACAGCTAAAGTTGATGGATAAAGGAATTAATTGTGTGGGCCATCATGAACATAATTCACCCACGAGAAAACTTCTGCAGCAATTCTTCCAGTACTGCGAGCCGCAGGCACCCAAGCTAAGACACATTGCCTGGCTCAGCAGAGTAACCATGATCCTGTAAAATTGCTTCTGTGAGTGGTTCACTGGCTGCAGGGCTTCTCTGAGGCGCAGTGAGGTTAATTACATTGATGGAGTATGTTTTTTTCAGAGGAGCGTACAAAGAGAATTTCGATGTGTTCCAATAGAAAGCAATTTCCGCCATCAATGTCCTTGACCTGATTACGAACTATCTGACGCTTCAATGCTGCTGCAAACTGCTTTGCTGTTGGGTTGTCATTGCAGCCCCCAAATGATTTTATTGCAGGAAAAAAGTAACTCAAGGTGGTCCTGACTGAGCTTGGAAGTCGGAAGATATGCCAATAGGCCATTTTCTGTAACCAAGTGGTTGTATGGACGGTTGTCTAAGCACACCACAAAGCAAATGAAGCCTGTCTTTTGGTTGGTCCCTGTCATTAGTTTACCAGCTGCAGACTCCCTAAGCGAGCAAAAGTAGGCCATAAGTTCTTTGACATACGCAGTGACAGGAGCCACATTTTCAGGACACAGCGGTCCTTTCTATTCTTCTTGCCTTGGATGTCTTGAATTTAAAATGTCAAATGCATTGTTGACATGTCTGATAAACTCTTCTGTTGGCAAGGAATTTGAAAATTTTGAATTTTTTTGAGCTCTGCAGTCACCCAGAGCATCTGCTACCGATTGACTATTTGCATCGATTGAATGTTTGAGCCAACAATTAGACTTTCATGGGCTGGCTTTTCCAGGTAATATGTGCTTGTCTAAGTTTGTTTGCCAAATGTAGGCCCTCTGTGTACTGGATTTCATGCAGCTCATCAATGTGTTTCAACAATATGAACTGTTTGTTCGTATCACAATAGCCTTTTTATCAAACAGGGTGTGCCGCAGTAGCTTCAACATGTGACAGGGATCCAACATGGCAAAGAAAAGCTTTTTTTGTCACTGGATGTGGAAAAGAAGCATCCAGCTCAGTCAGCTCCATCTTGCAGCCAATGCTGTGCAGCAATGGCAAATTCGCTGCAGCGCCATCGCAGGTCAAACTCACAATGTGTGCACCTTTGCGTGAGTGAAGCTAGCAGCTTGCAGTACCAAATTGCGCCTCTGCTCACCACCAAGGCCATGCACTAGAAAGTAGCCAATCGGCAGCTTCCATCTGCCATTGCTTGCAACAAGCATTAAAACAAATGCATCTTAGGCAACTGGAAAGCTGTCATCATTGACATCAATGCCCATGTCAACATATCCATGGAAGCTTTTCCCATCCCACACTACTTCTTTGAATGGCCATCTCATCCACAACCAGATTGCATAATGTGGAGAGCCGTGCTTTACATTGATAGCCAATGCAGTCATTGCCTCTTTTGAAAAGTCGGCAGCCCTATCAATGGATTGATATCATTTACACAGTGTCTTTGGATGCGGGAGGCATGTGTTGAAAACAGCTCGTACATATCTGTATGCTCTAGGGGAATAAAAATGCAAAGTCAGTGCAAATGGCCTGAGCTCTGGCGAGTAAGCGGGTGACACTGCTGGCACCAGACTTATGTGGCAGTTGACGCATGAGCAAGTCTTTTTTTGCCCCACCAAGACTCTGCAATATGGCGACATCCTCATTTCCTAGAATGCGATTGTCAGATAAATCTTCTATGACATTTTCGAGATGAGCAACCTTTTGATTGATTGATTGTTGGAGTTTTTTGGCGCAAGGGTCAGATGTGGCCAAAGAGCGCCAAGGCCTTTTGAAACCTTTTGAAAAAGCTGTTGATGGGATTCCCGTAGAGTCTTCATCTTCTTGGTCACAGTTTGTAATTGTGTAACGCCATACTTCATGCCTGAGAAAGGCCTTTTCAGGTGCGTCTTATGCTGGCTGTGGCTGCAAAATATCACGCGCTGTAACAGGTGCATGAGCGACCAACATTACACAAAGCACGTACGCAGAACAAATTAATTGTTGTGGCATACACTCTTGTGCAAGCTATGAAGAATATAATGCTTCATTTTAGGTCATTACATTGCTCACGACGGTTTCCGTTTACACTTTTGTGAACTTAAAAACTGTGGGGGCATAAAATTGCCATCCACAAGAGCTTGCTAGTGCCACTTAATTTTGTTTGTTTATTTATTTGCTAAATACTGCAGGCCCATCTGGGCCCAGACAGGAAAGGTAGAAGTACAAAACAACTAACACAGAAGAGGCCAATGTAGCATAGTTCAATGAGAGATGTTTTAAAGAAGCCTTTTAGTTTGAGTGGGCAAAATATACTGAGCTCATATATCACGGCTCATTGTGACCGATCGAACATATAAAGAGCATAGAAAATTTAGAAAAACCTGTTGGTCTTCTAGTTATTGTGTCATTTGAATGGAAAAGAAAAATTGAAAAAGGATTATTGGCCGATAATTGGTGTTTAATGCAAACCCTGAGGAAACTCATACCGCTGCGAACAAATATGAATGTTTCAGTATTTAATTAGATGCTTGCCATGATCATAAATGTTAGTGTCCAAGTGCAGTTCACTGAGTGACATTTATTATGCTTGAGCATAAACAGTTGCCACGAAAATATATGCCACTTCACTTGCAGCTACCTAAGGAAACAAGTATGTAAAAATTGTAGTGGTCGAGTATTATCCTCACCATAGTATGCCTTGCTGTTCGAGGTGTCGCTGGGTTGTGTGTAGGCAGTGCTGCAGAAGCTTCACCCTTGAGCGTCCTGGAGGGCCTTGGACTGGTAGACTGGACAAAATACACTAAGTGCAATGAGGAGGGACTACTTGCTGCAACCTAACTTGAAATTGCTGACCGTGCAAACGAAACACCAGATGCACAGTTGAAGCTAAAACCTGGGACTAATAGCGACACCATTGGCTTCATTTAAAATTTAGGCTCAATAATGACCAGCAAGCAGGACATTGTTAGGGAGATCAGTGGCTGTGGCTATATACTGTATCTTTTATCTACTGTCCCAAAAAATGTTGATAAAGCTTACCAGCACAGTTGGCATGTTATAAATTTTATTACTGTTATAAATGTTGGAGCCTAGCAAGGGTGTTAATTATGTGTGTAATGCGAGGACATGGCTGAAGTATAATTCAGAGAAGGAGTGTGTTTTCCTTATTCCAACTTTACTGAAAAAAAGTGGTTTTTCATCTTACATAACCATGCTTTGCTGCAGTTTGTTTTATTTTCCTTATCTTGTACTTATCCTAGATTGACTAAAATGAGATGATGTAACATATATGGCTTTCATTCATTAGCACTTGCTTTTGCCAGTGTCAACAATGAAATTTGAATGCAGTATGCTTGTCACCTGTGTCAAAAAAGGGCTGTAATGTAGCCAATGATAGGTTGAACAGTTCTATCTTTGTCTTCATTCTGAGCATTACTAATAGATCTTTTAAATCTGTCGAAAACATCTTACAAGAAGCTGTATGGCAGTCTCATATGCATTTTTGAAACTTAAATAATTACTTTAAAGGTGAAATCCAAAATATATATTAAAGGGAAACACCAGATTTTTGCAAAGCAGATCAGAACATGAATCAACCAAGGCACACATGTGAGAAAATGTCTTAAGCAAGCTCTGTGATCATTACGGCAATCAAACATGCCAGGACATGTTGGATTTCGGAAGGCTCATCAGCGATGTCTGAATCAGTCAAGGACGTGCTAGCAGATGTAGCAGTACCCTCTGCTAGCACATCAATCAAACAAGCCCTCAGAGATGTCCATATCCACTGTGGCTTGAGAGAGACCTGCCTGAATATAAGAAAAGCATATTTCACTTCAGGAATGGTGGGGGACATCTACCACAGTCATGAAAAAGGTATGATCAAACTGGAAACATGCATTATGGCTGCATACAGCTGTGCACCAACTTACTGGCTCAACTTGATGCTGTTATGTTCCCGTGGATGTAGCTGCTTCACTTTAAGGTTGACTCATTGCTGTGTCATCGTCCTTTGCAAGCGTCTGCAGTTAAAGAATAACCCACCAGATATTTTTAAGGTCCAACATGAACATTTGCTGTGGAATGCATTTACACAACCTTTGCAGAGTCATGCAAAAGACCTCACATGATCTGTGCATGCTTTCCTACACACTGCATCCCTTAGCTTGTGTAGAAAACTATCTTTGATCTCAGTGTGCTTGTAAAATACACATACAGCTAATTGAATCTCGGGGGAAATAGAGCTGTAGTAACTTTGCAGTGCATGTTTCACACAAAAATATCAAAGATATAGCTGTAACACATACATAATGTAATGTAATGCCCCCTCTGTAATGCCTCCAGGCCTTCAGGGTACTACTAATAAATGAATGAAAATGATGTTCACTCCTGTAATTTAAAGTAAAACTGTGTTATTTCATCTCAACTGTTATTTACCTGTTGTTTAAATTATGTCAACCAACATCCTATCTTCTGAAAAAAAAGAATGATATTTAGCCTCAACATGGGGAGTGATTGAACTTTGCAACATGATGTTTGAACTTTGCACTCACGTACAAGCCGAGTTACTACGAGCAGAATATTCTCTACAAAATTACTGTTCTTGGCAACTATTGCAAAACTTGGTATGTTATGTGAAGACTAATCGTTCATGGTTTCTTCAATTAATTAGTTTTATTGCAATTTTGATTGTGTTCAGCCACAAGAAATACATACAAAATTCAGTCAATAGTAATTTTTATAGCAGGAAATGTAATTCTTCGACAATAAATAGTTTCACATCGTACCTTTTTAGGAGTTAACGCTAGCTGATAAAAGTACTTTAAAGAGAAATAAATGTTTAACACTTAGTGGGAATTATGACAAAGTTGGAAAAAAAATGGCTTGAATAGTATTGCATCACTATTTCGTCAGTTATAATTCACACGAGCACGTAGTCACTAACGATCGCGAATATTGCAGTTCCATTTTCATAAAGAAAAGAAACGTTCATTGTGCTTACCTATGGAAGGACAGGCCATCGCGCCGATTTTTTGTTCGATTAGGGCATCCTGGCACAAAACACTTCATCACGCAGGTGCGCCTACTGCTGACGGGAGTTCTCGCCGGTCTGCTAAGAGGCCGAAGACTTTGAGCAGATCTCGAACAACAGTGTCGACTGCGCTACTGGCCGGCACGACCCCAAATATGTTCGGAGTCTCCGGCTCGCCAGTCCATCCTTGGGCACAAGACGGGACGCATTTTTTTCCCGTAGGGACAGTCGCTTCAGAGCCTGTACGGTCGCTTAATCGCGCGCACATTTTGCGGGGGCGAAAGGCATCATTGTTTCCCAGAAGACGTCGTCAAACGCAACGAATCGTCGTCGGAAGGGCGGCTTGGTTGCCTTCACACGTTTGTAGGGCGAAAGGTTCCCTCGTATCCCTGAAACCACACCGACACGCAACCAGTCGTCCTTGAGGTGGTCCTCCCGGGTTGTTCGGCGCAATGCCGGTTAACCGACGCCTTCGTTCGCAACAGCCTTGGTGCCTGTCTGCTAATTAGGCGGCGAGACTCAACTGCTTCACACACTCGAATTCCTTCACTAACCTCGGCGCGCGTTTGCCACGCCGAGTATGTGCGCATATTCCGAAACCCCCGCAGCAGACGAAACCGAAGCGAGCCGAGTAAAATCTACCGCTTGCCTATCACGTGAGGGCCTATTTCCCATCATCCCATTCCTCTAAATTTTTTATGACTAGGCTTCAAGATTGTCACGTGACGCTCCCTCCTAGTTTTTTTCCTTCCTCCATGGCCTCATTGTCCCGCTGCACCCTCCTCCTCTGCGTTTCTCCTCGCACATCTCTCTCGGCGCCTTTCATCGCCCGCTGCTCTCCGCGTTCGCTCTCATTTTTCTCTGTGCTCGTTCGCTGAGTTTCAAGGTACGACGCCGACGTTCGCCCCAGGAACGGAAGCCTAAAAGCTGCGCACTAAGAAGCTTACATTGACGTTTCACTTCATGAACGCGGGTTACGCGCAAGCGTATAGACGCCGCTAATACAGGCCAATTTCTGTGCTTTCTTTCCTAGACAAGGTTTTAGGAAAAGTAATTGAAATCCGCCTTAGTAAATATCTCACAAAGTTTCATGTTCTCTTTGATTCTCAGTTTGGTTTTCGTGAGGGGCTTTCTACTAATATAGCTATTGCTAACTTCACTGACACAATCAATAATGTATTGGTAATAGAATTTATGCTGGAACTATTTTCGTTGATTTTGCAACGGCTTTTGACTCTATTGACCACAACATACTTCTTATAAAACTGGAGCGTTATGGCATAACTGGACCAGCCTTAAACCTTTTACGGAGTTTTCTGAACAATAGGAAACAATGCATTTCTATTAATGGTGCTAACTCCGACCCAATTACTATAAAATCTGGAGTTCCTCAAGGCTCTATTTTGGGACCGATTCTCTTCTTAATCTTCATTAATGATCTCCCCCAGTGTCTATCTCATTCACAGTGCATATTATATGCGGATGACACCACCATTATTTCTTCCCATACTAAACTTGACAACCTAATGTCCAACCTTCAAACAGATTTACTCTCTTCATAATTGGTCCTCTATAAATAAACTAACAATTAAGGTAAGGAAAACGTGCTTTATGCTTTTTACGTGTCCTCAGAAAAAAAAATTCAATTCCTCATTCTCTATATATTCAATCCCAAGAAATCAAAACTCACAGTAGCACTACCTTTTTAGGTGTTATTATTGACTCTAGCCTAAAATTCCGTGACCATATCTTGTCTGTTATTAGGAAAACCGCAGCAGGACTTCGGGCACTAATTCGCGCTCGAGCTTTTTTTGATATCACAACACTTGTCACTTTATATTATGCATTTATTCGCAGTCATATCAATTATTCTATTGAGTCTTTGGGCAGCACTTATAATATCCATCTATCACCTCTCCTACCCCTTCAAAAACAAGCCATTCGTATTATTTCTTTTGCACCTCGACAATCTCACTCACTCCCGTTCTTTCTTAACAATCGCGTACTACCTTTATCTCTAAGCTATTACTATAATCTTGGCAATTATTTTTCAAAATTTTTCATCGCTATCTCTACCTCGATCTAATTCCATCATACGTATTCCTTAATTCTAACTGCACCCGTTTTTCTATTAACGGCAATCTACTTTTGCCTAAGGTACGCACTAACTATGGAAAACAAACTATTATTTTTTCTGCTATATCACTCTGGAACTCCCTGCCTACCGACTTTCCATATTTAAATCTGACTTAAAGGACTACCGATTTGAATAAAAAATAACTGTTCTAATTAACTTGCTATTGCCTTTGAATTTATTCGTCACTTTTTCAAATTTATTGTGCCGACATGTCATACCATTGTATTATCTTTTCTTTCTTGGTTGTTATGTTGTGTCGGTTTTCTTTTGTATTTTTTGTACAGCTTTTATGTTTTGTAACTTGGTTTTTTAGTATATGATTATGCATAATATTACTGTAATTATTTCGCCTTTCATGTGCTTTTTAATTTTTACTTGCGCAGTGTTAGTTTCGTTTCACTACTCGATAATTGATTCACCGTAAGGGGTCCCGCCTGCAGTTTTTACTTTGGTGCTCCTTCCTCTATACTACTGTCTATGTACTAATTTACTTATCAATAAAATGAATTGAATTGAATTGAAACATGCACAGCGGGCACCGCGGCGTCGAAGCACCAACGGAAAGGGCGCGAACGCGGCGATACTCTTCTCCACCTCGAGGCGCCTTTCCCTCTGGCGCTTGCTTCCCTCGCGGCGACCAACATAATATCGCCGATTTCACAGACAGAACATCGGCGTTTGCGCGTAAAATAAATTTATTGGTGCGACAGAAATTACACTGCTAAAAGACTTCTACTTAATCGCAGATCTTGAGTGAGGCGTAATGCGAGTATATTTAGCATTGAAATAGCTGCGTTCGTCCATGCTTACCTGATAGTTGTGGTGCTGATTCTGCGGCTTGAAGTTGTGCCGTGGCTCCATTTCCTTGCAGGAGCCGGATGGTGCCCCGGCGCTGTTGCAGGCAGCGTCGTGGCTGAGCGACAGCAACAGCAGCAGCAAAGTGGCCGGCTGCGGTGGCCTTCGCCTCATGCACGTCAGCAGGTGCGGCGGCGATTCAATATTGCCAGTTAGTAGGCTGCTGTAGAACAGAGCAATCTGTAAAATACAGGGCTATCGCAAACAAGTAGGAATTCAGAGCTAGTAAGATTAAAGAAAAATGGAATAGCCACTTGCTTGGATTACATTTCTGTAAGGCTAATGTACCACTTGACAGGGCAGGAGCTTGCTAGGCTTGACAATCGACATTGACATTTGGCCAGCCGCTCTCATTTGATATTATTTGCCGTCCGCCAAATGTCAGGTTGTGCGACAACAAAAATTCCACCGTCGGAATTACTGCGCAAGTTTATGAAAGAAGCCTTCCGTTATCTTTCTGTCCTCTGCGTCTTCCTGGCTGACGCCGTCGTTGTGGGATACCCGGTGATTCATAAGGCAATGTCCGGTTTAAAAATCCCAGATGGCACACATGCATGCCGTGCACAAGTGGCACGCTGCTTGAGAGCAAACAGCACACTGCACAATGCAGAAAGGAACGAAGGAACGCAGTGATGGGTAAGCGCACACAGTGACAGCAGGCTGCCCATGCGGGATCATCCCCTTTTTCATGCCTATATATTTGTGCTACCTTTCAATAAATATTTCAGTTGTGAGTAAGCGCCTTGTCCTATCGTTCCTTCGTGTGCTGTCTATCATTGTGTCTAAGAGTTTATCGATATGCAAATTAACCAACTAGCCTGATTGACCTATTTGTTACAACAATGGCTCTAGTGAGGCCATGCACAAAAACCTTAGTAACCTGTGCAGGTGCTGCAGCATCTGCAACTGTGAAGCGACATGTCGCCTCGCAGTTGCACCTTCAGTGTAAATTCTAACGTAAACAAGAACTGACGAGAATACATGTTACGTGCCATTACATGGGAGTACGATGTGCAATCCGTAACGGCTTTCAACCCACGGTGTGGTTCCAGACGCGCGTTCTTGTGTTTATAATCGCAGAAAAACGTGGAAGCCCAAGAGTGCACAAGAGTCGTTTTAGACTAGCTTGAGTTTGAATTTAAGCTGCTAGTACGTCGTATGTAGGTGCTGCCAGATGAGCGAATAAAAGAGTACCAAATTTTATTCCTGGCGTTGAGAAGGTAAGCACACTTACCGACGCTGGGGCTCCTCAACGCTTCCGAAGAAAGGAATCTTCTTTTTCTTTGCAGGCCTTCAGTTGTTTGGTTGGTCCCAAACGATATGGCTCAACCCACTACAAGAGATAGGCAATGAATCGGGTCGTAGTAGTGGAAAACATTGAAAGAAATTTCGCAAACTAAAGGGGAAGATTTATTAAAGGGACAATAATTGTATAGATTACTGAATAATGGTAAAGTAGCTTAGTTATTATAAGTACTTTAAAATTGATACTATAAATGTAATAAAGAAAAAATGCTACTGATATTGTTAATCATTCGTGATGAGAGAGAAAAACGTAAATATAATTAGCATGGCGGTCGCATTGTTTAGAGTATAGAATAAGTATGGCATCACATACGTTCCAATTGCAGAAACGTGGTGCCGGAGCCCCTAGAGAATCCCACTTCTGGCATCATGTTGTGATAACGTGACACGCGGGATCACACAAGGACATGGTTGAGAATAAATGCGTCACCGCACCCAACCCCAAGAATGATCTTTTGTGTTTTCTGTTACGAGGTGGCGCCAGCATTCAGCTGCCAGTTAGAATAGGTAACAGAGATATTGTCACAGGAAGCGTAAGGCCCAGCCCAAGCTGACCATGAATTCTAAACCTATGGAACTATAGAAAAAATGTCACAGTTTCGCCCTAAGGGCGAAGCAATGAATGCGATAGCAACACAGCAATGTCATACGAAGTAAGGTGAGCGGCTTTGGTAGCAATATGAATTGTAGTAAACATGAACCGATTAAGTAAGCAGGTGTGCTGCGGCGTAAGTAGACCGACATGAAGAGAGACTCGATGACCACGAGAAGGCGCGTGTGAAACGGTGGTGTTGATGAGAAGCGCTTCCCGTGGGCAGCGCGCGTGGGAAGGGACACACCTGTAGCGCTGCACTGCCGATCCGGGCAGCATTGCATGTGTACCGTGCGTTAGAAAATGTGGCCCGACTATCACTAACTGAATGAACAAGTGTCGTGTGAGCGCGCACAAACAAACATGAATGAATGACTGAATGACTGCAGACAACGACTGTCAAAACGCTGGCAGCAAGCCCATACGCTGCAGCGGGCGAAGGTGCGTGCGGTCTATCGCTTCAACAGAAACTGAGCGGCGAATGCACAGTGCATAAAGGTCAGAGCCGTGTGGAGATAAGAGACGGTGCGGCGAGCGACGAGCGCGGTTGTTGGCAGAGTATAAATGCGCCCCCCCTCGCTCCCTACGGCGCTGGCTTCCCGCTTCATTGCTTGCGCGTGGGAGAGATAAGAGACGGTGCGGTCGAACGACGAGCGCGGTTGTTGGCAAAGTAGAAGTGCCCCCCCCCCCCCCCGCTCCCTCCGGCGCTGGCTTCCCGCTTCGTTGCTTGTGCGTGGGAGATTGAGTGTGTTCGCTCTCCGTGATAGCGCGCGTCCCCGCACTCTTCCGCTCGGGCATACGGCGCGCGGTGAAGATTTTATCTATACGGAACCTCACGGCGACGGCGACGCCGACGGCAGAAATCCGGTTGAAGTGTCCATATAATTGCTATCGCAATAAAAGATTAGCGAAGCTTGCACTGGAGGCGCAATGCTAAAGACTATTCCTGGCTTTTGGGCTAGGCTAAGCACTACGAAGTCATCCCCAGCATTTTCCGGCTAGGTATTTGGGCTAGGCTAAGCACGAGCAAGTCATCCGCAGCATTCTCCAGAATTTATTGAATATTGATAGATTATCGAATAGCTATTGATTGGCTATCGGTGAGCTATCGATGAGTAGCTATCGATGAGGCTTAAGTAGTCCCAAGCATGTTTAGGTAGACTTAGCCAGGCTCAGCTTCGCTAGTTCACAGGGGTATGTGCCATTGCGCTTGGACCCTTTCTGCATGCCCGTCAGGATCAGCCCACATTTTTTGTGGACGACTAATGGACTAACGGCCGGCTTAAACCGCTCCG